>NW_006408569.1:18244999-18257012 GCF_000296735.1 Chrysochloris asiatica | reverse complement strand
TGTTGTTGTTAAGTGCCGTCGAGTCGGTTCCGACCCATAGCAACCCTGTACAGGGTTTTCGAGGGTGTAAATCCTTACGGGTGTAGAAAGCCTCATCTTTCTCCTGCGGAGCGGCTGGTAGTTTCGAACCGCTGACCTTAAGGTTCGCAGCCCGATTCGTAACCACTACGCTACCAGAGCTCCTATATTCTTACTATAGTTTTATTTAATTATTTATTCTTCTGTTTTCTAGCTAATTTCTTTCTGCTCTAATCTTTATTATTTCTTTTCTTCTGGCAACTGTAGGTTTAGGTTGCTGGTTGTTTTCACATTGTTGGAGATATTGTGTTAATGTGTTGATTTTGGTTCTTTCTTCTTTTTTGGATGTGCTCATTTGATGCTATAAATTGTCCTCTCAATATTGCTTTTGTTATGTCTGAAAAGTTTTGGTATGTTGTGTTTTCATTATCATTTGTTTCTAGGATTTTTTTTTTTTTATTTCACTTCTTATTTATTATACTTCCAGTAGATTTTAAGGAGGGTGTTATTCATTTTTTCCTATTTTTCATTTCTAATTTTACAGCATTACTATCTGAGAAGATGCTTAGTAACATTTTGATGTTTTAAAATTTATTGATACTTGCATTGTGCCTAGCACATAGTCTGTTATGGTGACTGTACCATGTTCACTGGTGAAGAGTGTTTATTATGCTGTTATTGGGTTGAATGCTCTGTACAAACCTGTGAAATACATTGGTTGATTGTGTTGTTTAGTTCCTCTCTATCTAGGATGAGTTTCTTGCTGGTTGTTCTGCCCTTTTTCTAAAATGGCATATTAAAATCTCCCCCTATAATTGAAGAATTGTCTATTTCCTTCTTAAATTCTATTAGAGTTTGCTTTATGTATTTGGGGACTTTTAAATTGGGAGCATACATATTTATTATAGCTTTGTCTCTTGTTCAATTAAAAAATCATAAGACAATGCCGTTCTATCTCTCTGAAGGACCCTGAACCTGATCAACAAAATGACATTGCAACCACCCCTAATTAGTCCTGAATAAAGTCCTGATTAAGCTTCCCATCTCTGGAAAGCTTAAGTCTTTATTACACCTAAAGACCCTCTCCCCAGTAATTCTAGTTTCAGGAAAATCTCCACACCCCCACCCATTGTAAACTCCCCAGACCTGTATCAAGACCACACCACCTTAAATACCACAGTTTATAAGAAAATAGGCAGACTCTTGGTCTCCTTTGGTGACTTAGAGTACCCCCTCCTAGGTTTACCCTGAATAAACCTGCCTGCTGTTGAAGCCAAGACTCTCCTCATCTCTTTCTTTCTTTTCCTTACATTTTGGCGCCCAACGTGGGGCACAGAAAAGTAAGCCGAAGCTTCTGGCTGGCATTGGATTGTCCTGACAAAGCAGTTTTTTTTGTTTTTGTTTTTTTTGGCTTTTCCTCGCTTCCACTGAAGATAATTTCCTGAGTCCCTTTTGCTTCCTCTACCCCCAAACCAGAAGTATTCAAAGACTTTTGACTGTGTGGATCATGGCAAGCTATGGACAACATTGTGGAGAATGAGTGTTCTATACCATTTCATTGTGCTCATGAGGAACCTGTACATAGATCAAGAGGCAGACATTTGAACAGAAAGAGGGGAAAATTAGAAAATGTGTGAACCAGGGTTATATACTTTCACCATACTTATTCAATCTTTGCAATGAGAAATAATCTGAGAAGTTGGTTTATAGGAAGAATAACATGGCATCAGGATTGGAGGAAGATTCATTCATTAACAATCTGTGATTTGCAGATAATACAGCCTTGCTTGCTGAAAGCAAAGAGGACTCAAAATACTTATTGATGGAGATCAAAGGCCACAGACTTCAGTAAGGATTGCACCTCAGTGTAAATGAAACAAAAATTTTTGCCACTGGAGCAGTAAATAAAATGATGATAAATGAATATGAGTGAAGTTGTCAATTACTTCATTTTGCTTGGATGCACTGTTAGTACTCATGGAAGCAGCAGTCAGGAAATCTAATGACATACTGCATTGGACAAATCTTCCAGACAAGACCTCTTTAAGTGTACAAGAGCAAAAATGTCAGTTTGAGGACTAAGGTGCATGTGACTCAACCCATGATATTTTCGTTAGCTTGATATGCATGTAAAAGCTGGACAATGAATAAGAAATGTGCTAGAAGAATTGATGCATTTGAGTTATAGTGTTGCAGAATACTAATAGTATTATGGAGTAATAGAAGAACAAACACATCTGTGTTAGAAGTACAGTGGGAATGCTTCTTCGAAGCCAGGATGTCAGGACTTCATTTCTCATACATGTTATCAGCAAGATCCAGTCCCTGGAGAAGGATATCATGCTTGGTAAAGTAGAAGGTTAGTGAAAATTAGGAACATCCTCAACAAGATGGATTGGCAGTGACAGTAGCAGGGGTCTCAAGCTTAAGAATTAATGTCAGGATGGTACAGGAACTGGGCAGTGTTTCATTCTGTTGTGCATAGGTCACTCTGAGTTAGAATCTACTCAATAGCACCTAACAGCAACAACAAATATTCTCTGTCATGGAGTTCTTATCTGGTGCTGTAGGATAAGCACTGGACTGCAAGGTGAACTTAAACTGCAAGGTCGGTGATTCAAACTAATCTGCCACTCCTCAGCTATACAAGGTTGCTAAGAGTCAGAACTGGCTCAATAGAACTTATCAACAACAACGATAGTCTTCTGCCAGAGTCCTGTATGGTGTTGTAGGATAAGCACTGGACGTGTAACTGTCATAACAGACATTCAAACCCACAGCAGCTCCTTAGAAACTCTATTTAGGTGACTTGATGTCATTTAACAGCAACACAATATTTTTCAAATTTGTAATTTTCGGTAAATTTCTTAATGATTATAACCATAATTATTCTTCTGTCCTTGTCTGATAAGTCCAATATATAAATCTCATGTATGTCTATTATTTGTGTAATTTATCTTTCTTACTTTTTCAAATTATTTCTTTGCAAATGTTGCCTATCTTTTATTTAAAGCTACAAAATTTTATGAAAAAAAATATAGAAAGATTTGAAGTCCTAGATGATTATATCTTCATCTGGAGATTATTTTAATTTTCTTCTTTTTTTATTTTTTTTTTAAGTTTTTATTGTGAATTGGGTGAAAGTTTACCGGGCAGATCATTAGTTTTACATCCAACAAATCATATACTTTGCTTTATTACAATGGTTATAATCCCCTCCATGTACCAACAGTTAACAGCATTTCTCTCTATCCATTTTAGCTTTTTTTTTTTTTTGAACACTCAGGTATATATAATAATTTAAACCACCAAAGGGCACATTTTACAAGTGTGCCTCCTGACTGTTTGCTCTCAGTTTCTCTCTTTCCATGAATCTAGAATTCTCAGCTCCTTCCTCTGTCCATGTCCCCATCTTTGCCTTCATCTCTGGTGCCACTACTTCAATGGATAAGGTCCTGCATTCTTCTTCTGCTGTTCTCCCTTGATGGTCCTAGGGTCCTCTGTTTCTGGACTGTAAGATTAACTACTCCCCCATTTTTGTTACAAACTTCTACCTTTACAATTGTGACAGTTGCATTTAGTCATGATAACAATTACTCACTATTGAATCATAAGAATCTTATCCCCATCTTTTTTTATCAGACCCATATAAATAATATGAAAACTATTCAGTGGGGACTCTATCTTCCCCCATACACTCTTAAATTAAACTCCCTCTTGAAACCTTGTAAGCAAGGCACTTAGAGCTTTTATCAGCCCCCTCTTTTTAAGTATCCAATGTCTAAGTTACCAGTCCTTATTTACCCTGTGTACAGAGGGGATAGCATTGATACTTGATGTGAAAACTCCTTCCCATTCTGTTGGTACTCTGAGCTATTAACCTCCATGAGTATAGGTCATGTTCATCAAATTGTAGCAATTTACCATCATTTCCTTCATCATCATTTTTTTTTTTTTATTGTCCTCTAGTCAAGTTCTGATTATTAAGCCATAGAGGCTAGATCAAATGGGTCCTATCTGCAAGTTTGGGTGTTTTTGTGCATCTTCCCTCACTTCATATTGGCTGGATGCTTCACTCTCAGCTCAATCCCTCTGTGGCTATGTCATTGTCTATGGACTCAGGCATCCCCAAGTCTCACCACACTTTGGACCAACCAGTCCTTCTTCTTTCTCTCCTCTCCAGGTCAATGGGAGTCTATGGAACATGGTTGAATGCAACCCATTTATTAATCACTGCCTTTCCCCCTCTTCTACTCACCAGTAGACCAATGTGGTCAACAGAAAGCGTACAGGCCTGCTCATATGTTCCTTTTGAGTTTCAGTCTTAGAAGGGGAAATTATTGCCTTTTCATTCTAGCAATTAACTAAAGACACTAAATATCCCTAATTTCCTTAATCCATAAGGATTTGAGTGTTTGTGTGGTGGTTTCTGTACTACATCCTTATATTTGGAAGGTAGCTCATCAGCTTCTCATCTGAAAATCTTAGGTATTTAATATAAACTTTCCTCTTTTATGGATTCTTAATCCTAATTTATCATTTTTAATACTGTATAATGCATATGTGTATGTAAAGCATTGGACCACAATGTCAGTTTGAATTGAGAGGTCAAAAGTTCAAGCTCTTAGCCACTCTTTGGAAACCCTATAGAGAGTTTGCTATGAGTTGTAATAGTCCCTAAGGGCCTTATCAATTGCAACAATATATGTAATATGTTTAATTATTAATTTTATAATATAATGGTATTATATGGTTTATCCAGATTGTCTAGGTTTCCTCGGGGGTGGTGTTGATGGTTGTGTGTCACTGAATTGGTTCAACTCATAGAAACATGTATAATGTTTCCAAGATTTTAAATCTTTATGGGAGCAGAAAACTTCATCTTTCTCCCAAAGAGTGGATGATAGATTTGAATTGCAGCCCAATTCATAATCCACTATGCTACCAGGACTCTTTCTGTTTCTTCAGGAGATGGTTAGATTTGAAAGTAGTAGTAGCTTGCTTGTTGCTGTGATTCTGGTAAGTATGCTGCTCATAATTTAAATACCAAGCAGAGTCTCCCATGGTTGACAGGATTCAGTAAAAAATTCCAGACTAAGACAGTCTAGGAAAAAGAAGAGATAGACTACTTCAGAATAGTCACTGAAAACTTTATGAATAGCAGTGGAACACTGTAAGATTGTTGTTGTTGTTAAGTTCTATTGAGTCGGTTCCGACCCAAAGCGACCCTGAACAGGATTTCCGAGGCTGTAAATCTTTATGGGAGTAGAACGCCTTATCTTTCTCCTGCGGAGCAGGTGGTAGTTTCGAACTACTGACCTTGCGGTTCTCAGCATGATTCATAACAACTATGCTACCAGATAGCACCAGAATATTGAATATTGAAACATGCTGGGGAGCACCATAATATGATCATCTGATTATATGATTACAAGGCCAGAAGATGAGTCCTCAGGTTGGAAGGCACTCACATATGACTGGGTCAGAGTTACGTGCTAAAACTTGAGTTGACTGTGATGATGTGAATAGAATAAAGCTTTCTGAACCTACATTTGCTGATGGACAACAACTCAAAATGAGAAAAAAATAGCTGAAAACTTCCATCAATAACCAGATGGATCTTTACTGAAAGCATAAAATACTAGAAAGATGTTTACCTGTGCTTTATTGAGTGTAAAAGAGCTTTTGATTGTGTGGATCATGACAAACGATGTACAAAATTGTGGATAATGAATATTATGGAACACTTAATTGTTCACATGAGGAACCTGCACATAGACCAAGAGGTGGTTGTTAAAACAGAACAAGGTAATAAAGAAGGTTTTAAAATTAGGAAAGGTGTGTGCCAGAGTAATATTGTTTGGCCATACTTATTTAGTTGTTTGCTCAGTAAATAACCTGAGTAGCTGGATTATATGAAGAAGAACAGTTCACCAGAATTGAAGGAAGACTCATTACAGACCTGCAATATGCAGATGATACGCCCTTCTTGCTGAAAGCTATGAGAACTTAAAATACTTACTGACATCCATTCTGGTCTTTTTCTTTTATCTTGTCCTCTTAATGACCATTTGTATTCTTCCTGAATAATGTTATTGATGTTCACCATTGAAATGTGTCTGTATAGGTTGTCCATAAATGCAATGAAAACAAAAATCCTCACCACTGGACCAATAAATAACATCAAGATACATGGAGAAATGTTTAAAGTTGTCAAACACTTCATTTTGCTCTGATTATCCAGCAACATTCATGGAAGCAGCAGTCAAGCAATCAAACAACATATTGCATGAGGCAAATAAACTGCAAAAGACTTCTTTAAAGTGTTCAAGTGCAAATATATCAGTTTGAGGAATAAGGTACGCCTGACACAAGTCATGGTGTTTTAAATAGCTTCATGCATGTGAAAATTGGACAATGAATAAGAAAGACCATTGAGTAATTGGTGCATTTTAGTTTTGCTATTGAAAGGGAATATTAAAAGTACTATGGAGTTCTAAAAGAACGAACAAATCTGTGTTAGAAAAAATAAAGCCAGAATGCTCCTTAGAATCCAGGATGGCTAGACTTCATCTATCATATTTCATACATATATCAGCAGGAGGGACCAGTCCATGGAGAAGGACATCATGCTTGGTAAAGTGAAGGTTCAGCAATTTAGGAAGACCCCCAAGGAGATGGATTGTCACAGTATTTCAGCAGTGTATTCAAGTGTATTAATGATTGTGAGGTTGGTGCATGGCTGGGTGATGTTTTATTCTGTTGTGCATAAAGTCGCTATGGTTGGATACTGAGTTGATGGCACCTAAGAACAACAGTCTGTTATTGCCAGAAAATTACATCTGTCAAAGTCTGATGGAGTAAAACTGTGTAGAGGTTGCAGAAATGCAAACAAATCCAAACTGAAAGAAAATTTCATAGTAAGTTTAAGAGTCCCATTACAAAGTTTATGTATATTGTTTTTGTTGTTGTTAAATGCCATCAAATCAGTTCCCACCCATAGCGACCCTGTATAGGGTTTCCAAGGAGCAGCTGGTGAGATTGAACCACCAACCTTGCAGTTCGAGCCGACTATGAAATCCAGCACATTAACCCAAATCACCATACCAGAACTCCTTATGTATATTAGTTATTGAAAATAGCCCAATGTTTATAAATAAGCAATTTAATTATATGAAGGTGTTTGCATTCTTAAATATTTGCTGCCAAATGGTGTATTCCATTTTAAAATATAGCTTTTAAATGTTTCCATTTGATAATTTTTATATAATTACATGTTTATATGTCAGTCCATGAGAGAGTGAGAAAATGTTTGTCCATCTCTAAATTACAGAATATTTCCTATATACAACATGCAATGCCAACTTGTAGCATAGTGGGCTATGCTGCAGGGAGCGCTTAACTCCCATTGCTTGGCAAGGCCGCACTGGGGGGAGAGACAGTATGCACGACAAATGACTCTTAAAAGCTGACCCCTATCTTCCCTTCAAGTTAGCCCTGAATTTACTTGTAAAAATATATAATATGGCAATATTCTCAGCTTTCACTATGAATTCTACAAACCTTAGGAAAAACTAGCTTAGCAGCAATTGCTTTCAGCCTTGATGGATTTAATACAAAGAGAAATTGTGTAAATTAATCCTTCTCATAGAAAACCTAAGTAACTGCATTTGTGAGGCCACAAAAGCAGATAGCATATTAAAGTCAAGCTGACCTACCCCCATAGACCTCACCACAATCAGTCACTAGCTAGAATTCACAAACCCCTGAATACAAGCACCTGCATAAACAAGCAGAAAACAATGAACTTAAGTGAAAGATAGTTTAGACTTAATAATCTACACTTCTTGCAGCAAGTAGCAAGGTTGGGCTTTATGCCACATAGCTTCCAAGTGATTTAATGAATACCTTTATTATAAAAATAATAGCACATTATGTAGGATAGAAAGTTTATAATCTTTTAGTAGAAACAAGAAGAAACAGTTTTATCTCATACTGGGAAATGAGATGAAGGTCAGTCTGAACATCACAGAGTATTCTTGTTAAGGTTGTCTAATGACCAGGTGCAAGAATGTTGTGACTAACTGTGTAATAATTGAAGAAAAGATAAAAGTGTCAATGCATGTACTGTGTAATTTTAAGTATAAAAAATAAAGACTTGCTGAGCTGGGCGGGCAGAAGGAAGAAGAAGCACCAGAGGAAAGCAGAGAGCAGGAGAAGAGGCAGAAGAGGCAGAGGTGACAGAAGTGGCAGAAGAAGCAGAGAGCGGGAGGGAGAAGGCAGAGGACAGACAACAGAGGAAGTAGGGGCAGAGGCAGAAAGAAGCAGAAGGCAGGCGTGAGAGAGAACAGCCTCACAGCACAGCAAGCTGTAAAGTCTTTCGATTGTATTCATTCATTTCTTCATCCGTAGATTCCGCATATCCTCTCCTGTCCCAGGATCCCCCGCGGAGAGCAGGAACTCCCCGCACTATGCATTTAGCTGCTAACCATAATTTCAGCAGTTGGAATCTACCAGTCACTCTGGTGAAGAATGATGAGGGTGTCTGCTTCTGTAAAGATATATAGCCTTGGAAACCCTGTGAGCCGGAAATGACTTGATAGCTGGTAGCAACAACAACAATGCTAACAATGCCTCTAAAACTACTACTCCCTTAAGGTGATGTATATAACTCTTTGGATAATGGACCCATAGCCAGGAGCCACTTCATGTTCACTGGTGAAACTTTAAACTAATTGGATAAATAGGCAGAAGGGAATAAGCAGATTTTCATATATGAATATATATATATAAATTGTTTATTGTGAATTGAGTGATAGTTTACATGGGAGAACATCAGCTTTACATTCATCCTATCCTGTTTGGATTCATTGCAATGATTACAATCCCCTCCATGCATCATCATTCAACAGTATTTGCTTTTATTCCCTCTGTTTTTTTTGTTTTTTTTTTTAATGAACACCAAAGCACTCAGGAATATGTAACCATTCAAACAACAAAGGGGTACATCCCACAAGCCTGCCCCCGGGCCGCCAGCACACAGCCCTTATCCCTCCCTGAGTCCAGATTCCCCAACAGCTCCATCTGTCCACATCATCATCTCAGCTTCCATCTCTGGCATCACTGTTTCTCTGGATAGAGTCCCACACTCCCCTCAGGGTCCTCCACTCCAGCACTACAAGGTCAACCACTCCCCTCCTTTTGTTACAAAACATCTACTGTAACATTTGAAACATTCACTATCAGTCCTGGTAGCAATTATTCACTACTGAACCACAAAAATCTTATTACCATCTCATTTCACCAGCCCCGTCCAGACTGGTTAGAAACCACTCACTGGAGATTCTACCTAACCCGTACCCTCTGAAACTAGGCTTGCTCTTGAAAGCTTTAAAGCCAGGCACTTTGTGCCGATGTAGGCCCCCTATTTTGCATAGCCAATGTCTAAGTTGTCCATCCCTGTCAACCCTGTGTACCGAGGGGGTGATAACGATCCTCGCTGTAAAGATTTGTTCCCACTTTTGAGCTACTACATCCATAAGTATAGGTCAAGTTCATCAAATTGTAGTGGATTACTCTTTTTTTTCCCTCTTCTTTCTTCCTCTAGTCGAGTTCTGATCATCCAGCCATTGAAGCTAGGTTAAATGGGTACTATCTGCAAGTATGGGTGTTCTTGTGCAGCACCCCTCAATTTATAACAGCTGGATGCTTCACTCTCCACTCTAGTCCTCTGTGGCTATGTCCCTGTCCTGTTCCTGGGTTCAATAGTCCCCAGGTCTTTCTATATTGTTGGTCAACCAGGTCTCAACCTGGGTTGACAGGAGTCTATTGAAAATGTTCAAACTTAGCTTACAACTTTTCTGCTATTTTCCCCCACTTCCACTTACCGGTAGACAAATGTGGTCACCAGCAAAACCACATGCCAGCTCGAGTATTCCCCTTGAGTCTCAGTCTTGGAAGGGGGTTTACCCTTAGGGTAATGTAGAAGGGTCCCAGACTCTCTGCATCTTCATCAACATTTATTGCCGTCTACTTTTTTGAACTTTGTTGTTATTGCTGGTGTGAGACGACAGACATCTCATTGTTGTTTTGATTTGCATCTCTCTAATGTCTACTGATCGTGAACATTTCTTCACAATGTCTTTTGGCTGCCTGAATCTTCTCCTTGGTGAAGTGTCTGTTCATGTCCTGTGCCCATTTTTTTTTTTTCAAATTTAAAGCATATTTATTTTAAAATTCCTTTAAATCTCTATATAAGGATGAGTCAAAAATTATCTGCTCTCCAGTTATATTAAAACTCCGATCCATGGCTGATGATAACATTAAGCATGTATGTGAAAATGATTCTGTTGAACAGACAAGTGACCGTAGATTATGTGGCAAATCAGCCATGGCTCTAACTATGAAATAATGCATGACAGACTTGGGTATCAAAAAATTTATGAAAGATGGATACTGAAACAACTTAAAGAGAGCAAACAAATTTGGATTGATTCTCAAAGGAAGGTAAGTGTCTTAAAAAAAAAATCGTACTACAACAACTATCTTTTATGTAAGCCTTGCTGAGCATATGTTTGTACTATTGGTGGGTATATACTTAGGAGTCCTAGTGTAGCGCTGTGGTACAAAGCACTGTACTGCAAGATTCGCTCAAACTGAACAAGGTCAGTGGTTCATACTCACCATCGCTCCTTGGAAACCCTATACAAGGTCGCTATGAGTTGGAACTGACTCAGTTGCACTTAACAACAACATATATTTAGGATGGGGAAGGCCAGGGCATTCTTCGTGATTATGGTTATGTCTAGCAGATATTACTACTAAACAGTTTCAAAGGGGATTGAACCAATACATACCTCTAGTAGTGTATGAGTGTTTCATTGTTATACACTCTCAGCAGGACTTCTGGTGTGGTACTGTAGGATCAACACTGGACTGTGAACCACGATGTTAGCAATTCAAACCTAACAACTGCTCATTGGAAATTCTATAACAGTCACTATAAGTTGAAACTGATTTGATGTCACTTAATAACAATAGCAACACCCTCAGCAACACTAACTGTTGTGTCTATCTTTTCATTTTTAACATTTCTAAGAGAAGGGAAACATTTCATTCTGATTTTAATTTACAGTTTTCAGATATATAATGTTGAGTATCTTTTTACATATTTATGACCATTTGAATGCATATATTTCTTTTTGAAATGTATCCATTAAAGTTTTGACAACTTTGCTTTTGGTAGTAGTTTTGTGAAAAGTTCTCTAAATATTCAGGATATGAGTTCATCATGGGATAATATAAGGAAAAGGTGTTCAAGGGAAAATTCAAATATTTTTTAATTCCATTTTTCCCTTTTGTAGTATTGAAAATATAAAATTTCACTCTGGATTTGCATTTTTATTCTCTTTATATTATTTAGTTTTAGAACACTATTATATTATTTTTAGTAAAGTTCACATAATCAACATTTCTAAAATCTAGTGATTTTTACATTTTCATTAAAGAAACATTTGCTGTCTCCAAAAACCATGATGATATAATCTTATTTCTGTGTATTTTGGTTCATTGTTTCACAATTTCTATTTAGATGTAAATTTAATCTGGAACTGACATCTTTGTGATGTGAGGAATGTGAAGGATCCACATGTGTTCCACATAGAAAGTCATATTGTCCTAGCATCATTTATTGAAAGACCATACTTTATCTTTGTGCTGCCATGTCACCACTATTATAAGGCAGATGTGAAACTGAGTTGTTTCTAGATTCTTTTTTTTCCTTATTTCTTTGATCTATTGATGTTTATATGTAATAATATTATAATGTCTTAATAACTATAGATTGATCATTCATCTTAAATTATGATGATATTTCTTTCCTAAAGACCATTACAACACTGTCATTGTTACTATAGAGGAATCCAACTGATTTTTGCATGTTGGTCTTGTATCCTGCTACTTTGCTGAATCTTCCAATAAGGTCTAGTAACTTTTT
>NW_006408569.1:18240575-18243979 GCF_000296735.1 Chrysochloris asiatica | reverse complement strand
CCTATACTTTACTAACGTTTCCCTCCATTTAAGATAGTCTATTGTATCCTGCAATTTACCTGACCTCCTCACCACCTGCTTCTCTATTCCTATATTTTTCTCTTCTCTGACATTGTTATTATTTTGATCTTTGATTGACCTCTCAGGTCCTCTAAATTCATTGTTGTAATTCTGCTCCATTCTTGACTTTTCTATCTGTAGACTTATTTCCAGGTGGTATTACCACATCTGACAATCTCTGGTTGCTGTCTGTTCTTGTTGGTTTTCAGTACAAAGAATGCCCTTTAGAATGTTTTTAATTGCTGGGTTGGCTTTGACAAAGTCTCTTAGCTTCTGTTTATCCTAGAATTTTTTTATTGCACCATTATATTTGATTAACAACTTTGCTGGGTAGTGATTGTTGTTGGGCAGTTTTTTTCTTTCTTTTAAGTTTTTATATATGTCTTCCCCTTGTCTTCTTACTGCATGGTTTCTGCTTGGAGGTCAGATCTTAATCTAATTTGTTTGCCTTTGTAAGTAACAGTTCTCTTTGCCTTGACTGTTTTTAGGATTGTCTCCTTGTTTTTGATTTTGGAGAGCGTGATTATGATATGTCTTGGTGATTTTCTTTTGGGGTCTATCCTTCCTGGGGTTCTTTCAGCTCATCTTCTCATCCTTCAAGATGTTAGGAAATTTTTTCCTCAGAAGTGCTTCATTTGTCTCCTCTGTGGACATCTGTGATTCTTCCTGTTCTGGAATGCCAATAATTCTTAAGTTATTCCTCTTTATGTTGTCCAACATGAATCTTAGACTCTCTTCAGATTTTATTATCCTTTATTCTGTTTGCTTTTCTATCTTAGCTGTAATGAGAGATTTGTCTTCCAGCTCACTGGTTCTGGCTTCCATGTCTTCAATTCTACTCCTTTGCTCTTTCACTGTATTATCCATTTCTGATAGTTTGTTATTAATCATCTGAACCTCTTTTTGCAGTTTTACATTTTTTCCCGTGCTATATCTGTCTTGTTTTTTAGCTCCTGTAACACTTTCCTGACTTCTTCTTTATTTTCCTCCACCCTTTGTTGAAGTATTTGTATTTGTCTCCATATCATTCTTCTGAATTTCTTCTAAGGCAGATCCAAAGCTTGCTTTTCTTCTAATGGAAGTCTATGTCTGCCTCTAACTCATTTGTCTCAGTTACCCTTTTCTGTTTCTGACCATGTGCTGAGATCTTTGTTGTTTTTTCTTGGCCATTTTCAATAGTCAGATACATTTTAAATGATTAAATTAATGCATGTTGCTGTGTTGTTAAGCTTATTGGGTGTCTCTTGGTGGATGTGATCTGGGGATAGGTTTCCCTTTTCACTTGTCTTGTTATTCAACTGCAAGCTATCTTGGAAAGTGTTGGCTATCTGTGTAATGCCAAGCAGCTGGTATTGTTTTCTGTTCTGATGGTGGAATATTATGGGGTACGCTTGTAGTTTGGTTATTTGTCCATGATTGCTATCTCTTCTTGGGTATCATAGGGAGAGAAAGCTCCCATCCCCAAGGAAAAAGTAAGACCAAAAAGACCAAAAACAGAAACAAAATAAAATTAAAGCATAGATAAAAACCAATACACAAAAACAAAACTGTAGAAGACTGTCTAGTAGTCTTTTCTGTGCAGGTTAGTGTGCATGCACTGTAGAAGCCTCCAACAGTGGGTAGGGGTGTCTAGTCTCTCAGGCCCTTCTTCAAGTCACCACTTTGGAGGTGCAAAGATAGATATTGAGAAATGAATGGAAGAAAGAGTGTTTACTATTTTTGTTTCTGAAGGTCAGTTAGGTATCTATGTATGCACAACATAATTTTCAAAATGTCTGTGTCCTTGTATGTAGCAGTTGGTGTTGGCTTTTTCCTTTTATCTTGGGTTTTTCATGCAAATATGGTCTGGCTGTATGGCCAGAATAACTGTCTCTTGTTAGGTAAGACAGAAATAAAGGGTCCCATCCAGGTTGTAGAGTTAACTTTAGTGCTATATCCCAAAATCAGACGTCATAAGAAGCAGCCAAAGGATTAGCTTGGGGACTGCTGGGTCTTTGAGGGATTTATTCTTTGCTCCATGGGAAAAATTTACCCTGTGGGCACAACACTGGACCCTTTTAGGGATGCGTTCCCACCTGTCTGAAGGTGCCCGGGCTGGACAGAGAGGTTATGACAGGGGAAAGGAGATAAGAAAAGTGATAAAAGCCATCACACCTCTTTTTCCATTAGTTGCACATGGTTTTAGTGCTGTATCAGTCTGGCTGTGACCCCCCATCTGATCTTCATGTATGAATATTTTAAAAAAGGAGTTCTGGTAATGCTGTAGGATAATCACTGGGCCGATAACCACAAAGTTGGCAGTTCTTTCTATAAGCTCCTCCATGGGAAAAAGATGAGGCTTTCTGCTCCTGTTAATATTTACAACATTAGAAACATTATACAGAGGCAGTATGGGCCTGGCTTGATTCAATGGCAGTGAGTTTGAGTTGATTGAATTTGAATCTTAAAATGTACAAGCTTAAAAGTAATAATAAATAGATCAGAAGTTATATGATTTAATTCCCAGGAGTAGTTCACAACAATATAATACATCTGAAGTTATAACTCATTATTATAGCCTCATTTAACCAAAGTTTTACAAGCTAGTCATTTTAAATATTCTCTTTCAACATCTTGGTCTTAGTATTATCACTTGACTTCAAGGTCAGTTTCAACTGCAAGATCAACAGTTCAAACTCACCAGCTGCTCCTTAGAAACCCTATTTGAAGTTACTATGCTTCAGAACCAACTCTATGGAGAGTAACAACTCCCTGACATAATAATGTCTTTATTCTTTTCACATATATGTTATTACTGTTGTTAGGTACCATCAAGTTGATACCGATTCCTAGCAGCCCTATGCATAACTACACAATTGTTGCTCTGTTTGAGCCAAATAATGCTGTCAGTGTGACAATCCATTTCTCTGAGGGTCTTCCTCTTTTTCTATGACCCTCCATATTAACAAACATGATATCCTTCTCCAGGGACTGGAAAATCCTGAAATATCTTCAGAGTATGAGAGATGAAGTCTGGCCATCCTGACTTCTAAGGAGCACTATATCTGTACTTACTCCAACACAGATCTATTTGTTCTTTTGGAATTCCATGATAGTTTCAATATTCTCTTCCAATATCGTAACTCAAATGCATCAATTCTTTTACAGTCTTCCTTATTCACTATCCAACTTTTGCTTGCATATGAGATTATTGAAAATAACACAGCTTGGGTCAGGTGCACCTTAGTCCTTAAACTGACATCCTTGCTCTTTAACAAGTTAAACCTCTTTAAACCTTGTGCATCAGATTTGCCTAATGCAATATATTGTTTGATTTCTTGACTATTGTTTCCATGAGTATCAAT
>NW_006408569.1:18217674-18220621 GCF_000296735.1 Chrysochloris asiatica | reverse complement strand
GAAGGTCTTGTTTCAGTCTTTTGTATATCATTTTCCAGTTCTGCCAGCACCATCTGTTGAAGAGACCTTCCCATGCGATATATTTAGGTGTTTTTTGAAAAATCAGTTGGCTGTATGTAGGTGGGTTAATTTCTGGAGTCTTGATTCTGTTCCACTGATCTATGTATCTTCGATTGAACCAGTACCAAGCTGTTTTGACCACTGTAGCTATGTAGAAATTTTTGAAGTCAGGGTGTGAGAAGGCTCTAACCTTATTCTTCTTCTTAAGCAGTGCTTTGCTTATCCTGGGTCCCTTTCCTTTCCATATAAAGTTTGTAATTGTTTTTTCCCACCTCTTTGAAGAATGTTGTTGGAATCTGGATTGGGATTGCATTATAATTGTAAATTGCTTTGGGCAGTATTGACATTTTCACAATGTTAATTCTTCCTATCCACGAGCATGGTGCATTCTTCCATTTTTGTAAGTCTCTTTTGGTTTCTTGTAGTAGTGTTTTGTAATTTTCTTTGTGTATGTACTTTGTTTCTCTGGTTACATTTATTCCTAGATATTTCATCCTTGGTGGCTATTTTAAATGGTATTGCTTTCCTAATGTCCTTTTCAATGCTGTCATTTTTGGTATAGAGGAATCCAAATTATTTTTGTATGTTGATCTTATATCCTGCCAATTTGCTGAATCTTCCAACGAGATCTGGTATCTTTTTTACTGAGTGTTTGGGGTTTTCTACATATAGGATCATATCGTCTGCAAATAGGGAGAGTTTACTTCCTCTTTGTCAATTTGGATGCCTTTAATTTCCCTATATTACCTTAAAGTTTATTTTATCAGAAATTAGTACTGCCACTCCTGTTCGTTTTTTATTGCAATTAGATTGGTATATTTGTTCCATCCTTTGACTTTTAATCTGTTTTTGTCTCTGTGTGTGAGATGTGTCTCTTGCAGACAGCACATTGAAGGATCTTGTTTTCTTATCTATTCTGCCACTCTCCATCTCTTAACTGGTGCATTTAATCAGTTTACATTCAGTGTAGTTATCAATAGATATTGGTTAATTGCTGCCATTATGTTTATTTTTTTTTTCGTGTGTGTGGTGTTCCTGCTTTATTAGTTCTGTTTGTCTTCCTTTGTTGAGTTCATGCTTTTTGTGTTCTTTCTTGTGAGTTTCCTCATAGTTTTAATGTTTTCATGTTCTTCTTGCGTTTTCATTCTCTTGGTATATTGTGAAGTGTTAATTTTCTTTGAGGTTGCCTTATTGTCCATTAACTTTTCTCTCTGTTTAGTACAGTCTATTTTATTCTGTAATCGACCTGACCTTCTCACCATCTGGATCTCTGTTCCTCCGTGTTTGACTTATTTTACATTGTACTTATTTTGATCCTAGATTGACCTCCCAGATTCTCTGAGATGTTTCTTAAGGTTTTGTTCTGTTCTTGACTCTTCTTTCTGTAGACTTAATTCTGGAAGGTGCTGCCACGTATGTCAATCTCTGGTTGTCATCTGTTCTTGTTGGTTCTCAGACCACAGAACTCCCTTTAGGGTGTTTTTCATAGCAGGGTTGGCTTTTGCAATGTCCCTTAGCTTCTGTTTATCCTGGAAAGTTTTGGTTACATTTTCATATTTTATTGAATGTTTTGATTGATAAAGGAATCTTAGTTGGCAATTTTTTTCTTTCAGGTTTTTATATATGTCTCCCCTTTGCCTTCTTGCTTTCATGGTTTCTGCTGAGAGATCTGAGTTTAATCTGACTTGCTTGCCTTTGTATGTGACACTTCTGTTTCCCTGCCTGCTTTCAGAAGTGTCTCCTTATCTTTAATTTTGGAGAGCTTGACTACGATATGTCTTGGTGATTTTCTTTTGAGGTCTATCCTTCCTGGAATTCATTGAGCTTCTTGCATGTTTACCTTTTCACTTTTCAGGATGTTAGAGAAATTTTCTTCCAGCAGTTCTTCAACTATTTCCTCTGTGGACTTGAGTGATTCTTCTTGTACTGGAATGCCAATAATTCTTAAGTTATTCCTCTTCATGTTGTCCAACATGAATCTTAGACCTTCTTCAGATTTTTTAAATACTTTTTTGTGTATGTTCTTCTATCTTAGTGATATTGAGAGATTTAGCTTCCCGTTCACTGGTTCTGCCTTCCATCTCATTATTCTATTCCTTTGACCTTTCAGAGTATTGTCTATTTCTGATATTCTGTTATTGATCATTTGGACATCTTTATGTAGGTTTTGAATTGTTTCCAATGCTGTATCTATCTTACTTGATTGTTCCTGTAATGTTTTTCTGACTTCTTCCTTATTTTTCTCAACTCTGTTGTAAAGTTTTTTGAAACATTTTATAATCATTTTTTTAATTCCTTCTCAGGCATTTCCAAGGCCTGCCCTCCTTCCAGAATGGAGTCCAGGTCTACCTCTAGGTCATTTGTCTTAGACATTTTATGTTGTTTCTGGACATGTGCTGATATGGTCATCTGCTTTTGCTCCTTGGGCATGTTTAGTGTTTATCTGTGGCCTTAATACTTAATTGAGTGTGTGTTTTGGTATTTTTTATGCTTTCTGATTGTTTCTAGGGAGATGTGATCAGGATGTGGGTTTCCCTTTTCACTCGTCTTCTTGCTTAGCGCAGAGTAACTTTCACAGATGTTTTCTGTTTCCCTGGTATATTTCAGTTGATATTCGTTCTTGCCTGGGTTTTGGTGTTTTACAGAGTGTGCTTGTAGCTTGGCTATGTGGCATCAGTTTCTGACTCCTCCTGTGTAATATATGGAGAGAAAGAGTCCTCCAAAGATAGAAGGGGGATCATATAACAGCACCAGCGGGGAAAAAAAACTAGAGAAAAACAAAACAAAACAAAACAAAACAAAAAACAACAACAACAAAAATTAGACTTTATATTGCAATCTATAATCACAGAAAGGACAAAACAAAAAACAACAACAACAAAAATTA
>NW_006408569.1:18211567-18217574 GCF_000296735.1 Chrysochloris asiatica | reverse complement strand
CAAGAAGTGACTGGCTTACAAGCTTTCAAGAGGGAACCTAGATCCAGAGGGCCTGGAGGAAGGTAGAATCTCCAGTGAGTAGTATTCAATCTGTCTAGGCATGGTTGATGCATGAAATGCAGATAGGTCTCTTGTCATACAATAGTGAATAATTGTTATCAGGACTGATTGTGAGGGTTGGAAATGTAAAGGTAGATGTTTTATAGCAACGAGGGGAGTGATTAACTTTTCAGTCTAGGAATGCAGGTCCCTAGGACCATCAATGGAGAAGAGCATAGAGAGTGACCCTACCCAGAGAAGCAGTGATGCCTGAGTTGGAGGCAGAGATGTTGACGTGAAGAGATGGAGCAGCTGGAGACTTTAGATCCAGAGAGGGAGAATGACTGTGTGCTGAAAACCTGGGGGTTACAGGGGGACGGATTGCAGGGTATACCCTTTGGTTGGTTGAGGATGCATGGAGGGGGTTGTAACCATGGCAATGAGACGATATACGATAGAATGAATGTAAAATTAATGTTCTCCCATGTAAATTATCACATAATTCACAATAATACATTTAAGAAAAAAAAACACATTTATGTCTTTTCATATTATCCAGAAATTCAATTCAAGTATTAAATAATAATAGGTCATAACAAGAAGTGTTCTTTTACCTCTGATTGTAATAAGAATGCCTTTAATATTCCACTATTAGCATTCAGTCTTAGATTTATCAAATATATATTTAAAAAAAAACACAAAACTTTACTCATATGGGATATTAAAGATATTATCCAATGATTTCCACATTCCATTGGCTCACCTCTCTTTGGAATGGGCACAAATATGATTCTCTTCCAATCATTTGGCCAGATAGTTGTCTTCCAAATTTCTTGGCATAGATGAGTGAGGGCCTCCAGTGCTGCTTCACTTTTTTGAAAGATTTCAATTTTTATTCCATCAATTGCTGGTGCCTTGTTTTTTGCCAATTCCTTCAATGCAACTTGGACTTCTTCCTTCAGTATCATTGGTTCTTGATTATCTGCTACCTTTTGAAATGGTTGAACATGAACCATTTACTTTTGGTACAGTGGCTCTGTGTATTCCTTCCATCTTTTTTATTTTTTAGACTCTTTTGATACATTAAGTCAAGGCTTGAATTTTTTCTTCAGTTCCCTCACCTTGAGAAATCCTGAGCGTGTTCTTCCCTATTGGTTTTCTAACTACAGGTCTTTATGCATTTCTTTATAACATTGTTTTCTCAAGCTGACCTTTGACATTCTTCTGTTCAGCTCTTGTACCTCCTCACTTCATCCATTTACTTTAGCATCTCTACACTGGAAAGCAAGTTTCAAAGTCTCTTCTAACATCCATATCGGTATTTTCTTTCTTTCATGTCTTCTTAATGACCTTTTGCTTTCTTCCTGTAGAATGTTCTTGATGCCATCTCATAACTATTCTGTCTTCAGTATTTAGTGTCTACTGCATCAAGTCTGTGTTTCAGATGATATGTAAATTCAGGTGGGATATATTCAAGGTCATATTTTGGCTCTTGTGGACTTGTTTTCATTTTCTTCAGCTTTTGTCTTAATTTGCATATGCATAATTGATGGTCTGTTCCACAATCTGCCCTGGCCTTGTTTGGGCTGATGATATGGAGCTTTTCCACTTTCTATTTCCACAAATGTAGTCAATTTGATTTCTGTGTATTCTATCTGGTGAGGTCCATGTGTATAATCGCCATTTCTGCTGTTCATGAAAGGTATTTTAAATGAACAAATCTCTGGTTTTGTAGAATTCTATCATATGATCTCCAGCATCATTTCTATCACGTAAACCATATTTTCCTACTACTCATTTTTCCTCTTTGTTTCCAACCTTTGCATTTCAATCTCTAGCAATTAACAATACATCCTTTTCTTTCTTTGTAGCCCCACAATAAAAAATGTCGAAGTGTTCTTGCAGTGGGAATCCAATAAGTGTAACTTTTCTTTTGCGTTTGTAAATTTATTTTAAAAGATTATATTTTATTGCCCTAATTATTTTAATTAAGGAGCTCTGGTAGCATAGTGGTTACAAATCGGGCTGCTAACCTCAAGGTCCGCAGTTTGAAACTACCAGCGACTCTGCGGGAGAAAGATGAGGCTTTCTGCTCCCGTAAAGATTTACAGCCTCGGAAACCCTGTACAGGGTCGCTATGAGTCGGAACCGACTCCACGGCACACAACAACAACAACAACAACAACAATTATTTTGAAAACAAAATGTATTCCCTGGGTGGTGTAAGTAGTAAACACACTTAGCTGTAACCTAAAGGTTGGAGTTTTAAATCTGATACCCAGAAATACCTAGGATGAAAGATCTGGATATCTATTTCCAAAAAATTAGATATTGAGCGCCTAGGGAACATAGTTCCACTCTGACACACATGAGGTCTCCATGACTTGAGATCAACTTAAACCCTATACAGGTTTCCAAGTCAGTACCTACTTGCTGGCACTTAACAGTAACACAATAACAACATAGATAGTAGAAATAGGGGTGAAAAAGGTGTTCAAAATCAGCAAACTAAAGTACATTTTGTTTGAAAATGAAATCCAGAATGAGGAGTTCAAACAATTCTATTTATTTATTTTTTGTTACTTGTATTGTGAAATAAGTCATAGTTTATTTGGCAAAACATCTATTATGCACCCAACCAATTGTATTTTGCTTCATTGCAATGATTACATTCCCTTTCACACACCATTCATGGGGGTCAAATACAAGGTTTCTCTCATAGATAGCATAGAAACTGGAAGAAGACTAACATAGGGTTAAAACTTGACACTAATGCTGTACTGTATCCTTGGCATTTCAGTCAGTATGGTGACTTGAGTGCTTTTCTTGAGACACAGAATAGTAAGCATATTTTCTTCATCCCTTTTGGTAAACATGTAAGAATTAATTTAATGCTTGAATTACTTCACCATCCTCAGCGACTGTTTCACATTCTCTTCTAAGATGGCCTTTCTTCATCCATGGCTGATCTCTTATCCAAGGCAGCTTCAAAAGTGACTTGACAATTTATATCATTGGTTACACTAACCCCAGATTAATTTTGCTTTCTCTTCTGTCCTTCTTTTGCTATTTCAAAATTCTTTTACTTTTTAGTGATCGTGAGAGTTTACAAACTTCTATTGGTTATTCTATGAAATCAAAATGTCTTATGGTCCTAATAAAATAATGGACATTATAAGCATAAAAATGGGAAATACCCTAAAAGTCATGTTATTCAAATATTTTCTCCTGCATATAAAATTTGAATCTTCTCTGCATCAAATCTGTTACATGATCACATTGAATATTTTCCATTACTTGGAGATTTTCATCAAAAGCTACTTCTTGATCCACTCCATTCTGTATTCAAGCAGGTATGATTGCTAATAGTTTTCTTATTGTATTTAACCCAAATCTCTTTATTTGTAGGGTTGCCTATTGATCCTCTGAACCCTTTGGGACAATACAGAAGAACATGCTAGTGTTCTTTCAACATATGCAGAAGAATTTATCATGTCTTCTTCAAATATGTCTTCAGAATAAACATACTCAAATAGCTTTAGCAGGACTTTTTTTTTTTTTTTGCCCCTCTAAGATGGACTCATGTTTTCTCTAGGGTGACATACTTGTCTTGGTTTGCTTGGAGCCTAACCAGTGTTAGTATCAAAAGATTTACATCTTAGGAACACTATCAGTTTTTGGCAAACTGGGACAATAAGCCACCCTTGTTTCCTTACTCTCAATATACACAAAGTGTAGCTACTCTCTTCAAATCCAATGCTCAGAATAGAAACAATATAATTTACCAGAGAACAAAATTTAGTATGATTTTGGACACCTGCTTATCAAATTGCCTAAAGGATTATCTTAGTTTCTGAGGGATGCCATAACAAAATATGACAAAATAGATGGCTTTAAATAATAGAAATGCATTGTATCACCATTCTGGAGGCTAAGGGTGTGAACTAAAGGCACAAAAAAGGGTTATAAGAAACCATTTAGGAGCAATAAGAACTCACCCTATTCCAATATGACCTCCTTAACTGAACATAGTAAAGACTAAAAACAAAACAAAACCTTATTTCTCAATAAAGTCACATTACCAGGTACATGGATTAGAACTTCACCATATCTTTTTAGAGTTCACATTTTAATTTACAATAGATTTTATTATTTTTTAATCCAAGACCAATGATACTGTATTGTAAATTCAGTATACAAAAGATGAGATGGCTAGTAAAATCTGTCTAGCAGCAGAGTTTACATTTTTTTAAGCCATAATCATCAAATTTCCCAAATCTTCATTCCTTTCACACACCATTTTTTACATTTCCCCATATTACTAGATAAAAAATAAACTCAACAGTTTTACTAAAATGCTGGCTGTTTTCAGCTGGAAAAACCCTGGAATATCCATTCTTCACAATGTTAGGTATAGTTTGTTATGATCCACACAGTCAAAAGACTTTGCAGAGTCAATAAATCACAAGTAAATATCTTTCTGGTAATATCTGCTTTCAGCCAAGATCCACCTGACATCAGCAATGATCTTTCTTATTACACATCCTGGTCTGAAAGTGGCTTGAATCTCTCGCATTTTCCTTTCAATGAATCCTGCAGCCATATTTGAATTATCTTTAGCAAAATTTTATTTGCATGTTATATTAATGACACAGTTTGTTGATTTCTACACTTTCTAGGATCATTTCTCTTTGGAATGAGCACAAATATGATTCTCTCCTAATTGGTTGGCCAAAGAGGTATCTTCTAAATTTCTTGGCATAGATGAGAGACTGCCTCCAGTGCTGCATCAGTTTGTTGTAATATTTCAATTTGTATTCCATCAATTCCTGGAGCCTTGTTTTTCCCCGATGCCTTCAGTGCAGCTTAGGCTATTACTTCAAGAATATCAATTCTTTATCATATGCTACCTCTTGAAATGGTTAAACACCAACCATTTCTTTTTGGTAGAGTGACTGTATTCCTTCCATCTTCTTTAGGTGAGTTCTGCAACATTCAATATTTTGCCCATAGAATCCTACAATATTTCCAGTTGAGACTTGCATTTTTTTCTCAGTTCCTTCAGCTTCAGACACTCTGAGGGTGCTCTTCCATTTAGGATTTTTATCTCCTATTTTTTGCACATTACATTATAATACTTGACTTTGCCTTCTCAAGCTGCTCTTTGAAATTTTCTGGTCAGCTATTTTATTTCCTCATTTCTTCCATTCACTTTAGCATCTCTATGTTGCTGTTGATAAGTACCATCTAGTTGTATACGACTTATGGCAACCCTGCATAGGGTTTCTGAGCAGTGTCTAGCGAGATTGAACAGCCAAACTTGTAGTTGAAATCAACCTTGTAGTCTAGTGCATTAACCCGCAGCACCACATCAGGACTCCGTGTTTTAGCATCTCTATGTTATATAACATATTTCAGAATCTCCTCTGACATCCATTTTGATCTTATCTTTATTTTCTTTTTAGTGACCCTTTGCTTTTTTTTCCTGTATGATGTTCTTGATGTCATTCCACAACTCTTATCTCTAGTGTCTAATACATCAAATCTATTCTTCAAATGATCTCTAAATTCATGTGGGATATGTTCAAGGTCATAGTTTGGCTATCATGGACTTGTTTTATTTTTTTTCCAACTTCATCCTGAACTTACATATGAGCAGAATATGATCTATTCCATCTTTTCCCCCTGGCCTTATCTGTCTTTTCCCACGATCTCTTTCAACAAATGTAATCAATTTGATTCCTGTGCATTCCATCCAGTGAGGTCCTCATGTTATTTAAAAAAGGTATTTGTAATGAATGAGTCATTGGTCTTGCAAAACATTATAATGCAAGGTGGAATCCTGAGTCCCATCCAGAATCTTATGAGGAGGGTTCCCACTAGAAAGAACAAGCAGACTGGAACAGCTACAGTGACAGAAGATACATCTTCATGATGAACCTGACCTATACTCAGAGCGGTTGTTGTT
>NW_006408569.1:18197598-18203985 GCF_000296735.1 Chrysochloris asiatica | reverse complement strand
AGCTCCTTGCTTTCAAAGTTGCTTGAGAGATTTCAAGATGCCAGTGTTGGTTGTTATGCTATACTTCAGGCTTTAATTTAATTTTCGGCCTGTTTTGTTTTTAAACTTTCTTTCCCTTTTCACAGCCCTGTCCTGCCCTTTTCCATATTAAAACAAACAAACAAACAAGCAAAAAACCTTCAGGGCCTGTTCTTGGACTGAGTATCTGTGCACATATGTGGCAGAAGAACCCATCAGTGTGAGGGAAAGGAGGTGGTCAAACAGTGGGCATGCTAATGACCAGATACCAAAAAAAAAAAAAGAAAATCAGAACAAAGCAAAACTGACACAGTGTATTCTCCACCTTTGCTCCAAGTTCTGTGGTGTTTTTGCTCCCCCCACCCCTTGGTCTTGCCGTTTAGTCTCACCCAAGATGTCGGCCCTGGGCCTCAGAGCCCAGCTTGGCAGATTCAAAAGTACGTGACTTTCTACTTCCACTTCAACTTCCACAATCTATAAGTCTTCAAAGCTTCAAAATATTCCTATCTCTGTGGTTCTGAGTTTTGGAGCTTTGCCCTGGATCTGCTTTGCCTGGTATTCTGTGTTATTGCTGGTGGTGAACTTTGTTGCACCTCCACCCTAGACCCCTATACACTCTTAAATTAAACTCCCTCTTGAAACCTTGTAAGCCAGTGACTTCATGCCGTTATTACCCCCTCATTTTAGGTAGCCAATATCTAAGTTGTAATCCTTACTCCTTGTTTCCAACCTTCATACTCTGATAACAAGTAATTGTCAATATAAATTAACTGCATGTTTAATCAATTGGAGAGTGAAAAAGTTGGTAGAATTCTTCAGTTTCATTCCCATTTGCTTTAGTGGTTGTTACATAAATTTGAATAATTGTGGTGTTAACTGGTTTTCCTTATAGGCACATGGACACTATTCTATTATAGGCATCATTATGTTTCAAGATAGATCTTGAAATGTTCTTTTTGATGATGAATGCAATGCTATTTCTCAATTTATTGATCCCAGGATATTAAACCATATGATTGTCTGATTCAAAATGGCCAATAACAGTCCATTTTAGCCTATTAATGGCTAAGATACAAGTCTTTATGTGATACATCTTAGTTTTGACAACTTGAAATATTTCTAAATTTATATTTTGTAAATTTCCATGTTCTTCTTATTACTGAATGTTTGCATCTGTTTCTCTTCATTTTGCGTTATGTCCCTGCACAAATGAAGGTTCTGAAAACTTTACTTCATTTGCACTATCATGGTCAACTCTACTTTAATTAGGCAGCTCTTTCCCAATCATATTTTGATTGTCTTTTAACCCAAGTGACTCATCTTCTGGCACTATATTTGACAATATTCTGGTGTAATTCATAAGTTTTCAACTTCTGACACTATATATGACAGTGTTCTGATGCTGTTCATAAGGTTTTAAGTAGCTAAGCAGTGAGAAGTAGTTTGCCTCTCCTTCTTCCTAGTCTGTCCTAGTCTGGAAGCTCCACTGAAACCAGTCCACCATGAGCAGCGTGGCTGATATTTAAAATACTAGTGGCATAACTTCCAGCATCATAGCAACACAAAATCTATGAGAGTACAACAAACTATCAGAAAAGTGGTGGTGAGTTTGAAACTAAAAACCACCTGTTTTCAAAGATTAAACATAGAGGTCACAAATTTTCAGTCTTTGCAACAGATCCAGCCTGCGGTTGTGGGCATTTGTCAGCCCATACCAAAATTATCTTCCCAGTATTTTATTTTGTTTTTCATTGAGTTAGTTGCAAATATTTTGAAAGAAAGAGGTGTCACATGTTATATAGTGGCAAAACATTTAGGAAAACATGTGGTAACTTAGAATGTAGACAATACACCAAATTAATATTTTCACTTGAGTAAAGAGATCCCCAAGTATAATGTTGACAATGTCAGATGGTTCTTATTAGCTGTGCATAATGACATAAAATTAGAAATGAATGAATGAAAGAAAGAGCTGGCCTGTTTGTGAGTAAAATTTAAAGAGTACCATGACTCACTGTATTTGATTTCTCTATCTCTTTTTTTTTTTTTTTCCTGCAGATGGTGGAGATAATAACAAATCAAATCCTTCATACTGAAGAACAAACAATGGTGAATAAATTGAGAACTATTTGGTCAGTTTTTGAAAGATTTAAGGAAATGCATAGCAGACCCTCTCAACTAGACAAAAGTATTTTTAGAAAATTTAAGAGCATTGTCTTACAGCAACCAGATATGTCTAAAGCAACATAAGAAAGGTCTGTAGGGAGTGGCCAGACTCAAAAAGGACTGTGAGTGTGGCTTTTGTTCAATGGATTGGACTTGGATTTATTTGAAACCCCCTAAATTTAAAAGGATTCTTATGGGCAGCAGTGCAACCAGACTGAATTAAAAGGAATAAGACTGCAAAATTCAGAAAATAACTGGACCTTCAATTACTATTTTATGTAATTAGGCTACAAAATTATTCAGATGGCACATTTTTTCTAATGACGTTTTTTGTAGTGGCCAAGCAAGATGAAAAAAAGATACTCCCTTCAGAGTAAAATCAGTGAAGCTTCCTATATAGCAGTGTTAAGTGTATCCCATTTGTTTCCTTTCTGTAAGGGAATGTTTATATAATTATCCAGGCCTTATATCAGCATTAAATGTTGGCTATGGAGGTGGCCATTTTAGTTCATTGATGTTGTAATTCTCATCTAAGCAGCTACATCTGTTCCTGTACATATATCATGAGATCCTTAGTTCTGGGCCAGATGACATGAGTTAATGAGTTTTTTTTTTTGAAATCCTGGGTTGGAGGTGAAAATATTCCTCATGTGGGTAGAATGTGAATAATTATGAAATGAGGAGAATATATGTGGATTGTATTATTGGAAATCTGATCTTCTTCTTCTCTTCGCTCTGTAGACTCTGAGCTTGATTTGGGGGCTTACATTAGTTAATTGGACAGTAGAAAACTTAATGCAAGCAGGACTTTAAAAAAGTACTTGACCCTAGGGCCATCAAGGGAGAAGAGCAAAGTGCAGGACGCTATCCAGAGAAGCAGAGATGCCAGAGATGGAGGCAGAGACAATGATGTGAAGAGATGGAGTGGCTGGGGACCCTTTGGTTATTTGAATGGTTATATATTCCTGAGTTCTTCAGTGTACATTCAAAAAAACAAAAGCAAACAAACAACCAGAGGGACTGAAAGCAAATGTTGTTGAATGATGATTCATGGAGGGGATTGTAATGACTGTAATGAAACAAAATACAATAAGATGAATGTAAAGCTGATATTCTCCCATGTAAACTATCACTCAATTCACAATTAAAACTTAAAAAAAAAAACAAACAAAAAAAACCTTGTATGTTTTTGCAACTTTGTTTCCTTCTTCCTCTTTGACATGAGAACTTGCAAACTTTAAATTAGTGCATGATATGGCATAGTCACCCCATCATCTAACCATCAGGCATATGATTAAGCCTATTTGAGACAAGAAGAACTACCCAGTTGAGTCCAATTCAAGTTGCTGACCCAGAGTCTCCCGAAATATATAAATTAGTATTGTTTAAATTCTCTGAGCTTTGGGGTGGTATTATTATGACAATAAGTAATTGATGTTGTTATTGTTAGGTACCATCTATCTGGTTCCAACTCATAGAAACTGTACGTTCAACAGAACGAAACACTGCATGGTCTTGCGCCATTCTCACAACTATTGTTATTCTTGAGCCTATTGCTTTTGCCACTGGGCCAATTCACCTCATTGGGGATCTTCCTCTGATCCTCCACTTTACCAAGAATGATGTTCATCTCTAGGGACTGGTCCATCCTGACAACATGTCAGAAGTATGAGAGACAAAGTCTTGCCATCCTGGATTCTAAGAAGCAATCTGGCTGTACTTCTTCCAACACAGATTTGTTTGTTCTTCTGGCAGTCCATGATACTTTTGACATTCTTCTCCAGCATCATTGAACAATGCATCAATTATTTTCAGGTGTTCCTCATTCATTGTCCAACTTTCATATGCATATTAGGCTATTGAAAACAACATGGGGCACCATAGTCCTCAAACTGATATCGTTGCTCTTGAACACTTTAAAGAGTTCTGGTGTAGCAGGCTCACTTAATGCAATATATCATTTGATTTTTTGACTTCTGCTTCCAAGAATGTTCTTAGTGAATATAAGCAAAATGAAGTATTTGACAACTTCAATCTTTTCTACATTTATCATGCTGTTATGTATTAATCCAGTGATGAGGATTTTTTTTTTTCATTACTCTGAGGTGCAACTCACACTCAAGGCTGTGGTCTTTGATGTTCATCAGTAAGTATTTTAAGTCCTCTTCACTTTCAGTAAGCAAGGTTGTACTATCTGTTTATCACAGGTTGTTAATGAGTTTTCCTCCAATCCTGATATCATGTTCTTCTTCATATAATCTGGTTTCTCAGATTCTTTTTTCAACATACTGATTGAGTAAGTATGGTGAAAGAATGCAACCCAGGAGCAACTCTTTTCTGATTTTTAAACCATTCAGTGCCCCTTGTTGTGTTTGAATGAGTACTCTTGGTCTATATACAGATATTATTGTTGTTGTTGTTAGGTGTCATCGAGTCAGTACCGACCCATAGTGACCTTATGCACAGGAGAATGAAACACTGACTGATCCTGGGACAACCTCACTACTATTGCCACACTTGAGTCCATCGATGCTGCCACTTGGCCAATCGATCTCGTTGGAGGTCTTCCTTTTTTTCTCTAATCCGCTACCTTATCGAACACGATATCCTTCTCCAGTGACTGATCCCTCCTGACAATGTACCCACATAAGTTGTGCTGTTGTTGTTTTTGTTGTTATTTTGTGCCATAGAGTCAATTTCAATTCATAGCAACTCTATGTAGGGTTAATATCTGTGTATTAGGACATAGTAATAAATATTAATGTGTGCTCATTGGGGTGATGGAGAGAGAAATCTGAGTTAATTGTCAATTAATGTTCATACATAAAGAAGTAGTTTACTTTTCTGAGCTACTATATATCTTAGTTGAGCTCTCATGTGGTGTTGTATGATAAGCACTGGATCTCTAAGTGCAATATCAGGAGTTTAAGCCCACCAGTCACTCTCAGAAGACCTATATAGGGTTTCTATGAGTTGAAATGGACTCTATGGCACACAATAACAACAAAAACAACAATAGCATAACTTATGTGGGTACATTTCAACAATCCTGTTATTGGCAAATAAAACAAACTATGCCTTGAAATCATTAAGTGGATTTCTAATAAAATTATGCCTTGAAATCATTAAGTGGATTTCTAATAAATGTACAAAACAATACTTCCTATGTTTTTTATTTAATATTTTTATGGTTGTTAACAATATGCACATCAAGTCATACACCAATTCAACAGTTACTCCGTGTTTTAATTAAGTGACAGTGACTTAATTCTTCAAGTTCTGCACTAATTTTCACCCTTTGATTCTGAATTATTTCTTCACTGTTAACATGACCTTAAATTTCTTCTCACCATTGATTCTTTTTTATTGTTACACCTATGCCATTATTAATGAATATTATAGTATACCTCCACAATTTAGATAATATAAAATAACATTATAGTGCTCACTTTGGCAGCACATATACTAAAATTGGAATGATACAGAGAAGATAAGCATGGCTCCTGCACAAGGATGACACGCAAATTAGTGAAGCATACCATATTTTTAAATAGATGAGTGAGACATACTAAAAATTAAAAACCTGTGTACATCAAAAGACTTCACCAAAAGAGTAAAAAGGGAACCCACAGAATGGGAAAAAAATATTTTGCAATGACACATCAGACAAGGGACTTATTTCTAAAATATATAGGAAACTACAACATCTCTACAAGAAAAAGAAAAATAACCCAATAAAAAAATAGGTGCAGGACATGAACAGACACTTCACCAAGGAGGAGATCCAGGCAGCCAACAAAGTTATGAAGAAATGTTCATGATCACTAGCCATTGTTGTTGTTGTTGTAAAGTGCCTCTGAATCGGTTCCGACCCATAGCGACCCTGTATAGGTTTCCAAGGAGCAGCTGGTGAGCTTGAATTGCCAACCTTGTAGTTCAAAAGGCTTTGTTATCTGGCGCATTAACCCACAGTGCCACTTAGAGAGATGCAAATCTAAACAACAATGAGATATCATCTCACACCAGCAACAACAGCAAAAATCAAAAAAGTCATGATAACAACACTTAGGTTGATCGATGATGCATGGAAGGGATTATAACCATGGCAAGGAAACAAGATATGACGGGATCAATGTGAAGTTGATGCCCTTCCATGTAAATTATCACATAATTCACAATAAAGCAGTAAAAAAAAAAAAAAAA
>NW_006408569.1:18196034-18197498 GCF_000296735.1 Chrysochloris asiatica | reverse complement strand
GAGTTTAAGAGTATGGGGGGAAAGAAAGAGTCCCCACTGAATAGATGTCATCCTGTCTAGATGGGTCTGGTGAAAAGAGATGGTGATAAGATTCGTAAGATTCAATAGTGAATAATTGTTATCCTGACTAATCGCGACTGTCACAATTATAAAGGTAGACACTTTGTAAAGGTAAGCACTCCACTTTTTTTGTAACAAAAAAAGTGGAGTGGTTAATCTTACAGTCTAGAAACACAGGACCATAAGACCATCAAGATAGGAAAACACAAGCAGAATGGGGGACCTTATCCAGAGAAGAAGCAACGCCAGAGATGGAGGCAGAGATGGGGGCATGGAGAGGGGGAGTGGCTGAGGAGTCGATATTCATGGAATAAGAAGAGAAGGACTAAGAGATGGTGACCAGTAGCAGACTTACAGAATGTGTCCTTTGGAGATGTAAATTATTTTATATGCCCGAGTGGTTTTTTGTTTGTTTGTTTTTAAAAAAGTTAAAGTGGATAGAGCTCTGGTAGTCTAGTGGTTACAAATCGAGCTGCGAACAGCAAGGTCAGCAGTTCGAAACTACTAGCTGCTCCACGGGAGAAAGATGAGGCATTCTGCTCCCATAAAGATTAACAGCCTCGGAAACCCTGTGCAGGGTCGCTATGAGTCGGAACCAACTCCATGGCACACAACAACAACAACAAAAGAGGATAGAGAGAAATACTGTTAACTGATGGTACATGGAGGGGATTATTATCAATGTAATGAAACAAGGTATATGATTTGTTGAATGTAAAACTGATGATATGCCCTTTAAACTTTCACTCAATACATAATAAAAACCTTAAATTAAAAAAAAAGACATTATAATGCAAACTACAGCATAATTTATATCACCAAGGTCATATTTACCAACTTTTAATCCTTTCTCTTTTTTTGTTTTATTTTTGTTTTTTCCAAAGTTTTTATTTTGAATTGAGTTAAAGTTTACAAGGCAGATCATCAATTTTATATTTAACAAATCATATACTTTGTTTTGTTACCATGATTATAATTCCCACCATATACCATCAATTAACAGTATTTCTCTCAATTCATTTTAGCTCTTTTGGTGTTTTTTCATCTTAAATTCTCAGGCATATATAATAATTTACATCACCAAATGGCACATTCTTCAAGTCTGCCTCCTGGCAGCCAGCTCTCTGTCCCTATCTTCCCATGAATCTAGAGTCCTCAAAAGCTCCCTCTCTCCATGTCCCCATCTCTGCCTCCATCTCTAGTATAACTCCTTTTCTGGATAAGGTCTCAAATTCCTCCTGTGCTCTTCTCCCTTGATAGTCCTAGGGTTCTCTGTTTCTGTACTGTAAGATTAACTACTGGCCCATTTTTGTTAGAAAACTTCTACCATTAAAATTGTGACAGTTGAAATTAGTCATGATAAAAATTATTCACTATTGAATCATAAGACTCTTATCCCCATCT
>NW_006408569.1:18194619-18195184 GCF_000296735.1 Chrysochloris asiatica | reverse complement strand
TTTTTCCCTCACTTTCCCTTATCGGTGACGAAAGTGGTCACCAATCAGAGCGTGTATTCCCATTGAGTCTTAGTCTTGGAAGGGGGCTTACACTGAGGGGACCCGACCACTTGCTTTGATGTCTCCTGGGCAAGCAACTTGCTTGTTCTTGTAGTAACTGTCAGTCTGCCTATGTTGTTTTGTATTTTTCTTGTAGGTCTTTCAAGAAGTATCTTCTGTTCTTCTAGCCACTCCAGGCTGGTGTGCTTGTCCTTTCAAGTGGAAATTTCCCATCTCTGAAGATCTGGATGTGGTTCACTCTTCCACCTACAGTCTTATGTAATGCAGAGGCTCCACAGGAAGCCTCCTTCACTGGGCACGTTGTAGCCCCATTTTAGGTGCTCCAATCAACGATAGGCAGAAGACGTACTTACAAGCTTTCTATGGTGATGTTTCTGGCTATTCCTTTCTCTCTCCCTTCCAGTGTCTATTTTATAATATAATGCAATGAAAACCAAGATTCAAAAGACAGCCAAGCATCTTAACATTATTATCCCCTTTTCCCCATTCCAACCATGTCTCAATC
>NW_006408569.1:18187547-18194519 GCF_000296735.1 Chrysochloris asiatica | reverse complement strand
GAGAGCATTGTAATCATTGCAATGAAACGAAGTATGATTTGTTGAATATAAAACTGATAATCTGCCCTGTATATCTTCACTCAATTCACAATAAAACATTAAAAAAAAAAAAAAAAAGTTGGATTGTAGGAAGCAGACACTTTGGATTCAAATCATTTCTTTACTTAATTATGATTTATGTAACTTTGGAAAAGTTACTTAACCTCTGTTAGCCTCAGTTCTTGATTTTTATAAGCTTTTGTGATGATTATTTGAAATAATCACTGTACAACTCAGCACAAAATAGGAAGCAATGCATGGTAACTAATATTCACCATAATTACTCTTTGTCATATTAATATTATTTATACATTATTGCTTCAGTGATAGTTTCATTTTTTTGTTGTTTGTTGTTTTAGCTATGGCCCAGTCTGTGGTTTTTATTTTTATATTTTTGGCTTTTTGAGAACTGGAACTCCTACTGAGAAATTTTCAAAAATCTTAAAAAAACCCTTCACCTTCTGAATGCCAGTTCCTGTGAGCATTTCCAAAGGGGGGGAAATGGCATTTCAGAAGTAATGAGAAAAACTGTACCTCTAAAATAAGATACACACCAGGCAGTTTCTTAGGACAGAGCCATATACTGGAGAGAACAGCTTGACTGGATAGGGGAACAAATGGTCAAATTTTACTCCTGAGGAAGCTCTGTAAGGCTGAGAGCAATAACAACCACATGAGCTTGTTTCCTTGATCTATATTAGTTTATATATATACAAAGACAGTTATCTATAATCTACCTATCTAAATCATTCAGGTCATCTACCCAGATTCATTCTGCTCCTTACATGTTGGGAACCTGTACCTATGCTTCACATATGCATGCAACAGTAGCATGGATATTGCGCATGATGTATTTGTCTTCTCCACCTGACTATGTCATGTTTCTTAAGGGTAGGGATTTGCACATGTTTTATTATTTTATAACATTGTCTATAAGACTAGTGACAGACACATATTAATACATACCTATTGATTGATACTTTGTAAAACCCCAAAATTATTCATTTTAAAATACATTTTTTCTGTTTGATGATAAAAAAAAATTGTGTGTCTATCTTGCCCTTTAAAATATTAACATCTTCAGTTTGTGAACATTTTTATTAAAATGTAAATGTACTGTTATGTTCAATCCATTATACTGGTACTTTATGTTTACTATATCATTAAATTCTCTAAATATCACAAACTAATTGCTATACTTATTTCACTGATATAGAAACTAAAACTTAAACAGGTAGCATAAAATAAATTTTAACCTAGATTTTTCCAACTCTATGCCAGTGGTTGGGAGTGTGGTGTTTCTACATGATAAACACTGAACTGCAAATCAAGGTTCACAGTTCAAGCCTGTCAGCCACTCCAGATGAGGCTTTCTGCTTCCTTGAAGATTTAAAGCCTCAGAAACCTTATACACGGTTGCTATGAGTCAAAATCAACTTAACGGCACCTAACAGCAACAACAGACCAGTGGTTAGAACCTGAAATGTCATCTTACTCAGGCGTAACCCAGCTCTCCCACTTAACAACATCATAGGGTTTCTAAGAGCAGCTGGTTTGAACTACTGACCTTGTGATTACCAGTTCAGTGCTTATTCTACAGTACCATACCAGAGATCGTAGTAAAGGTGGAGGAAGGATAATCAAGAAATAGAACATGTAGCTTTGGTCAAGAACCATCTTGGTATATACTTTATGTTAGATACTCTATATCCTAAAAGAACACATGTGTCTTCATGGAAGTCAAGAGGGAACAAGATAAGGAGGAATAATTGATACTATGCAATGCCAGAGAGATATAAAGTTAGGAAAGGATCCATTGGAATAAAACCTCTGGTGTTACAAGGAGAAGACTTGATTCTAGTCACATTAAAAGGGTATGGTAGTGATCTGTAAATGGTTAAAACTGCATTAAGGTGGGTTTGTTGTTGAACAGTAGTCCTAGAAGTACAGTGAACAAAGCTAGGAACCGAGTAAGCAATGACAAAATATAAGAATGAAACAAAACGTATTTGAGTAGAAAATTGAGCGAAATGGGAATTTTACTTCAGATGATGCTACTCTGATAGCTGTATTGATTAAATTCTCTACTAAGATAAGAGATCAATTTAGTTATCAATGAGACAGCTGGTCAAGCTTGGAGCATAGTCTGGGGCAGAAGAACAGGTTTTCTCTGTGTGAAGTTAATTTACCCACATGAAACTTGAACTTGTAATTTTGTAGTTCATCCAGGGCTACTCAAGTATGATAATTCTCACAAAATGTTTTGTGACAATTAGCCACATATTCTGAACGTTGTTGATGTGCCATCGGGTCGGTAACAACTCATAGAGGCCCTATGCACCACAGAACTAAACACTACCAGATCCTGGGCCAACCTCACAATTGTTGCCACACTTGAGCCCATTGAAGCTACCACTTTGACAGTCCATCTCTCTGGGGGTCTTCCTCTTTTCCTCTGACCCTCCACCTTACCAAACATGATATCCTTCTCCAGTGACTGGTCTTTCCTGACAATATGTCCGAAGTATGAGAGACAAAGTTTGGCCATCCTGGCCTCCAAGGAGCACTCTGGCTGCACTTAATCCAACACAGTAGCCCATGGTACTTTCAATATTCTCCTCCAACACCATAACTGAAAAATATCAATTCTTCTACAGTCTTCCTTATTCACTCTCCAGCTTTTGCATGCCTATGAGGTTATTAAAAGTACCATGGCTTGGGTCAGGCACACCTTAGACCTCAAGCTGACATCTTTGATCTTTAACATTTTAAAAAGGTCTTGTGCACCAGATTTGCCAAATGCAATACATCGTTTGATTTCTTGACTGTTGCTTCCATGAGTGTTGTTAGTTGATCCAAGAACAATGAAGTCCTTGATCCAAGAAGAATGAACTTCAATCTTTTCTCCATTGATAAGAATGTTGTTTATTGGTCCAGTGGTAAGGAGTTTTGCTTTCTTTACATTGAGATGCAATCCATACCGAAGGCTGTGCTCTTTGATCTTCATCAATAAATATTTTAAGTCCTCTACACTTTCAGCAAGCAAGCTTGTATCATCTGCATATCACAATTTCTTAAAGAAATCACAATTTCTTCTAATCTTGATGTCACTTTTTTCTTCATATAACACAGCTTTTCAGATTATTTGCTCCACATACAAGTCTAATAAGTATGGTGAAAGTATACAACCCTGTAGCACACCTTTCTTAATTTTAAAACATTCATTGTTCTCATGTTCTGTTCGAATAACTGCCTCTTGGTCCATGTACAGATTCCTGAACATACACAGTGATAAACTCAAAATCAGTCAAGGCAAATGAATAGAAGCTACAAACAAAACCCAAAAATCATGAAGCTATAATTGTATCATGCATAACATTGGTGTTTACTTTTATATTTTATAATGACACGGGTATATATAAATATATGCAAAGAGTATATGATGATGAATTAGAGAAAATATGAGACTAGATTAGAAAAAAATACTAGATGACTCAAGATGTCCTAGATTAGAGCAACAAGGAAAAAAGAATAGCAACAACAGAGGATAGGGGACAGACACATCATAATTTGGGTGTTGGGGAAGGTAATACACAAGAAGGGGGTGGGGATGGAAGAACAAGGTAGAAAGGGGAACATTAAGGCAGGTTTTCATGGGCTAAATGGGACAGAGGTAAATAGTGATGTATGCTCAACCTTGAAACAACAGGGCTCTGAAATAAAAGGATTGAAGCATAGTCAGGATAGGTTAAAGAGGATAAATAATGTTAAGATGCTTGAATGTCTTATGAATATTGGTTTCTCTTACTAATATTTAAAAATAGACACTTAAGTGGGATAGAAAGGAATGTAGGGAAACATGATTACAGAAATGTTGTAAACTCGTCTTTAGCCTATATTGTTGTTAGATGCCATCGAGTCTGTTCCGACCCATAGCAACCCTCTAGAGGGTTTCCAAGGAGCGACTGACACTTCAAACTGACTTTGCAGTCTAGCACATTAACTCCACAGCACCACTCCAGGAATCCCTTTAGCCTATAAGTGATTGGAATACCTAAAAGGGGTTCTAGAACTTCCCAAGTGGAAAAAGCTTCTTGCGGAGACTTTGTACTGTATAGAATCTTAGGTGGACTCCTGAACTCCATCCAGAACCTTCTGATATGGGATATTACCACTATAAAGGACAAGTAGACCAGTCTGGAGCAGCTTGAGGAACAGAATATGCTTCTTGGAAGAAAGACCAGAAGGGAAAATTCAAAACAAAATGGCAGTCTGATTGGCTACTACAAGAACAAGTAAGTTGTTCATTTGGAAGCCATCAAGGCAAGCAATCAAGTACCTTCAGGACAAACCCCTCTCCAAGACTGAAACTGAGAGGGAACACATGAACATGTCTGTAAGCTTGCTGGTGTCCACATTGATCTATTGGTGAGTGGGAGAGAGGAAAGGCAGCAGTAAAGACATAGGTTGAATTTAACTACATTCTATAGAATCCTGACTATCTGGAGTTGAGAGAGAGATGAGAAAGTGCAGGTTGGTCCAAAGTGTGGCGAGACTTCTGGACTCCTGAGCCCATGGACAAAGACATACCCACGGAAGGGGGCTAGAGCTGAGAGTGAAGCATCCAATTGATATGAAATGAGGGGAGACACACAAGAATTCCCAAACTTGTAGATAGTACTCAATCGACCTAGCATTGATGGCTTGATGATCACAACTTGACTAGAGGAAATAAAAACATAATAATAATAAGGGAAACAAGTGTAAAATTCTACAATTTGATGAACTTGACCTATATTTATGGATGTAGTAGCTCAAAATACCAACTGAGAGGGAAGAATTCTTCACATCAAATATCAATCCTACTGCCTCTGTATACAGGGGGAATGGGGATGGGCAACTTAGACATTGGCTACCTCAAATGGGGGTGCTATAAAGCATGAAGTATTTGGCTTACAAGTTCCAGGAGGGAGTTTTGTTTCAGAGTGTGCAGGCAAAAGTAGAATCCCTACTGAATAGTTTTAATCTTTTCTAGGTGGGTCTGGGTGAAAGGAGATGGGAATAAGAGTCATATGATTCAACAGTGTATAATTGTTATCATGACTAATTGTGACTGTCACAACTGTAAAAGTAGACATTTTGTAACTAAAATTGAGGGTTAGTTAATCTTACATTAGAGGAACAGAGGAAATTAGGACCATCAAGGTAAAAGAGCACAAATGAAATGTGGGACCCTATCCACAGAAACAGCGACACGAGAGAAGGGATCTTATATGAGGACATAGAGAGATAGAGCAGATGAAGAGTCTAGACTCTTGGAAAGAGAAAGGGTGTGTGATGGCAACTAGGAGGCAGGCTTGTAGAATGTATCCTCTAGTTGTTTGAAAGATTATATATTCCTGAGTGGTTTGTGTACATCCCTCCACGCCCACCCCACAAAATGCAGATTTAATAGAAGCAAATACTGTTGAATGGTTATGCACGGAGATTTTAATCATTGCAATGAAATGATGAGTGTAAAACTCATATTATCTCATGTATACTCAATTCACAATAAAATGTTAAAAAAAAAGTAATGATATAAAAAAATAAGACTTTTACATGGAAGAAATAGAAAAAAATAATATTAAACTTATTGGTATAGGCCTAAAACGAGCAAAGTGAGAAAGTAAAATAAACTCAGAGTTTGAATAAGAGATTAATTTAGTCCAGTGTTTCCTGAAATGAAGAATTGCACCCATCTCACTTCAAGTTAGTTAAAAAGCTGATAAGCAAAGTCAGTGGTCTAAACTACCAGTTGATCCAAGTAAGAAAAATGAAGGAAGCTGTCTGTTCCTGTAAATATCTACAGTTTAAGGAACCCCATAGACATTTGCTATGCAGAGAATTGACTTGATGGCAGTGGGACTGGTTTGGCTTAATCAGTTAAATAGCATTTGGATATATATGGACTATCAATTTTAGGTAAGTATGTGGAGTAATTATAATTTTTAAATTACAAAAATGTAAGCTTTTTAATTAATTTAATGTTCAGACATTTTCTCACATGTATTTAAAAGCCTTCTCAATAATGACAAGATTGACAAGTAATGAACAAGAAGTCAGATGTCATATCATATCAAGTCAATGCCTTTCTTAGACTTTATTATTTACACTTTATTACTTAAATGTTTAAAAAACAACTTTACTGTTTCCAATCCTTATGAAATATAATATTATCATGATTCTATCAAATATTGGTAAATATTTGTGTCAAACTTGGACCAAAATTATTATAAAGATATACCTAACTTAAGAATACTGCCATCTCTTTATCGGTAGTTAAGAAATTAAATTTATCATATGTAAAAGTTGAATTCTGAATGTTTCACACTATTAGATACATGAAAATGACATGGTAATCCACTTTCTGGTTACTTTCATTCTTTGAAAGAGTGTTAACATTTTAGCAGCATTTGGATATGGTGCTTAAATGTGTCCTATGAAATTTCATTGATTTCTTTCTTAGATGAATAAACAGTATTACAAAGTATTCAGATAGAATCAAAATCTTGGTAATTGTCATTGATCGAAATATGTTTCCCCAAAGTATATGTCAGCTTGACTAGACCATGATTCACAGTGGCATGGCAGTTATCTGATGATCCCCTATGATGTGACCTGATGTGATAAAACAATAAGAGGCTTAAGGGTAGGATACATAATCCTTAAATCCATCAAGACCTTCATACAATGTAAGGGGGATTCCCATGGTTGGGGGTGGCATGCAACACCTATTATCTTTGTATTGTTGTTTTTAGGTGCCATCGAGTTGGTACCAACATATAGCAAACATATGTATAATAGAAAGAAACACGGCCCAGTCTGGGGCCAACCTTTCAAATGTTGTTACACTTGAGCCCATTGATGCTGACATTATGCCAATCCATCTTA
>NW_006408569.1:18178001-18186982 GCF_000296735.1 Chrysochloris asiatica | reverse complement strand
GGTTGTTAATGAGTCTTCCTCCAATCCTGATGCCACATTTTTCTTCATATAACCCAGCTTCTGGGATTATTTGCTCAGCATACAGGTTGAATAAGCATGGTGGAAGAATACAATCTTGTCGCACACCTTTCTTTATTTTATACCATTCAATTTCCCCATGTTCTGTTTGAACAACTGCCTCTTTGTCCAGGTACAGATTCCTCATGAGCACAATTAAGTGTTCAAGAATACTCATACTGGTCCAGCATCATTCGGCAGACTACTGGGAACCTGAGTGGAGACTTGGTCTGCCAGTAGCGAGGCAGGACCCGGGGACTCATGTGCTCAGAGTCAGAGACACAGCCACAGAAGACTAGACTGGGGAGCAAAGTGATCAGCTGATAAGAAGAGGGCGGGCAGACGCAAGAACACCTACACTTGCAGATGATACCCACTTGACCTGGCTTCAATGACTGGATGAACAGAGCTTAACCCGAAGAAGAAAGAAGAGGGGGGATAAAAGAAAAAATAGTGTCATCTGATACAACTTGATAAACTTGACCTGAACCTACAAATGCATTAGCTCAAAAGAGGAAACAAATCCCTATTCCAATAATTACTCCAATACCCTCCACACAAAGAGCAGATAGGGATGGGCAACTTGAACATTGGATACCCAAAATGGGGGAAAGGATACAAATGTAAGAAGTGACTGGCTTACAAGCTTTCAAAAAGGAACCTACATCGACAGGGCGGGAAGGATGGTAGAGTCTCCAGTGAGTAGTACCCAACCTGTCTAGGAAAGGCTGATGAAAAGAAATGCAGATGGGTCTCTTTTAATGGAAGGGCAAATAATTGTTATCAGTACTGATTGTGAGGACTGGAATTGTAAAGGTGGATATTTTATAGCAAGGAAGGGAGTGATTAACCTTTCAGTCTAGGAGCGGAGAGCCCTGGGACAATCACTGGAGACGAGTGGAAATCGAGATCCCACCTAGAGAAGCTGTGAGGCCTGAGATGGAGACAGAGAGGATGACATGAAGAGATGGAGTGGCAGAGGAATTGAGACCCAGAGAGGAAAGGGGCAGTGTGCTGAGGACCTTGGGGGGCGGGGCAGGGTATACCCTTTGGTTGGGTGATGATGCATGGACAGGATGGTAACTATGGCAATGAAACGATAGAATGAATGTAAAACTAATGTTCCCCCATGTAAACTATCACACAATAATTAATTAATTAATTAAATTTAAAAAAGAATACTCATACTTCACAATGTTGTCCATAGCTTGTCATGATCCACATATTCGAAAGCCTTTGCATAGTCAATAAAGCATAGGTAAACATCTTTCAGATATTCTCTGCTTTCAACCAAGATCCATTGGACAACAGCAATGATAGTTCACATTGCATATTCTTTTTTGAGTCCAGCTTGAAACTCTGGAAGTTTTCTGTCAATGTATGCTTGCAACCGTTTCTGTAGTACCTTTAGTGAAACTTTACTTGCATGGGATATGCAAAGATATGATGTTGTTGATGTCATCCCACAACTCTTCTGGTCCTTTTATATACTCCATATATATATGGAGGGGTTACAAAAAAGAGGAAGGCATCAAGTGATATGGATTGACACAATGGCATCAGTAATGGGCTAAAACATAACAGCAATTGTGAGGGTGGCCAAGGATTGGGTAATGTTTTGGAGTCCAGGTGTGGCGCTGTGGGCTAACGTACTGGACTGCAAAGTCATTTGAACCACAAGGTCGATGGTTCAAACTTACCAGCTGCTTCTTGGAAACCCTATATAGGGTTGCTATGGGTCGGAACCTACTTGACAGCACTTAACAACAAGAATATGTGTGTGTGTGTGTGGAGAGAAAGAGAGGGGAGAGAGTGAGTCCTAGTGTGGCACTGTAGGATAAGCACTAGACTGCAAGATCAATTTGAACTACAAGATTGGTGGTTCAAACACACCAACCTTGAAAACCCTATACAGCTTCACTATGGGTCGGAACTGACTCGACAGCACTTAACATACACACACACACACACACACACACACACACACGAGGGTGATTAAAAAATTATCCACACTCCAGTTATATAAAAACATTGAATGTACATGTGAAATTATTCTGTTGGGTAGACAATTGTCAAAGGATTATGCAGCAAATCATTTGCAAATCAGCCATGGCTCTGCCTATGAAATAATCCATGATAGATTTGGGTTTGAAAAGTTTGTGTTATATAGGTACTAAAATAACTCAAAAGCTGAAGTGTTTGGACATCTGCAAACAAAATTTGGACTGATACACAAAAGAAGTTAAAATTTTCTTAAAAGAAGTAATTACTGATGATTAAACATGGATTAGTCACTATGAGACTGAGAGAAAATGGCAGAGTATGGAATGGAAACATCCTCAATTGCTGACCAAGGATAAGTACAAAAGTTACCATCAGCTGGGAAATTGATGTGTACAGCTTTCTGGAACTCTCAAAGGTCGGTACTGAAACACAATCAGGAAAAAATGTTCAACAGTCAGTAGTGCTCATTACAGTGAGATGCTCACTGAAGAACTGAAGTCTAAACTTTGGATTCAATGCAGAGAACTGCTGTGCACACACATTGTGTTCTTGCATGGCAATTCATGTCCCAAAACCTCTGCCCACACTCTTGACACACTGCAAAAACTTTATTTTGAAGTGTTAAGGCATCCTTCCTAAAGCTTTGATCTTGCTCCATTAGACCTTTACCTGTTTGGTCCCCTAAAATCAGCCTTTTAAGGACAAAGATTCATCTCTATTAAAGAAGAGAAAACAGCGGTACATTCATGACTCACAGCTCAGCCTAAATAATTTTTTAATAAGGGAATATGAAAGCTTGTTGATAGACGGACAAGTGTATTGAAAAGCAAAGAGCTTATGGTGAAAATGGTGTATTTGTCTTTTGTAAAGTTGATTAAAATAAATTCTGAAGGTAGAGTGCGGATAATTTTTGACTCACTCTCATATGTATATATATATATATATGTGTGTGTGTGTGTGTGTGTGTGTGTGTGTGTGTGTGTGTGTATGTGTGTGTAAACTTTATAATGAAGAGAGTTTTACCTGTATGCTTTACTGATATATTCCCAGCACATAGAAAACTAAATGATATATAAAACTAAATGATATATAATATTGTTGTTGTTAAGTGCTGTCCAGTCAATTCAGACCCATAGTGATCCTCTATAGGGTTTCCAAGGAGCAGCTGGTGAGCTTGAACCACTGACTTTGCAGTTCAAATTACTTTGCAGTCTGACACATTAGCCCACAGCATAACACCAGGACTCCACTGATATATAGTAAGTACACAACAAACGTTTTCTGAATTAATGTATATATGTCCATCTCTTTCATATCAGATCTTTCAGATATTCACAACTGTCTATATTAAATAACGTTTGATTCATGCTTCCTTGGATTTATGATATTGGTTTTGAATGGTTGGTCCTGCCACCTACATGAAGCAATCCTCACTTTCATTTGAATTGTTTCATGCTCTGCTGGTAGAGATTTAACTTAGTTCTATTTTCTCCTCAGAAGTGTCCCAAATACTTAATGTATAACTCTAGTGAAGAAGAATACAAAAATAACTATCTTAGTAATTCATGTATTTTATGTCACAAAACCTGGCAATGATTTCACTCCTTCTATGAAACCTTTTATAATTCACCTCATTTAACCAACTCCTTTGACTGCTTACCACATTGCATTTTTTTAACCTATATATATGCATATTTACACACACATTACATGTGGCCTTTTTCTAAGTCCATGGATATATTTACAGTTCTTTAGTACAGATAGTAGGTTTTCTTGAGAGTATTGCCCAGTTGTGCTGGGAACCATCTCACTTTTATCCTTCATTGCCAAATGTACTTGCATCTCTTTAAATATAATATAATTTTAACAAGCCAGAGTTGTTTTCGTTGGTAAACCATTACTAGATAAGGTTAAAAAGTTAAAAGAAAAAATTGTTTCTAAAAATAAAAATAATATTTGCCATATAATTATAGAAGAAAGAAATGGATAGCTGAAAAATTTGATATTCAAAGATTAGGGTCAGAAGAATGATTCATTGGAGGTTAGAAGAAGAAGAATGTCAGTGCCATTTCTCCTTGTGATGTTTATTTGAGGCATGGTGGGAATTTTGACTACATCTGTGCTGTGTCAGCACATACAAGAACAGTATGTGCTTTCCCAAATGAGTGACTTTTCAACACTCAATTTGCTGTAATGATCCTGCTTAAGCAGGGCCTTGAAAAAGACAAGAAATAGCTAAAGAACAAAAAGCACAATATGTTACTCTGTGGGTTCAACAAAAGTAACCAAATTTAGAAAGTAAATGACAAGTTATAAAGTCAGTGATTTGTATTCTTTCAAAGGATGTCAGAGAAAACTCAACTTTCTCCATATCTTGCAATGCTTTAAAAACAATAACAAAAGATAAAATGTTGCCTTCAATTTGATTCCTACTAATATAGCCTTGTAGGACACAGACTTATAGGTTTTCCAAGATTGTAATCTTTATAGAAACAGACTGCCACACACTTTGAACCTCCAAACTTCCAGTTAGTGCTTTAATACTGTGATACCAGGACTCTTAATGTGATACCCTGTATACATGAAATTCTTGGGTTCATGACTTGAACGGATTTCTATGTTGCTCTTTTACCTTTGCCAAAACACCCTAATGTCAAAAAGCAGGAATTTGTGTAGTTCAGAAAAAAGAGCTATTTACCGATTCTAACTTTCCTATCCTCAGTGATTCCTCAAGCACTAAAAGGGCATTTACTATCCTCCTGTAATTATGTGTAGCCATGGGTACACAAATGAGCTAAAATTGACAGTCAAGCAAGAAATCTTTATATCTAAGGTCAAATGATTACTGATAATGGTGCTGTGTCAATTCAATGAGGTAAAAAGTTGTTGTTGTTGTTAAGTACCATGGAGTCGATTCCGACTCATAATGACCCTGCACAAGGTTTCTGAGGCTGTAAATTTTTACGGGAGCAGAAAGCCTCATCTTTCTCCCATGGAACAACTGGTAGTTTCGAACTGCCAACCTTGAGGTTAGCAGCCCGATTCGTAACCACTACACTAATAAACAAAGTTGAAACCACTGGAATTTAGCATACAGAAGAATGGAGTTGGACCCATACTTTACACAATATATAGAAATTAACTCATAATGGATCAGGATTGTAAATGTACCAAATAAAATCATAAAGCTTGTAGATGAAAACACAAAAGTAATGATTCTGGATCTAGTTTTTGACAATGTATTCTTAGAACCTAAACAAAAAGACAAAGCAGATAAGTGGCACTTCATTTATATTATAACCTTTTCTTTATCAAAAAACTTTATCAACATAATAGAGATGAAATGTATAGACCTATCGAAAATTTGGGGAACCATACAATAATAACATATCTGACAAGGATTCAATGTCTAAAACTTATAAAAACTGCTACAACACAGCAACAAAAACACAAACAATTCAATCAAAGTGTGAAAAGTAATTTCATAGACATTTCATCAAAGGTTGAAAAAATACAAGCCAATAAACAAATGAGAAGATGATCAATACCATTTATCATTGTTGTTGTTGCTGGTAAGTGCCATTGAATTGGTTCCAATTAATAGTGATCCTCTATAAGGTTTCACAGGAACAGCTGGCAGATTTGAGCCAGCTGCACAATCTGCTGCACAAGACCTCTTTCTGCTGCACAAGACCTCTCTAAAATGCTGATAAGCAAATATATCAGTTTAAGGACTAAGGTGCTCCTTACACAAGTCATGGTATCCCCAGTTACCTCATATGCATGTGAAAGATGAACAGTGAATAAGAAAGACAATAAAAACATTGATGCTTATGAGTTATGGTGCTAGAAGAAAATATTAAAAGTACCATAGACTGCCAAAACAACAAAGCAATCTGTGTTGGAAGTACAGCCAGAATGTGTGTTGGAAGTTGGGATGGTCAGACTTAGTCTCTCATATTTCAGGCATTTTATTGTGAGGGACCAGTCCCTGCAGGAGGATGTCATATTTGGTAAAGTGGAGGTAGGATAAAAAGTGGAAGAACTCCAATGAGATGGTTTGGCACAATGGCATCAATAATGGGCTCAAGTGTAGCAAGGATTGTGAGGTTAGTGCAGGACAAGGTAGTGTGTTATTCTGTTGTGCATAGGGTTGCTATGAATTGGTACCAACTTGATGACACCTAACAACAATAAGAACAACATTGTGGTTAAAACCAACTGTTAGCCAAGTGCATATCCTATGGTGGCATACCAGGAAAATGCTGTCCGTGATAGGCTAATATTTATGCTTTTAAGTGCCATTGAGTCCCTCTGACTCATAGTGCCCTTGTATAGGGTTTCCAAGGAGCAGTTGGTGAGTTTGACCAACAATCTTGCAGTTCAAATGACTTTTTAGTCTTGTCCTTATCTGAGAGCCTAAATCAGTTAATACAACTATTATTCAAATTTTCACATCAACTGCTCAAACCAATGAAGATGAAATTGAAGAATTCTCCTAATGTCTTCAGTCTGAAATTTATCAAACATGCAATTAAAATTCATTGATAGCTACTGGTGATTGGAATGCAAATGTTTTAAAAAAAAAAAAAAAAAAACAAGAGGAAACATAGATATTTGACAAATATTCCAGTAGTGATAGAAACAATGTTAGTGCTCATATGGTAGAATTTTGTAAGATCAAAGACTTATTATTTGTAAATACCTGTTTTTTTCAAAAAATAAGCAGTAATTATATATGTGGACTTCACAAAATAGAATACACAGGAATAGACTACAAGAGAAGGGGAAAAAAAGATGGAGAAGTTCAATATCATTAGCATAAACAAGGCCAGGGGCAAACTGTGAAACATACCCTTAATTTTTAATATACAAGATTAGCCTGAAGTTAATAAAAATTTAAATAAGTCCATGAGAACAAAACTATGACCTTGAGTGTATCCCATCTTAATTTAGAGATCATTTCAACATCAGATTTGATGGATTAGCTACTAATGACCAAACACCAAAGGAGTTGTAGGATGTCATCAAGAGCACCATACATGAAGAAAGCAAAAGGTCATTAAAACCAAAAGACAGAAATAAAGAAAAGACCAAAGCAGATGTCAGAAGAGACTCTGAAGCTTGCTCTTGAAGCTACTTTTATAGAGTAGCTAAATCCAATGAAGGAAATGATGAAGCAAAAGAGCTGAAAAGAACATTTCATAGAATAACTCAAGGAGACAATTATAATTAAATCAACAAAGACTTGATGTTAGAAAATCAAAAGGGAAGAACATGTTCAGCATTATTCAAGCTGGAAGAGCTTAAGAAAAAATTCTAGTTTCCACTTGCAATATTGGTGGATTCTATGGAGTCTTGGTGTGGTGCTGAAGGATAAGCACTGAATGGTTAACTAAAGGTTGGCAGTTCTAAATCACCAGTCACTCCTTAGAAACACTATACAGTATCACTATGAGTTGGAACCAACTCAATGGCACTTCACAACAACAACATGGTATTTTCAATAGCCTTATATGCAAGTGAAAGTTGGACAATGAATAAGGAAGACCATAGAAGAATTGATGCATTTGAATGACCAAATTTTTGAGGAAGAATATTAAAATACAATGAACTGTAAGAAGAACAGACAGATCTGTCTTGGAAGAAGTGTAGTTAGGATGCTCCTTGGAAGCTAGGGTGTGAAACTTAATCTCTCACACTTCAAACATGTTATCAGACAAATCCCTGAAGATTTGCTTGTGAGACTTCATCTCTCAAACTTCAGACATATTATTAGACAAATCCCTGAAGATTTGCTTGATAATTAAAGAATGTTTGGTAAAATGAAGGGTCCACGATAAAGAGGAAAACCCATGATGAGATGGATTGACAGAGTGGCAGCAACAATGGGCTTAAACATGAAAACAATTGTGAAGATGGTGCAGGTTCTTGTGGCATTTTGTTCTATTGTGCATAGGGTGGCTATGAGTTGGAACTGACTCAAAGGCATCTAACAACTAATTATAGTGTTCAAAATATTGACCAACACAGGAAGTATCAAAAGAAGATGGAAGGAATATACAAAGTCACTGTATTAAAATAATTTTTTAGTAGTCAACCATTTTAAGAGGTAGCATATGACTGAGAACCAATGGTATTGAAGGAAAAAGTTCAAGCTCTTCTGAAGACATTGATGACATGCTCCAGGTAGCATAACCTTACTTGCTGAAAGGGAAGAGGACTGAAAGCAGTTGCTGGTGAATACTAAAGAATATATTCTCTGGTATGGATTATATCCAAATGTAAAGAAAACAGAAATTATCACAACTGGATCAATAAGCAACATCATGATAAATGAAGAAAAAGCTTCAGTTGCCAAGGATTTCATTTTACTTGGATCCACAATTAGCATTCTTGAAAGCAGCAGTCAAGAAATCAAACTGGAGAGGCGGGGCTTGATGGTGGCTAGGGTGGAGGTGCACTGAAGTTCTCAGTCAGCAATACCACAGAATCCCAGGCAAAGCAGATCAAGGGCAGAGCTCCAAAACTTGGAACCACAGACACAGGAATATTTTGAAGGTTTGAAGGCCTACAGGTTGTGGAACTTGAAGCTGAAGTTAAAAACCACATACTTTTGAATCTGCCAGGCTGGGCTCAGAGGACCGGAGCCGACATATTGGGCGAGACCAAAGAACAAGATAAACGGGGGATCAGAAACATCATGGAAAAACGCTGCGGGAACCTTGGAGCAAAGGTGGACTTGTCAGTTTTGCTTTGTTCTGATTTTCTTCTCTCTCTCTCTCTCTCTCTCTCTCTCTCTCTCTCTCTCTCTCTCTTTTTTTTTTTTTTTTTTCTTAATAGGTGCATTCAATCAATTTACGTTCAGTGAAATTATCGATAGATATTGTTTATTTGTTGTCATTATATACGTTTTTTTT
>NW_006408569.1:18136982-18151640 GCF_000296735.1 Chrysochloris asiatica | reverse complement strand
AATGTTGTCCATAGCTTGTCATGATCGACACAATAGAAAACTTTTGCATAGTCAATAAAGCACAGGTAAACAGTTTTATGGTATTCTCTGCTTTCAGCCAGGATCCATCGGACATCAGCAGTGCTATCCCTCCATACATGTCCTGTTGTGAATCCAGCTTGAACTTCTGGAAGTTCTCTGTTAATGTATGCTTGCAGCCATTTCTGTATTACCTTTAGTAAAACTTTACCCGTATGAGATATTGTACGATAAATTCCTCATTCCATTGGGTCACCTCTGTTTGGAATGGGCACAAATATGGTCTCTTCCAATCAGTTGGCCAGATAGTTGTCTTCCACATTTCTTGACATAGATAAAGGGACAGGTTAGTGACATGGAAACATCAGCTTCAGAAGTGTATAGACCTAGATGGAGGAGACATTGAGAAACAATAGCTTCAGGTTTTGTTATTTTTGTTTATTTAATATTTCTATGATTTTACAGCAATGCTTTTTGATCCTCATGTTGTTGTTGCTGTTAAATGCCATTGAGTCGATTCTGACTCGTAGTGACCCTGTACAGGGTTTCTGAGTCTGTAAATCTTTACGGGAACAGAAAGCCTCATCTTTCTCCTGCGGAATGGCTGGTAGTTTTAAACTGCCGACCCTGAGGGTAGCAACCCTATTTGTAACCACTACACTACCAGGTCTCCTAGAATAATCCTAATTTTATATCTAGATTTTTTTTCTGTGAACATAATGATATTCAGACTCTTCAAATTTGTTGGAAATATCACTTGCCTCTTACTCTATATTGTTGAATTATGGAGGTACAAGAATCCATTCTCTTATAGATGAATGTGTAGATTGTACTCAACAGTTTGATAGTGTGAACAAAGTTGGTATAAACAGATTTGTAACGATCTTGGTATGGGCAGATGGGCATATTTTTACAACTTTCTAAGGAAAAGTTTAGGATAGAGATTTCTTGATGATGATGTGCACTTGTGCCATCTTACACTTTGAGAAGGAATATATGAAAAGTCCAACAGCTTCATATCCTCTCCAGAATTTCATGGTGTTAAATCTGTTTTTTTCATTTTAAAAAAAATTTTTGAATTGGGTAATGGTTTACAGAGCAAATAATTAGTTTTCCACTCAACATTCCATATGTATTTGATTGCCAATCAATCTTCAGAGTACAGCATTACTTAACTCACTTTCTCCCTGTTTACTGTTTCCATTTCTCCTCATTATCTAACCCTTCTGAACTTTGTCCTTGGGTAAATGATGCCATTTGATCTAAAATGGTTAATCTGAATTGTTTGCAAATCCTAAGTGTTATTGCTCACCAGAGTTGTATCTTGTCACTATACTTATTTTATCTTTATGCTGAGCAAATAATTTGAGAAACTGGATTATATGAAGAAGAATGAGACATCAGGATTAGAAGAAGACTCATTAAAAATCTGTGATATGCAGAAGATACAACCTTGCTTGATGAAAGTGAAGAGGACTTAAAATATTTTCTGATGAATGTTAAAGGTCTACAGCCTGCAATATGGCTTGTACTTCTGTATAAAGAAACCCAAATTCCTCACAACTTGACCAATACTTAATATCATGATAAATGAAGAAATGATTGAAGTTTTCAATGGATCCATTTTGCTTAGCTCCACAATCAATCCCGAAGGGAGCAGCAGTCAAGAAATCAAATGATGTATTGAATGAGACAGATCTGCTAGATAAGACCTTTTCAAACTGTCCTAGAGCAAAGAAGTCATCTTGAAGACTAAGGTGTGTCATACCCAAACCATGATATTTTCAATAGCTTCATCTGCATAGGAAAGTTGGGCAATAGATAAGGAAGACCATAGAAGAGTTGATACATTTGAATAGTGGTGTCAGTGAAAACTGTTGAAAGTACCAAAGACTGCCAAGAGAACAGAAAAAAAATCTAGAAATTGCAGCCATAATGGTGCTTAGAAACCAGGATGGCAAGATATAGTCTCTCACACGTTGGACATAGTGTCAGTAGGGGCCACATCCTAGAGAAGGACATCTTGATTGGAGCAATGGTTTGTTGTTGTTGTTAAGTGCCATTGAGTTGATTCTGACCCATAGTGGCCCTGTATAGGTGTCTGAGGCTGTAAATCATTACAAAAGCAGAAACCCTCATCTTTCTCCTGCAGAACTTCTGGTAGTTTCGAACTGCTGACCTTGAGGTTAGCAGCCCAACTCGTAACTACTAGACTATCAGTGGTAAATCAGTGAAAAAGAATATCCCAACAAGAGTTTGACAGCAAGAAAGATTTCAAATGTAACAATAATTGTGAGTATGGAGAGGCAGCAAAATGGCATACTAAGCAGAAAGGCTGTACAGACCCTCTACAACAATGATTGTGATAATCAAATGAAACATGTAGAGACAATAATCTTGGAACTCTGAGCTATAGATGAAGGGATAGAGAAGTGGACTGAAAGCTTACTAGGAGAGAGAGCTGAGTAGACATGGCAAAATGGAAAGATTGGTGATATGAGGTGGTGACCAAACAGGCATAGCCATCTTTAGCTTTTGTGAACAGTTTTAGAGACAAGAAAATGTATTGGCATTACAACATACCTGTGGCTTGCAGAGAAAAAAGTGTGATATTTTGCTTATTCCACACACACGCCTGGTGACCACAGAACAGGTTGGCCATGACTTGCATACACACCCAGAAAAGCTCCCACTCTCCTGGACTTCTTTGCTGCAAGGTGGTGAGTGCTGTGGTTAAAGACTCCATTAAAGTAGTGGGGAATTATCTGAATTAACCTTGTTCTCAGGGGGCCTGCTCCAGCTCTACAGAGTCAACCCTGCCAAATCCTGTACTATCCTTCACTAGGACAAGCAGCTGAACAGATATGTGGGGGAGAAAAAAAACAAAAAGCCGAAAAGAAATTGCTACTCTGTGCCAGTGGCCAAGCTAACTGGTATGATCATCTTGAACTTTTATGGGTGACTTTGAAGTCAAGAGGGCAGTCTTGGTGCAAAGACATACTGCATATTGGTGGACAGAAAGGGGTTTTTTCTTTACTTTTCTTCTTATGCCTCATATTACTCTGGTGACTAGAGGTGTGCCTAGTCCCCTTCAACATACACACTAACACTCCTAGGGAAGTTTCTGTTCTCTAGGTTGTTAAAATTGTATAAAATGTGTGGGGAGCTAGCAGCACCAACCATAACACCTGATTTAAAGCATATCCTATTCCAGACTTGCAGAGTTGATTCTAGTCAGCCCTGGACTAGAGGTACCTCTCATCCTTGGCTCTTCTCTAGGATGGAAATACCAGCTGATTTGGAGTCTGCAGAACTACTTCTGAATTGGATGCCCAGTACAGATAAAACCTACTCCTATAGGAGCTCCATCTTGGGTTGAGTGATATTGTCTCACCCATCCACGATGTGGCTGGCAGAAGACTCCAGAATTCTCTCTTCTCTGGGCCTGGTACCTATTCTGTTTTTGTTTTTTATCCCTCTTTCATTGTTTTTCTTTATTTATTCCTTCTCCCCCAACTTTATCTCTCTTGCTTTCTCTCCTTTCTATCTCCCATTTCATTTTTCATTTTTTATTCTGCTTTTCTTTCAAACTCCTGCTGCTCCTTTGTTTCTTAGTTTTTAACCTGTTTATTTAATATTTTTATTTTTCCATTTTATTTTATTTTTACTACTCTTTAGTTTCTTCCCCTTTTACTCATTCCTCTCCCTAATTATGTGTAGGTCTTTTTCTCTCTTTTTGTTTTTTGCTCTTTTAATTATTTTATTTTCCTCTCCCTCTTTTCTTTCTTTGGTTTCTGTATTCTTTTGCTAACTTCTGACTGCATTTTTCTTTTCTTTCTTTGTTTCTTTAATATTTTCTCCCCCCTCCTTTTTTTGTGTGACTGATTTATGTTTGTTTTCATTCTCCCTTTTGTTGGGAGTGATTTGAGCTTAAGGTCTCAGACTTGGGGGTAGTTTAACAGAAGGATAGCAACTGAACAGTTGTGGTCCAGAAAATCAGGCTGCTCCCAGGTCAAGCTGTCCCCTGAGGAACTTACAGGGATGTCTCAGGGGACAGGGAACTTTTAAGGTTTTGTCCTTGTATGAACTTCAGTTCAAGTCTGCAAAAACATCTGGCTGGTCTATCTCTGTCTCCTTAGCAACCACAAGTTACATTCTTTTGATAAAGTCCCACTTACTGCATACATCAAAAACACCAGATGTTTTTTGCATTCTTTTCCCTGCCCCCAGCACTTTCTTTTGATTTGTGTATATAATAAACTCATAGCACTAGGTCTGTGTCACAGTATCTCCATCAGAGTGCTGTGTCCCACTTGGTCCCAAGTTTACTTAATTTTCTTGTGTCTTCCTTTTTTTCTAATCTCCCTTCACCCCTACTCAGGTTTAATCTCTCTGTGCAGGTCGTGGGGAATATCCATTGTCAGATGTAACACAACTTGTGTGTGTTTACTCTTCTTGTTTCACTTGAAAGGAAATGGAAATTGCAGCCATACAGCCCAGCCACAACCATATCCTCTACAACTCCAACCATTGGGCAAGAGATGATATCAGCAGCTATACACTGGAACATTGACAGCAACTAACATCCGAGGGATCCATCCTAAACTGAAGTGCATGAACAGATAAGAGTGCAACATACCATCTTCATAGCATACCCACAAGGAGAATTTTGTTAGTGCCTATGAATACACCAACATACAATAATCAACTTAATACAAATACAATAACGTTACAATGTTTCAAAAGCAGCAGACAATTTCTGTTCACATGAAAAAAGAAGAGAGAGTGGCCAAAACAATTGATCAAGAGGCAGAGCCAGAAAATTTTTTGAGGAAAAAAGTCACTGGAACTATCTGAAAAAGAATTCAAGATAATGATATTTGTTGTTGTTGTTAAGTGCCTTCGAGTCGGTTCCGACCCATAGCGACCCTGTACAGGGTTTCCGAGACTGTAAGTCTTTACAGGAACAGAAAGCCTCATCTTTCTCCCACGGAGCGGCTGGTAGTTTCAAACTGCTGGCCTTAAGGTTCACAGTCCGATTCGTAACCACTATGCTACCAGAGCTCCCAAAGGAATGACAGAGAGGTAGAAGTATCGAAAGTAAAACAAACCTACCAGACTGAAAACAGTGAATCAGCAATATCAATTTATAATTAAGTCAATGACAAAACAAAAAGAGGGAAAAATACAGTTGCAGATGCTAGTAAGTCAAGTAGATTTCAAGATAAAACAGACTGTTTTAAACTGGGAAAAAAAATAACAAATTACAGGGTAACATCAAAGAAAATAATACACCTTCACATCAAATCAACAAAAGGTAAAACCATGAAGATTTTGTAAACATTAAAACAACAGCAATAAAGAAACTGACAAAAACAAAAAAACAAAACCCTCATAAACAAAATGAACTCAGCAGAGAAAACTATGTGGAACAAAGAAAATAACAGCACCACACATGCACACAAATAGCAAAATGACAGATCAATTCACACCTATTGATAATTACCCTGAATGCCAATGGATTAAAAGTGTCAACCAAGAGACAGACAGTAACAGAATGGATTAGAAAATAGGATCCTTAACTATGGTGTCTGCAAGAGACATTATTAACACATAAAGACAAAAAAAGATTTAAAATTAAAAGATGGGAAAAATATGTCAAGCTATTAGCAATTAAAAATGTGCAGGATTGGCAATATTAATTTCTGATAAAATAGACTTTAAGGCAAAAAAAAATGTAAACACAGCATAATAGAAAATAAAGGACATTATCTAATGATTAATTGAATAAGAGAAATAACTATAATAAATTTCTATGTTCTCAATGAAAGAGCCTCAAAATACTTAAATTAAAGCTAATAGAATTGAAGAGATAGAAAGCTCTACAATAATAGTTGTTGTTATTGTTAAGTACCATTGAGTCAGTTCTGACCCATAATGACCCTATTTAGGGATTCTGAGGAGCAGCTGGTGAGTTTGAACCACTGACCTTGCAGTTCTAACCCACCTTGTGGTCCAGTCCTTATCTTACAGTGCCACACAAGGATTCCACAATAATATTAGGAGATTTAATACACCACTTTTGATAAAGAACAGAACAACTAGAAAAACTGAACAAAGGCACAGAAGAACTAAACATAACAATCAACCAACTTGACCTCATACATTTATATACTGCACTCAACTAAACATGGCACCATACCCATTTTTTCTCAGTGCACATGGAACATTCTCCAAAATAGATTATATGTTAGGTCACAAAGCGAATCTCCATAAATTTAAAACATCAAAATACTACAAAGTATCTTTTCATATCACAATGCTATAAAATTAGAAACCAATAATTGGAAGATCAAGAAAACAAAATTAAACACATCAAACAATTGAATAAAACCCTGCTGAAAAGCTACTGGATAATAGAACAGATGAACAATGAAAGAAAACAATTCCTTGGCTCAAATGAGAATTAAAATACAGCACAGCCAAACCTTTTGTTGCTGTTGTTATGTGCGATCAAGTTGGTACCGACTCATAGTGACCTTATGCACAACAGAATGTAACACTGTCTGATCCTGGGCCAACCTCACAATCATTCCTATATTTGAGCCCATTGATGCTGCCACTGTGCCAATCCATCTCATTTGGGGGTCTTCCTCTTTTTCTCTGACCCTCCATTTTACCAAACATGATATCAGGAGGGACTGGTCCCTTCTGACAATATGACCAAAGTATGAAAGATGAAGCCGGGCCATCCTGGCTTCCAAGGAGCACTCTGGCTGTACTTCTTCCAATATAAATCTATTTGTTCTTTTGGCAGTCCATGGTACTTTCAATATTCTACTCCAAACCAAACTGAGCAAAAGCTGTGTTTAGAGGGCAATTTATAGCAATAAATGCACACATCCAAAAGAAGAAAAAGCCAAAATCAGCATATTAACACAGGATCTCTAAAAATTAGAAAAAGCCCAGAAAAATAAGATTACAGTCACCAGAAGAAAATAAATAAATGAAATAGAAAACAGAAAAATAATAGAAAAATGGGCAAGACAATAAGTTGGTTCTTTGAAAGGATTCATTAAATTGACAAACCATTGGCAAGTTTGATAAAAGAAAAGAGGAAGAAGATGCAAAAAACACACATAAGAAGCTATATGGGTTATATTACAACAGAACCAAAAGAAATAATAATAATAATAAATAACAGCATATTGCTATAAAAAGTTGTACTCCAATAAATTTGAAAATCTAGAAAAATTCATATACTTTTAGAAAAGCAGTACCTACCTAAATTAACACAGAGTGAAGTAGACAACTTGAATAACCCTATAAAAAAAAAAAAAAAGAAGAACTTGATCAGGTTATTACAAAATTCCAAACAGAAAAAGGAGCCCTAATAATGTAGTGGTTTCATAATAAGCTGCTAACCAAATGGTTAGCAGTTCTAATCTATGAGCCACTCCTCCGGAGAAAAATGAAGCTTTCTACTCTGGTAAATATTTACAACCATGTAAACCCCATACAGGGTCACTGTGAGTTGGACCCAACTTGATAGCACACCACTACCACCACGAAACAAAAGAAAGTCTAGGCTGACACAACTTTCATTCAAAGTAATCCAGAGCATAGAAAAGTATGTAAAACACCTGAATATATTTTATGAAGCAAACACAACCCTCATACCAAAACCAGGTAGACATCACTAAAAAGGAAAATTATAGAACAATAGCCCTCATCAACATAGATGCAAACATTCTAAAAAAAAATGTAAAAACCTAACCAATTGAACTCAACAACATATCAACAAAATAATACATTATGACCAAGTGGGATTCATTCCAGGGATGCAAGAGTGATTCAATATTACAAAAACAATCAATGTAGTTCACTATATAAATAAAGCAAAAGAAAAGAACCACATGATCATATTAATTGATGCAGCAAAAGCATTTAACAAAATCCAACACCCATTTTTGACAAAAACAACCAACAAAATAGGAATTGAAGGAAATCCCTCAAAATAAATAAGAGCATATACACAAATCCAACAGCCAACATTAACTTCAATGTAGTAAAACTGAAAGCATTCATTTTCTAAACAAGAACCAGACAGACAAGGATGCTCTTTATCTCTGCTCCTATTCAATATTATGTTGGAAGTCTTTGCTAAAACTATAAGACAAGAAAGGGCAATTAAAGGCACCCAAATTGGCAAAGAAGAAATACAATTCTCTATTCATTGATGATATAATCCTATACAGAAAAAAATCTCAAAGACTCAACAGGAAAATTATTGGAACTCATTAAAAGAATCAGCAAAATGGCAAGGTGCTAGATCAATATACAAAAATCAGTTGTATTCCTATACTCTAATAATGACAGCTCTGAAAAGGACATTAGGAAAAAAATGTCATTTTCAACTGAAATAAACCTAACCAGAGAAACAACAAATTTATACAAAGAACACTACAAAATACTACTACAAGAAACCAAAACAGACTTACAAAAATGGAAATATATATCATGCTCAGAAATAAGAAGACTTAACATTGTGAATATATCAACAGTATCCAAAGCAATCTATAGATATAACACAATCCCAATTCAAATTCTAACATCATTCTCTAAAAAGATGGGGGGGGGGAATTATTACTAATACTTTATGGAAAGGAAAGAGAACTTCAATGGCAAAGCACTGCTTACAAAGAAGAACAAAGTAGAAGGTCTATCACTCCCTGATAACAAAATTTATTACACAGTGATCAAAACAGCCTGGTATCCATACAATGAAAGTTACATAAATCAATAGAACAAAATTGAGAACCCAGAAGTAAATGCATCCACATACAGTCAGCTGATCTTTGACAAAGGGCCAAAACACATTAAGTGTGGAAGAGATAGTTTTTTCAACAAATGGTTTGTGGCAAAAATGGAAATCTATTTGCATAAGAATGAAATAAGACCCATACTTCACACCATGTACTAAAAGAAACTCAACATAGATTAAAGATCTAAATGTGAAACCTAGAACTATAAAGATCTTCAATGAAAAAAATAGGGACAAACTTAGGGGATCTGTTGTTGTTGTTGTTAAGTGCCACCAAGTCAGTTGCAACCCATACTGACCCTGCATATGGTTTCTGAAGAGCGACTGGTGAGCTTGAACCTCCAACCTTGTTGTTCAAACCGACTATGCAGTCCAACATATTAGTCCACAGCACTACTAATGCATGGCATAAATATAATATCAAAGATTACTAGAACACACAAAAAAAGCAGAAGACAAAATAGATGACTGGGGACACCTAAAAATTAGACATTTATGTGCATCAAAATATTTCACCAAAGAGTAAAAAGGGAGCCAATGGACTGCTAAAAATGTTTTGGCAATGACGTATCAGAGAAAGCACTAATGCCTAAAATTTATAGAAAACTGTAACACCTCTACAAGAAAAAGACAAACAACCCAATTAAAAAGTGTGCACAGCTCTTGGGCCCAGAGTCAGTGACATAGCCACAGAGAACTAGAGTGGAGAGTGAAGCGTCCAGCTGATAAGGAGAGAGGGCATATGCACAAGAACACCCACACTTGCAGATAATACCCACTTGACCTGGCTTCAATGACTGGATGATCAGAGCTCAACCAGAAGAAGAAAGGTCCTAGGGACCTCTGCTCCTAGACTGGAAAATTCATCACTCCCCTCCTTGCTATAAAACGTCTACCTTTACATTTCCAACCCTCACAATCAGTCCTGATAACAATTATTCACTATTGTATCACAAGAGACCCATCTGCATTTCATTTCATCAGCTTCGCCTAGACAGATTGGATACTACTCACTGGAGATTCTGCCTTCCTCCAGGCCCCCTGGATCTAGGTTCCTTCTTGAAAGCTTGTAAGCCAATCACTTCTTGCCTTTGTAGCCCCCCATTTTGGGTAGCCAATGTCCAAGTTGCCTATCCCTGTCTACTCTGTGTATGGAGGGGGTGGGAATGATTCTTGCTGTAAGGATTTGTTCCCTCTTTTGAGCTACTGTATCCATAGGTGTAGTTCAAGTTCATCAAATTGTATCAGATTAATTTGGTTGGTTGATGATGCATGGAGGGGATTGTAACCATGGCAATGAGATGATATACGATAGAATGAATGTAAAACTAATGTTCTCCCATGAAAACTATCACATAATTCACAATAAAACATTTAAGAAAAAAAAGTGTGCACAGGACATGTACAGATCTGTCAAAGAAGACATTTGGGTAGCCAACAAACTTGTGATCATTAGCCATTACAGAGATGCAAATCAAAACAACAATGAGATGTTATCTCACACTGGCATTAATACAAAGTTCAAAATACAAAAACAAAAACAAAACAAAACAAAAACTGAAAACAACAAATACTGGTGAGGGTGTGGAGAGACTGAGTCCCTCCTACATTACTGTGGGACTATACAATGATTAAAACACTGTGGAAAGCATTATGGCATTTCCTCAGAAAGTTGGAAATAGAAATGTTGTATGCAGAAGTCTATCTACTTGGTATATATCCACAAGATATAAGAACCAGGACACTAGCAGATATATACACACCGATGCTCATCACAGCACTATTCAAAATAGCAAAAAGATGGACACCAATCTAAATGTCCATCAATGGAAGACTAGGTAAACTTTTGTACATGCACATATTGGAATATTAGGTAGCATAAAAGAATAATGATGAATCTTTGAAACACCTCATAATATGGTTGAACCTAGATAATAGTATGCTAAGTGAAATAAATCAGTCACAAAAGGACAAATATTATATGAGACCACTATTGTAAAACATCAAGAAAATGTTTTGTACTAAAAGAGGGAAGGGAGAGTAATTCACTGGCTGTGTTACACACATGTTAACTTGGGTAACTGGGATGACAATATACACTAAGTGAAGTGTAATATACAAGAGGGACATTGACAGAAAAATGATGATGATAGGTGAAGAGATGGGGAGGTATGTAAGGGCTAAAGGGGACAGAGGAAAATAGTGATATATACACAACTTTGGAATTACAGTGTTCTGTGTGTAGCTACATGGACAAAGATGCAGGCTAAATGATAAGAGTTTTAAAGAGGATATCTGTACATGTCTAACCACAGGGAGAAAGCAGAACAATTGTTGCATGGAGAGGATTGCAATCATTGAGACAAAACAAAGTGTATGATTTATTGAATATAAAACTGATTATTTTCTCTGTCCACCTTCACTCAAATCACAATTTAAAAAGCTTAAAAAACAAAACAAAAACATTGTGTCTATGGCATAGCACCAAATTGTGTTTCATTCTGTTTTGCAAAAGGTTCATTATGACTTCAGACTGGTTCTAGGGCACCTAATAATAGCAACATATTATTGCATGTTGAATCAGTTTCAAATCACAGAACTTCCAGGTCCCTCATTATCACCATATATTTTATGTTAGAGCCTAATGTTTACTGCCACTGTACCAATTCATCTCATTGCCAGTGGGGTTTGGGGGGATCTTCCTTTTTTCTCTGACCCTCCAGTTTATGATGTCCATCTCCAGGACCTGGTCCCTGATGATATAATATCCAAAGTAATTGTGATGAATTCTTACAATTCCTACTTTTAAGGGACATTCTGGTTATATTTAATACAAAACAGATTTGTTAGTTCTTCAGGAAAACCATGAGACTTTGCAAGCACCATAATTCAAATGCATTGATTCTTCTACAGTCTTTCTTATTCATTGTCCATTTTTCATATGCATATAAAGTGGGAGAAATACCATGGCTTGGGTTATGAGCTCCTTCATCCTCAAAGTGACATCTTTGCTTTTGAACAATTTGAAGAAATCGTTTGTAATAAATTTGTCCAATGAAATATGTAGTTTATTTATTTTTTTTACTGCTATTTCCAGGGACACTGATTATGGATCCAAGCAAAATGAAGTCTTTGACAACTTCATTTTTTTCTCCATTTATGAAATGATAATATTTATTGGTCTAGATGTGAGAATTTTAACTTTGTTTACATTGATGTACAATCCATACTGAAGGCTGCAATCTTAAATATTTCAAATACTCTATACTTCCAGCAGGTATCCTGGTGTGACACTGTAGGAATGGACTGAAGAACCCATGTCTTATCACCAGTAACATTTTTTTTCATTGAAAAATAGTATTTTATTATGGTAAAATGTATACAGCAAAAACGTTTGCCACATTAACCATTTTTTAGTGCACAATTCAGTGACAGTCATTACTTTCACTATGCTGTGCTGCAATCATTGCTCTGTATTTCCAAAAAAAGATTTAACACATCTCCAACAGAAGCTCGCTTGCTACCATTTTCAGTTCCACAATTACTCCAGGTTCTTCCCTTCCAAGTGCCTTTGCATAAACTGCTCTTGGTGTCTATAATGCTCCTACCCTCACTTTCCCCGGGTACTTGGTTTTCAACTTTTAGTAAATATATGAAGTATGTTCCTTTTAGTTCCTTTTATCTTTTTTTTTTTTTAAGTTTTTATTGTGAATTGAGTGATAATTTACATGGGAGAACATCAGCTTTACATTCATCCTATCATATTTCATTTTATTGCAATGATTACTATCCCCTCCATGCATTATCAAACTATCAAAGGGTACACTCCACAAGCATACCCCCCAGCTGTCAACACACAGCCTCTCTCCCTTCCTGAGTCCAGAGTACCCAGCCACTCCATCTCTCCATGTCATCATCTCTGCCTCCATTTTTGGTGTCATTGCTTCATTGGATAGGGTCCCGTACTCCGCTCTTCTCCCTTGATGTTCCCAGGATCTTCTGCTCCTCAACTGAAAAATCAACCACTTACCTCCTTTTGTTATAAAACTTCTACCTTTACATTTGCAACCCTCACAGTCAGTCCTGATAGCAATTATTCACTACTGAACTGCAAGAATCTTATCCCCATCTCCTTTCATCAGCCCCATCCAGACAGGTTATAAAACAGAGGAGATTCTACCTTCCCCCTGCACATTCTGGAATTAAGCTCCTTCTTGAAAGCTTCTAAGCGAGTCACATTGTGCTTTTGTAGCCCACCCCACCCCCACCCCCGCCATTTTGGGTAGCTAATATCTAAGTTGCTCATCCCTGTCAAGCCTGTGTACGAAGGGGTTGGGAATGATCCTTGCTTTAAATATTCATTCCCTGTTTTCAGCTACTACATCCATAAGTATAGGTCAAGTTCATCAAATTGTAGCAGATTATTCTTTTTTTTCCTCTTCTTTCTTCCTCCAGTCGAGTTCTGATCATTCAGCCATTGAAGCCAGGTTAAGTGGGTACTCTCTGCAAGTCTGGGTATTCTTGTGCATCTCCACTCACTTAGTATCAGTTGGATGCTTCACTCTCCACTCTAGTCCTCTGTGGACATGTCCCTGTCTCTGGACCCAGGAGTCCCCAGGTCTTGCCATAGTGCTGGCCAACCAGGTCTCAGCCCATGTTGACAAGAGTCTATTGAACGTGGATGGATTTAGCTCATATCTTAATTGTTGTTTCTCCTCCTATTCTCCTTATCGGTAAAGCAAATTGGTCACCAGCAAGACCACATGCATGCTCGTGTACCCCCCTTAAGCATCAGTCAGGGAAGGGGGTTTGCCATGAGGGGACCCGACCACTTGCCTTGATGGCTCACAGGTGAACAACTTGTTTGTGCTTTTAGTAGTAAATCACACTGCCATTTTTGTTTTTGATTTGTCCTGCAAGTCTTTCCTTCAAGAAGTATCTTGTATTCTTCTAGCCACTCCAAGCTGGTCTGCTTTCAATTGGAAATTTCCCACCTCAGAAGATTCTGGATGGGGATCAGAATTCCACCTATGGTCTTAGGCAATGGCCCCGCAGGAAGCCTCCTTCCCTTGGCAAGTTCCAGCCCCATTTTAGGTATGTCAATCAGTTATAGGCTGAAGATGGACTTATCAGCTTTCTATGGTGATGTTTCTGGCTATTCTTTTCTCTTCCCCTTTAAGTGTCTATTTTACAATAGTAGGCAAGGGAAACCAAGATTCAAAAGACAGCCAGACAAATACGACCTACCTAAACTTACACACAGTGAAGAAGAAAACCTGAACAGACACATAACAAAAGAAGAAATTGATCAGGTCATAAAATAACTCCTAACCAAAAGAAGATATATGCTCACCAATGTTCATAGCAACACTAATTACAACAGCAAAAAGATGCAGACAGCCAAAGTGCCCATCAACTGAAGAATGGATAAACAAACTGTGGTACATACACACAATGGAATTGTATGTTACCTTTAAGAATAACAAGGAGGCTACAAGCTACCACATAACACGGATGAACCTTGAGGACATTATGTTGAGTGAAATTAGTCAGTCACAAAAGGAGAAATACTGCATAGGACTACTACTGTAAAAGACAATACTGTAAAAGAAAAAGAACCCATACTAAAGGGGAGGGGGTTTGCTGTTTACTGGAATGTGGGGGGTGGAGTGAGGGGAGGGAGGGTAAGGTGAAGCACAAGGCAGGGAATAGACACAGGATAATTTTGGTGCTAGGGAGGGAGACAATATACAAGAAGGGGGAGGGGATTGAAAGAACAAAGCAGATGGGAGAACAATTAGGCAGGTTTGCATGGG
>NW_006408569.1:18134551-18135876 GCF_000296735.1 Chrysochloris asiatica | reverse complement strand
GAACCTACAGTCACCAAAAGAAAGGGAATAATAAAGATAACAGCAGAAATAAATGACATGGGAAACCAAAAAACTATAGAAAGAATCAACAGGACAAGAAGCTGGTTCTTGAAAGGATTAATAAAATTGACAAACCATTGGCAAAACTAACAAAAGAAAAAAGGGAGAGGCCACAAATAACTCACATTAGTAACCACATGGGTGTCATCACAACGGAACCAAACGAAATCAAAGAAGAAATTGATCAGGTCATCAAAAACCTCCCAACTAAAAGAAGTACAGGCCCAGATGGCTTCACTGGTGAGTTCTACCAAGCATTCAGGGAAGAACTGTCACCAATTCTATTCAAATTATTCCATAATATAGAAGAGGATGGAAAACTCCCTAGTACTTTTTATTAAGCAAGCATAACCCTCATACCAAAACCAGGGAAGGGCATTAGTTAAAAAATAAAACTATAGACCAATATCAGTCAAGAACATAGATTCAAAAATTCTTAACAAAATCCTAGCTAACAGAATCCAAGAGCACATCAAAAAAATAATACATCATGACCAAGTGGGTTTCATAAAAGGGATGCAAGGATGGTTCAACATTAGAAAAACAATCAATATAATCCATCATATAAATAAGAAAAAGGAAAAGAACCACATGATCATATTAATTGATGCAAAAAAGTCATTTGAAAAAATCTAACATCCATTCCTGATAAAAAACACTCAACAAAGTAGGAATTGAAGGGAAATTCCTCAAGATAATCAAGAGCTTATATACAAAACCAACAACCCACATCACTCTCAAAGGAGTGAAACTGAAAGCCTTCTCTCTGTGAACAGGAATCAGACAAGGATGCCCTCTTTCACTACTCCTATTCAACATTGTGCTGGACGTTATAACCAGAGCTATACGGCATGATAGAGAAATTAAAGACATCCAAATTGGCAAAGAGGAAGTAAAACTCTCCTTATTTGCAGACTCTGTAAAAACAAAATAAAATAAAAACTTCTAGACTTCATTGGAAGATTCAGCAAACTGGCAGTGTATAAGATCAGCATACAAAAATCAGTTGGATTTCTCTATAGCAACAATGATAGCGCTGAAAAGAACATTAGAGAAAAAATACCATTTACAATAGCCACAGAAAGGATGAAATATTTTGGAATAAACTTTACCAGAGGAAAAAAGGTCTTATACAAAGAAAATTACAAAACACTACTACAAGAATCCAAAAGAGACTTACAAAAGTGGAAGAACATACCATGTTCCTGGATAGGAAGACTCAACATGGTGAAAATGTTAGTACTGCCAAAAGCAATTTACACATA
>NW_006408569.1:18104665-18110903 GCF_000296735.1 Chrysochloris asiatica | reverse complement strand
TCAGAGCTCAACCAGAAGAAGAAAGAAGAGGAAAAAAATAGTAATCTGATACAATTTGATGAACTTGACCTACACCTATGGATGCAGTAGCTCAAAAAAGGGAACAAATCCTTATAGCAAGAATCATTCCCAACCCGTCCACCCACAGATGATGGGCAACTTGGACATTAGCTACCCAAAATTGGGGGAGAGGTCTACAAAGGCAAGAAGTGACTGGTTTACAAGCTTTCAAGAGGTAACCTAGAGCCATGGGGCCTGGAGGAAGGCATAATCTCCAGTGAGTATTATCCACTCTGTCTAGGCATTCCTGATGAAATGAAATACAGATGGGTCTCTTGTGATACAATAGTGAATAATTGTTATCAGGACTGATTGTGAGGGTTGGAAATGTAAAGGTGGACATTTTATATCAAGGAAGGGAGTGATTAACTTTCCAGTCTAGGAGCGGAGGTCCCTAGTACCATCAACGGAGAAGAGTGGGTGGGTAGTGTAGGGGGCAGGCTTGCAGGGTATACCCTTTGGTTGGTTGATGATGCATGGAGGGAATTGTAACCATGACAATGAAATGATATACAATAGAATGAATATAAAACTAATGTTCTCCCATGTAAACTATCATATAATTCACAATAAAACATTTTAAAAGATAAAAAGATGGAAGGATTACACAGAGTTACTGTACTAAAGTAAATGTTTAATGTTCAAGAGGTAGCATATGATCAAGAGCCGATGATACTGAAGGAGGAATTCCAAGGTGCATTGAAGGAATTGGCAAAGAACAAGGCACCAGGAATTGATGGAATAAAAATTGAAATCTTTCAAGAAAGTGAGGTGGCACAGGAGGCATCTCACTCATTTCTACCACGAAATTTGGAAGACAACTATCTGGGCAACTGATTGGAAGAGATCTATATTTGTGCCATTCCAAAGAGAAGTGACCCAACGGAATGCGGAAATCATCAGACAATCTTTTTCTTATCCCATGCGAATAAAGTTTTACTAAAGGTAATACAGAAATGGCTGTAAGTATACATTGACAGAGAACTTCAAGAAACTCAAGCCAGATTCAGAAGAGGCCGTGGAATGAGGGATATCATTGTTGATGTCCGATGGATCTTAGCTGAAAGCAGAGACTATCAGAAAGATGTTTACCTATGCTTTATTGACTACGGAAAGTCTTTGGATTGTGTGGATCATGGCAAGCTGTGGAAAATATTGCAAAGTATGAGTATTCCAGAACACTTAATTGTGCTTATAATGAATCAGTACCTGGACCAAGAGGCAGTTGTTTGAACAGAACATGGAAACACTGAATGGTTTAAAATTAAAAAAAGTGTGAAATATGGTTGCATTCTTTTACTATATTATTCAACCTGTATGCTTAGCAAATAATCCAAGAAGCTGGGTTATATGAAGAAAAACGTGGCATCAGGATTGGAGGAAGACTCATTAACAACCTGCCATATGCAGATAATACAACCTTGCTTGCTGAAAGTGAAGAGGACTTAAAACATTTACTGATGAAGATCAAACACCACAGCCTTTGGTATGGATTACATCTCAATGTCAACAAAACAAAAATCCTCACCACTGGACCTATAAACTGCATTCTTATCAATGGAGAAAAGATTCAAATTGTCAAGGACTTAATTCTTCTTGGATCAACTATCAGCACTCAGAGAAGCAGCAGTCAAGAAATTAGTCAATATATTGCATTAGGCAAATCTGTTGCACAAGACCTTTTTAAAGTGTTGAAGAGCAAAGACACCAGCTTGAGGACTAAGGTGCACCTGACCCAAGTCATGGTATTTTCAATAACCTCATATGCATGCAGAAGCTGGTCAGTGATTAAGGAAGACTGTAGAAGAATTGATGCTTTAGAGTTATGGTGTTGAAGGATAAATATTGAAAGTGCCATGGGCTACCAAAAGAACCAATAGATCCATTCTAGAAAATGTGCAGCCAGAGTGCTCCTTAGAGGCCAAGATGGCCAAACTTCATCTCTTATACTTCAGAAATATTGTCAAGATGGACCAGTCGCTGGAGAAGGATGTCATATTTGGTAATTTTTCAGATGTCATATTTGGTAATTTTTGAGAGAAAGAGAGGAAGCCCCCCAGTGAAACTGATTGGCCAAGTGGCAGCATCGATGGACTCAAGTGTGGCAACAGTAGTGAGGTTGGCCCAGTGTTTCATTCTGCTGTGCATAAGGTTGCTTGAGTCAGTAACGACTCTATGGCACCTAACAACAACAACATCACTTGTAGGCTGATGATGGATAATAAGCTTTCTCTCGTGATCTTTCTGCCTATTCCTGTCTCTCCCCCTCCGGTGCCTATTTTACACTTCAGTATGCAAGGAAAACCAAGATTCAAGAGACAGCCAAGCACCTTAATATTATTTCCCATCTTCTACCCATTCAAACCAAGGGAGGTCTGATCTTGATATGTTCTTTTTGGTGTTCTTTTTTATGGAGATGCCATTCCTCTTCTATTTGTCATTCCTGGCAAAGAAAGCCATGTGATTATCAGATTCAAAATGGCCAATACCAGTCCATTTCGGCTCATGAATGCCTAGTATATCAATGTTTATGCATTTCATTTTTGATAATTTCCAATTTTCATGGTTTTATACTTCATACATTCCATGTTCTGATTATTAATGGATGTTTACAGATGTTTCTCTTCATTTTGATTTGTGCCTCATTAATAAATGAAGCTCACCAGGGCTTTAATTTTTTCACATCATCACTGTCGACTTTACTTTGAAGAGGCAGTTCTTTGCCAGTCAAATTTTGAGTGTCTTCCAACTTGAAGGACTAATCTCCTGGTACTATATTTGACAATATTCAGGTACTCTTCATCATTTTCCAATATCTGGTGCTGACAGTGTTCCACTGCTATTCATGAGGTTTTCCGTGAATAAATATTCAGAAGTATTCCATCTTTCCTTCTTTCTACTATGTCTTTATCTGGAAGATCAGGAAAAAAATTGTCTACTGTGGGTGGCCTTGCTTTTATTTAAAAACATGTGACATAGTTTCCAGCATCACAGCAACACACAAGCCACCACAGTATGACAAACTGATAACCAATCATCAGAAACCCTATATAGGGTCGCTGTCAATATATGTCAGAACCTACTCAATGTAAATAATATCAACGAAGTGTCTCCTAGCATCTATTTCTTTGTTGTTGTTTTTTTAAACTTATGTGAAATTTCCTTAGCTCTGTACTTCATTGTGCTTCTTGTAAACATGTTTTTCAAGGGTCCTTTCTTTTTAATAATAGTATTATTTAATTTGTAGGATATTGTTTTTGTTTCATGAAAGCACTCTTTTCTCTTGTATTTCTAAGATTCATTTTTACTTAAACTCCACTTCCTCGACATATTTATTTATTTACAAAAGGAAAAGGTTGCAAGAGTATGCTAATATTTTCTTTTTACTTCTTTCTCTACAAGGCCATCGCTGTGTTTTTCTCCAATGTTAGAACTTATAATTTGAGATACCATTTTTTACCGTGCTCTATATTGTCATGTAGGAGTACTATAGTTGTGATGTTGGTTAATGTGATGGACTGAGAGGTTGTTTGGACCAGTAGGTCACCAGACATTCCTTGGAAACCATATATGAATCAAAAAACACTTGACAGTAATTAAAAACATAAATAATAATATTGTCATTCAGAAACATGTATGCAATTCAGAGTGTTCTTCCCTCCTAATTTAAAATATTTATCTTTTTTTTTTTTTAATGATACTTGACTAACTCCCACAAAAGCAATTTCTTAAAATAGGTATATTTGATGGTTTTCTTTTGACTTGTCAAGAGCAGTGAGACCAATTTATACATTGGGCTGCAACAAGTTCACCTTTTCCTATTACTTGGAATCTGTTATAGGATTCCTTCAAATTAGCAATAGTGGAATAGACTAATAAGACAACTTGTGTTTATAACTGTATATTTTCTTACTTAGTAACTAGAACCACCACTCATCTGTCAGCTTGTTGCACTGTCGTGGCTTGTGAGTTGCTGTGATTCTGGAAAACTTGCCAAGGGTATTTTAAATACCAGCAGTGTCACCCACAGTAGAAAGCTTTCAGATAAGTTTCCAAACAAATACAGACTAGAAGCAAGGAGAGACAAATTACTTCCGAATATTTAGTCAATGAAAACGTTATGAATAGCAGAGAAACATTGTCAGATATAGTACCAAAAATGAGCTCCTCGTGTTGGAAAGCACTCAAAATGTGACTGAGGAAGAGCTGCCTCCTCAAAGTAGAGTTAACCATGATGGCATGAATGGAGTAAAGCTCATGAGAGTAAAATCCTCAAGACCATCATTTGCTGATGGGGCACAACTCAAAAGGAAGAGAAACAGCTGTAAAGATCCATTAATAATCAGAACATGGAATGTACAAAGTACGAACCTAGGAAAAATGGAAATTGTCAAAAATGAAATGTAACACATAAACATCAATGTCTTAGGCATTAGTGAGCTGAAATGAACTGGTATTGGCCATTTTGAATAAGACAACCACATGATTTACTATGCATGGAATGACAAATTAAAGAGGAATGGTGCTACACTCATTGTCAAAAAGAACATATCCAGGTCAGTCATGAGGCACTACACTGTCTGTGATAGGATAATATCCATGTGCCTACAGGAAAGATTATTATTCCAATTTTCACACCAAACCCAAAATCCATTGTGGATGAAATAGAAAAATTAGACCAACTTCTTCTATCAGAAATTGATCAAACATGCAATCAAGATTTATTGATTATTATTGGTTATTGGAATGCAAAGGTTGTAAACAAAGAGGAAGGATCAAGTAGTTGGAAAATCTGGCCTTGGTGATAAGAATGATGCTGGAGTTTGCATGATAGAATTCTGCAAAACCAATGATTTTTTTTCATTTCAAATACCTTCTTCAGGCAGCATAAGAGATGGTTATACACATGAACCTCACAAGATAGATTACACAGAAATCAAATTGACTACATCTGTGGAAAGAGACAGTGGTCCACATCATCAGCCAAAACAAGGTAAAGGGCAGATTGTGGAACAGGTGATAAATTGCCCTTATGCAATTTCAGACAGAAGTTAAAAATTATGAAAACAAGTCCACAAGAGCCAAAATATGAACTTGAATACATCCCACCTGAATTTAGAGACCATCTGAAGAACAGATTTGATACATTAAACATTAAAGACCGAAGACCAGAAGAATTGTGGATGATATCAAGAACATCATAGAGGAAGAAAAGAAAAAACTCACTAAGAAGACAAGAATAAAGGAAAAGATCAAAATGGATGTTAGATGAGACACTGAAATTGGCTCTCCATTGTAGAGTAGCTACAGCAAATGGAAGAAAAGACGATGTACAAGAGCTGAACAGAAAATGTCAAATGTCAGCTCAAGAATACAAACTCAAATATTACAACAAAATGTACAAAGATCTTGAGTCAGAAAACCAAAAGGGAAGAATATGCCCAGCATTTCTCAGTCTGAAGGAACTGATGAAATAAACTCAAGGCACGACTGTTATTATTGAAGTATTCTCTGGGTAAATTATAGAATGATGAAGAAAGCATCAAAAGAAGATGTAAAGAATACACAGACTCACTGTACCAAAAAGAAATGGTTGATGTTCAACCATTTCATGAGGTAGCATTTGATCAAGAGCTAATAATACTGAAGGAAGGAGTCCAAGGTGCATTGAAGAAATTGGCAAAGAACAAGGCACCAGGAATTGATAGAATACAAATTGAAATCTTTCGAGAAAGTGAGGTGGCACTGGAGGCACTGACTTATCTATGCCAAGAAATTTAGAAGACAACTATCTGGCCTACTGATTGGAAGAGATCCATATTTGTTTCCATTCCAAAGAGATGTGACCCAACAGAATGCAGAAATCATCAGAAAATATCTTTGATATCCCATGTAAGTAAAGTTTTACTAAAGGTAATACGGAAATGGCTGGAAGCATACAGTGACAGAGAACTTCCAGAGATTCAAGCCAGATTCAGATGACTACATGGAATGTGGGATATCATTATTGATGTCTGATGGATCTTGGCTGAAAGTAGAGAATACCGGAAAGATATTTACCTGTACTTAATTGTCTCCACAAAGACTTTCAATTGTGTGGATCATGATAAGCTTTAGACAACATTGCGAAGTATGAGTATTCCGAAACACTTAATTATGCTCATGAGGAATCTGTACA
>NW_006408569.1:18097712-18104167 GCF_000296735.1 Chrysochloris asiatica | reverse complement strand
AGGACTAAGGTGCTACTGACCCAAGCCATTGTATTTTCAATAATCTCATATACATTTGAAAACTGGACTGTCAACAAGGGAGACTCTAGAACTGACACAGTTGAGTTATAATGTTGGAGGAGAATATTGAAAGGCTGCCAAAAGAACAAACAGATCTGTGTTGGAAGAAGTGCAGCAAGTATGCTCCTTAGAGGCCATGATGGCCAAACTTCGTCTCTCATACTTTGGACATATGGTCTGGAGGACCAGTTACTGGAAAAGGGTGTCATGTTTGATAAGGTACAGTTTAGGAGATAAAGAGGAAGTCCCCCAGTGAGATGAATTGGCAAGTGACAACATCAATGGGTTCAATAGTAAAAATAATAGTAAGGTTGGCCCAGCACCGGGCAGTATTTTGTTCTGTTGTGCATAGGCTCGCTATGAGTTGGTACCGACTCGATGTCACCTAACAACAAAGTAAGTAGAAGGATTTTTTCTTTCCTTTTAAAATATTATTTGCCATTTTTTTCCTATAACCAATAGATTTTTCTCTGCTTAAAATATTATTAAAAATAACAACATTATTAACTAAGTTCCAGAGAACAGTGTAGATTTTCATTGTGAATTCTGTTTTCAAAATGGCATTACTGCTTTCAGCTGTGCCTAGTATGCCTGAGTTCAGAGTTTCTGTTTCAATATCTTCAAATTTTAATCTGATATTGTGGAAAGGTAGGCTCCTGGCTGTGTTCATTGGGGAATGATCTGTAGGGACAAATATTAAATATACTAAGTATAAACCAACCCTGTGAATTTTCAACTTTTAGAAATACCAGGAGTTTTCTAAAGCCTATGGTTCTACAGTTCAAATGAGCATGTTTTCACTCAGAAAAGTTTCACTTACACAGTTCCCTAAGTTAAATAAAATGTGCTTGGTTTGTGTGCTACCCTGCTTCCATTATTTATTTTACATTTTGTCAGTTATAATGTTATCACCTATCCTCTCATTTTTTGTTTTCAGTAGGTATATGACTCATTTATTTATTTTCATTTTTAGATAGTTTTCAGGGGGAGAGTTAACAGATAAATAATAATTCAAATAAATGGCAACTTAGAAGAGCTCAAACACATTTTCTTCATCACCCATTGCATCATCTTCATTTTACCCAAGAGTATGTATTATTTTCTAACCTCTTCAGTTATTTATGGTGCTAAATCAACATGAGGATGATCTATTGTGACATCTATCATCTTATTCATCCTTTGTTGTTATTAAGTGTTTTGTGTTATACTGACCCTGTATAGGATTTCTGAGTCACTGAGGGAGAAGAAAGCCTCATCTTTCTTCAGGAGTGACTGGTTGGTTTGAACTCTCCCTCTTGTAGTTCATAGTCCAATGCTTATCCTACAGAGCCATCACACTCCCATGCATCCTGAGGGATGATTTAATATATCTAGCTTTTTAGATGGTGTCCATTTCTAGCAACAAGTAGGTCTGTTTCTGTTCAAAACAGACCATTTTTCCAGGCAGAAGAGAACTGTTTTTCAAATAAGTATAAATAGATGTATATCTAAACTGAAAACTCCAGTAGGCACAATGAATCACTTACATAATTATTTTCATCAGTCTGCATACTTTAAATTTTAATGTATACTTAGATTAAAAGGTTAAAGTGTACAATTTGATACAACTCTAGCCATTAGCATTTAAATGCTTCATTTGTTGCTATCTGGCCTCTTTACAAAAATCTACCTCAGCAAAATTTGCTATAGGTTTCAATCATTATCTGTCCCTTGTCACAAAGACATTAAGTATAAGAGCAAAAATCAGATAGAAAAAATAGTCAAAAACTTTATCTTTCTACCAGGTAGATATTGAGAGTATTGAACTGTGAATCTTACAGTTAACAGTTCAGTATTTATCATACAGAACCACTATTTTTAGCAAATTATTATGTGCCACTCTGACTATTAAGGAGCTCTGGTAGCGCAGTGATTACGAATCGGGCTGCGAGCCTCAAAGTCAGCAGTTCGAAACTATCAGCGGTTCCGCGGAAGAAAGATGAGGCAGTCTGCTCCCGTAAAGATTTACAGCCTCGGAAACCCTGTACAGGGTCGCTATGAGTCGGAACCGACTCCACGGCACATAACAACAACAACTCTGACTATTTGACCCGATCCTTTATTTCAAAACTTATTTCACCAGCATTACCTTTCAATAACCCTATACTAAACCAAATGTATGCATTCATTTTCCTCTATCTGTTTTATAGCATCTTGAATTCATATTTTCTGCCATTATTGATTTAAATGTATATCTACCACAATCTTCTGTCTAATTAAAACTTTTTCATCCCATAAGGTCCAATTAAATTACCACCAAAATGGCCTAACTGCATTAATTTTTCCAAAAGTGATTTCAAAGATTTCAACTTATGCTGAATTTTCACAAAATTCTATATCAAACGATATCATTGTCACAGTTTCTATCTTTTATGTTTCATTTTGTTGCACATAGTGTTGATATGAGTCAGAACTGACTCAATGATACCCATCAACAACCCCTTATATTACATCTATTTATATACATGTCTTATTACTATCATTGGAGTCCTGGTGTGGCACTGTGGGATAATGCATCAGACTGCAAAGTCGTTTGAAGTGCAAGGTCGGTGGTTCAAGCTCACCAGCTGCTCCTTGGAAACCCTATACAGGGTCGCTATGGGTTGGAATCGACTCAACGGCACTTACCAAGAACAACAATTACTATCGTTATGATTTTACTAAGAATAGCTGTAATAGTGTTAGTTATATTGTTAAAAACTTGGGCTTTATGGTCAAATAAATATAATTTTAAATTCGAGCTCTGTCATTCAATAAATGTGACTATGGGTTAGTAATTTATTTTAATCCTCAAATTGTTTATGAAAGTTTTTATGTATGCAATTTTCCATTATTCAATGCCACAATATTATAATTAATCAATGGTAATTTTACCTCTCATTATTGTTTTTTCCCAGACTGTTTAAGAGTCTACATCTGAAATCATATTTATTGTATTTTTTTAAATTAAATGTTTTTATTTTGGATTGAGTGAAAGTTTACAGGGCACATCATCAGCTTCACATTCAACCATTCATATAGCTTGTTTCATTACATTGATTATTATCCCCTCCATATATCATCAGTTAGCAGTGTTTCTCTCTATCCTCTTTAGCTTTTTGGGGGTGGACTTGCCTTTTTGGAATTTACAGTCTCGGCTTTTAGTGAAGGTTTTTACATTTGTCTGTGGATATCCAGGGCTCATGTATGAGATTACTAACAAGCATTACTGAATAATCAAATGAGGGACAGTTTGCTATGTCTACTAGGTAGCTAAAGTCTGATCCTCAGAGCCTATGGTTTGGACGGTCAACAACGCTTGGGCCCACAGGGGCTTGACCTCCTGACCGGGTCTGCACGGTCTGCATCATATTCTTCCTTATTTATTGTTTGTTTAAGGGATGCTGCCTGTCTTAGGCGGTCAGTGCGAATTCCTCAGTCTTACCAGTCATTGAAACTCATTGCAGCATGGCAATGGCTCTGTCTTAAGTTGCCGAGGTTCCACATGATCTTTACCTGTCTCTGGCCACACATCCAGCATAAACAGCAGCCATCCGAGGAAGGCAGGGAGGGAGGAGATTGGCTAGGGACCCCATACTCAAGACGTTGCCAGCCCACCACCTGCTCTAAGGTGACCAAGCAGGATCACTATGCTGAGGTTCAGTCAAGTTCTTAGGGGATCTTACTCTCTAGCAGGGGTAGCAAATTAGTAGCCACTCAGTGTTCACTTTGAGAATTACTTATATCATAAATTTGAGCATGTAGCTGATGAATATCCACAGACAAGTGTTTATTGTTCCACAACCTCCTAAAATGCTGTTGGATTGAGTTCCAATCAAGTTCTGGATTACTGAAAGATAACACAAATCTATTTATACCATGAATAACCTTAGTTGAGAGTGTAATCTGGATATATTGGGTCTTATTTCCCTTAAGCGATCTTCCTTTCTCTAAAGCATTTAGTCTGTTTTGTAAACCTTTGTCTATTTACTCTTGGGACATATGAGTGAGACTAATATCCCTAGACAGTTGATTCACATGGTGGGCAGGGCAAAAAAAGGTAACAATTCCTATTAGTGCAGTGATTGTTGACATGAGAGCAAAGACACATGGCACATTTAAGGGCCAGGCACCGCAATGATTTGCCTAGCTTCTGAAAACTTTAACAGGCAATAAAACCTACGATGGTTGATGGACTATTGTATTTTTATTGCTCTCATATTACCTAGTACAAGGTATAGACTTAATTTGCCAAATTACTGAATAATTCCCCTAATCAATTTCCTTACCCTGTTTTATTTATTATTTATTTATTGGTTGATAACGTCTATCATATTTTGAGGATGTTATAAATACAACATAGCCTTTGGTTTAGGAATAACATTCACAAATTAAGGACTCCATGACTCTAACATTTGCCTCCATGATTTACCTCTTTCCCACAATATCATAGCAAATAGTCACAGGAGAATCCAAAAGATTTGGTTATGTTCATGTAACTGAGGGTGGGACATGGGCACAGGGGAAACCCAAGAGAATTGGGCCCTATCTATCAAAATGAAGAAAAAATACATTTCCTCTTTAAAATAAATTAATCCTTTCATTGAAGGAGAAGTGAAGATATGGACCATATCCATCCTCTCAGATACTCTCAGCAGATGGCCGGAGCACATGCTGTGATTCTTTTGAGTGGGTAGTTTGCACTTTCTAACCTTGCCAGAGAAGAATCATTCAATGATTAATATTTAACCATGAAATGAATTTTCCAGTGCATGTTTATGAAACTCAGAACCTACTAAGACTACTCTTTTATTGCTTCTAACTTATTTCTATCTTTCCTGATATCTGGCCACACCTGAGCACTGAAGCCTACTTGGTGCAAAATGAGTGCTACCAACTTGACAAACTTTTATTCTGGCCTTGTTACTGGGGCCCTTAGGCTGTGAAGTACTCTTTAAAACATGGATTCGTTTGTCACAGATGTAGACACTTGACTTGTTTACAAAAAGGAAACTGTGTAAGCTTGCCAAGGAGCACATAAGGCTGTCTCTGAATGTATGAGCAGTGTCATCATTGTCCTTGAGGGAGAACACCTGCTATGGTAGCATCACCAATTAGCTCTTCTCTTTCTCCCTCTCACCCTTTGCAGGAGTCATACTCTTCAGTGTCTTGTGATCTGAAGTTTCACATTATTGTTTTCTAAGGGGAATGATGTGAATTGGAACACTCCATGACATTTATAAAATGCCTGTGGCACCTTGGTTACAAATAATTCCTTATACTGGTGTACATTTGGTGGTATTCCTTACCACACTGTATACAATTAAAACCATACAGTTTTTTAAAAAATTTACTTGGATATATTACAGGTCATAAATTGAGGTATTTGTTAGACTGATTTTTTAAATTTTATTTTATTACTTGGATGTTGAAATTTATCACGCCCATTCTTAAACTAATGAAGAAATTTGGTTTTAAACTTGTCGTAGGTAGAAAGGGCTCATGGTGTGAAGCTGTAATATCAGCTCTGAACTGTAATTTATAAAGTTGGTAGTTCAAACCCAATAGCTGCTCTTCAAAAAACAAGATTGCTATGAGTCAAAACCAACTTCACAACACTTAAAAACAACAACAACAAAATAGAGTGGGTTTACTTCCTCAAAACATGCCTTGTAGTATTTCATAATTTCCAGATAGAGTTCCCACGGCCTAATACTAAGCTTGCTGACTGGCCATATCATAAGCAAACAAAACAGTTGGTTAAAGATGTGTTTTACTTAGTCTACTCAAAGTTTCTCTATGCAACATTTTAAATTTTATTTAGGTATGTTCATGTATGATTAGAAAAAATTTAAATATCACACCTAGCTGACTTCTTTTGAACAATAGATCGATGAGATAGATAGATAGATAGATAGATAGATAGATAGATAGATAACTATGACCTGGTGTCATTGGTTCTGTATTCCAGCATGACAACAGTTTTCTGGGATTGATACTGGCTGTCTGTTTTAGAGAGTAATGCACTCTCTGTTCCACAGTCTTTATCATTACCTAATGGCCACCAGATCCATCAGCTGTGGGATTATGAATAACAATGCAGCCACCAAACATATTTCATCAATGGTAAAGGAACTGAGGGAAGATTCTGAACAATCACTGAGGACCATTAACCAATCATTAGACACATTGGATCATATGGTCATGGACCATCACATAGCCCTTGACTATCTACTGGCCAAAGAGTGTGGGGTCTGTGCATAAGTGTAACAGAAAAATTTGATTCAAAATACAACACATTGTAGAAAATAATAAGTGGCTACAAGAACAGAGAAATATCCTCACCCAGGATGGTCAGAAATTATCTATCTATGTAT
>NW_006408569.1:18091750-18097454 GCF_000296735.1 Chrysochloris asiatica | reverse complement strand
CAGTTCGAAACTACCAGCTGCTCCTCTGGAGAAAGAGGAGGCGTTCTGCTCCCGTAAAGATTAACAGCCTTCGAAACCCTGTGCAGGGTCACTATAAGTCAGAACTGACTCTATGGCACATAACAACAACAACAAATATATATATATATAATTTCTGAGCATCCTGGGTGAGGACATTTCTCTGTTCTTATAGCCACTTGCTTTTTTCTAGTATGTGTTGTACTTTGAGTCAAATTTTCTTCTTACATTTATGCATAGACCCCACACTCTTTGGCTAGTAGATAGTCACTTAACAACAACAACAACAACATGTCTATATATTTCCCTACATCCCTACATAACCTGGATAAGTTCATTGCTGGGACTCTTGTTTACTATATCATTTAGACTTATGCTTGGGTCTTGTATATTAAATTTGTTAACCTCTTTTGTTACCAAGAAATTTTAAGATTTCACAGACAAATACTACTAACCCAAGGGTACATTCCTATTCCCCTTAATATAATAGATGAGGCCAGGCAAGCCTTCTAAAAACAGCCTGTGTTAACCTTTCCCTGTATTCTTTCCTGCTGCCTTAAGCATCAACAATCAACAACTCAAATGTACATCTGTGAGGACCCTCACTTGCAGACAGGAAGGACTGGAAATCCTGCCACAGAACAATGCCCTTTTTCAGCAAGAAGCAGCAATCCATCCATATTCCTGTAACATCAGGATTCCCTTTCTCTCAGGGAATGAAAGGCAGTTACAACAGGAAAGAGGGTTTAACCAAAGGGCAACCACAAAAAAGGCAGAAAATGACCTGCTTTGTCAGGAAAGTCTAGAAAATGAAAAGATAGAAAAGGCCGTTCCTCCAAATCAAGCAAAAGACTTAGACTAACCTGAAGTACATCAAACCCAGGAAACAAAAGACCAATTGTGGGACCCAAATTATGATAGAAAAATGTAGGGATCAGGATACAACTATCAGGAGACCTGGAACCTGCCCTGGAGGATGACAGCATAAAAAGTGAAACCAAGAACTCATTCAATGATCCCTTCACTCATGAATTAGTAGCCCATTCTCATCTTTGTGAGAACATCTATGCTTTAATAAAAAAACTTGGTTGCCTTGAAGTTCTATCTGTTTGGCTTCTTTTATGTTCATGTTATGCTTATACGCTATTGATGCTTTGGAGACTTAGTGGGACTTGACCAGGATGTGACCCCTTGGTTTATGACATAAAGGAGTAAGTAAATACCAAAAAAATGAATGAAAAATCATTAAACAAAAGTTTATATACATGAATCACTAACATGAAAAAGAATACTAGCTAGAAACTCAAGTAAGAATATATAGTCCATTAAATTAAAAACAACTCAATTACTGAGATTAAATCTATAATATAAATTAAAAAATAATTTATTAATTGAAAGATACTAATGGGGATTTAAAGGAGCTCTGGTAGCGTAGTGGTTACCAATCGGGCTGCAAACCGCAAGGTCAGCAGTTCGAAACTACCAGCCGCTCCGCGGGAGAAAGATGAGGCGGTCTGCTCCCGTAAAGATTTACAGCCTCAGAAACCCTGTGTAGGGTCGCTATGAGTCGAAACCGACTCCACGGCACATAACAACAACAACAACAATGGGGATTTAACCAGAACACATCAGAGAGAATGAGATAATATATATATACACACACATATTATACACACACACACACACACACACACACACATATATTAAAGAATAGGCAATCTTGAAAATATGATCATTGAAAGAGGCCAGAAAAAAAAGACAGTATTATATACAATGCCATTGATCGGCTTTTCTGTTACTATAAAAAATGCCACTGGCATTTTTAAAGGGAATATATTTACTCTGTAAATTGTTTTGAGGAGTATTACCAACCTTTCTTTACTAAGTCTTCCAATACATGAGCAGGGGATGTTGTGTTGTGCCATTGAGTAGGATTCCATAGCAATCCTCTGTAGGGTTTCTGAGCATCAGCTGGTGGGTTTGAACCACCGACCTATCTGTTAGTAGTCCAGTGTTTATCCTATAGATCCATACCAGGACTCCAAACTCCTTTTAATTAGGTCTTTAATATATTTTACTAGTGTTTTTGCTATTTTCAGTGTACTAGTATTACATTTCCTTGATTAGATTTACTCATAATATTTATTTTGATGCTATTGAAAAAATAATTTTCTTATTGTTCTTTAATTGCATATAAAATACAAATTGTTTTATTTACTTATATTACATTCTAATTTTTTAATATGTTTATTACTTCAATTATATTTTTGATTAATTCACTAGGATTTCACTATATATATAATGTTTTTTTGTGATTAGCGATAGCCTTATTTCTGATTTTCTTTTTGTCATTTACTTTTTTGACTTGCCTAGAAGTTATAGTATAGCATTGAATAGAAGTATTGACACATGACATCCTTTTTTTCTTTCTAATCTAAAAGGGAAAGCTTGGATTGATATTAGCTTTGGGACGTCAATATGTGTCTTTTATCTTATTGAAGAAATTCTTTCTGCTTTTAGTCAGTTGTGTGCTTTGTTGTTGGTATTTTTGTTGCTTGATTAAAGTGTGCTGAATTTTCCCAAATGCTTTTTGTTGTCAGGTACAATGGATCACATGGATTTTTTGTTTGCTTTCCTCCCTTCGTTCTATTAATTTGGTGTCTGACAGTAATTTTTTATGTTGAGTCATCCAGGAATTCCTGATATGAATCTCACATTGTCATGGCATATAATCTTTATAATACATTGTATTCAGATTGCTAATATTTTATTGAGGGTTTTTCCAATTCATGCAGTTTATCGGACTTGTTGGCTTGCAAATTATTTATTGTACTTACTTATAATCCTTTGAATTCTGTGTGGTCTCTCATAATGTCTTCTCCTCCATTCTTCATTTTAGTAATTGCAGGGGGCGGTTTGAATGTAGAGAGCGACTTCAATTTTGCTGTCTGACTCGGTTCCAGCAGGAAGGAGAGATATTATGCAAGGCTGATAGTTCTCAGAAGTTACTTTCTACCTTCTTTTTAGGGTAACTTTGAATTTACTTGTAAAAATATGTAATATGGCCATATTCACAGCCTTTCACTATGAGTTCTACAAACCTTAGGAAAAACCAGTCTGGCAACAATTGCTTTCAGCTTCGGTGGTTTGAAATCAAAGGAAATTGTATGTGCCACTTCCATTCACAGAAAACCTAAGTACAAAGTAACTGCATTTATGAGATCACAAAAGTAGATAAGAAACTAAAGTGAAGCTGACAGACCCCTACAGACCTCAACCCAATCAATTACCAGCCAGAACCCACAAACCACCACTATTACATACAGGCACCTATGTAAATAGGCAGAGAATAGTGAACATAAGTGAAAGGTGGTCAAAACTTAATAATCTACCCTTCCTGCAACTATTGGTCAGGTTGGGCCTTTTTCTTAACATGCCCACAGCCTTAAAAGAAAAGAAACATAGGAACACTGTGGTTCAGCAATTTACTGAACATGCCAGAAGAACAAGATAATTGAGTAGATGTTAGTAGTTCTTTTGTTATAGAAAATAGTAGCACATTATGTAGGATAGAAAATTGACAATTAGCCAGTAGAAACAATAAAATAGTGTAGGCATTGACAATTAATAGAAACATATTACTAAGAGGATGTAATCAGAGGTCTGATAAGTGGAAACAATTGGTGTAAAGTTTAACTTGATCTTTCAGAGGGAATAAGAAGAAACAATATAGGAGAAGAGATAATGTTGAGAGAAGAATGCTTAATGTTAGAAAAGAACAGGATGTTGGAAAGCTCAGGTCGGACACCATAGAAATACTTTTGTTAAGGTTCTGTATTCACAGGGTAAAAGAATGTAACAATTACAAATGTGTAATAATTCAAGGGAAAATCGAAGTATCAAATCATTATGCATTGTGTGATTTTAAGTATAAAAAATAAAGACTTGCTGAGCCAGGCCAGAAGAAGAAGCAGACAGAGAAAGAAAGCCCCTTCAGCCAAACAGAAGCTCTCGATTGCTTTCATTTTCGCCGACTCCGCGTCTCCTCTCATGTCCTTCGACTCCGGGTGAGCTGGACTCCCACAAGTAATGTAAACACTCTTTTCTCTAAGATTAGTTAAGGCTTGGTCAATTATCTAGATATTTGAAAATAATAAATCTTATTTACATTGATGTCAGTTGTTTTTACATTTTGCATTTAATTTATTTCCAATATAGTATTTCTAAATTCCTTATTTTTCTGCTAGTTTTTGGCTTACTTTGCTCTTCTTCTTAGTCAAATTCTGCAAGATATATAATTAGCTTGTTCGTTTGTGGCATTTCTCTTTAATAATGTTGTTGTTGTTGTTAGGTGCCATTGAGTAGGTACTGACTCATAGCGACCCTATGCAGAACAGAGCAAAACACTCCTCGATCCTGGGCCAACCTCACAAATGTTGCCAAACTTGAGCCCATTGATGCTGCCACATTAACAATCCATCTCACTGGGGGGTCTTCCTATTTTTCTTTGACACTCAACCTTACCAAACATGATATCCTTCTACAGCAATTGGTTCCCTCCTGACAATATATTAGAAGTATGAGAAACAAAGTTTGATCATCCAGGCCTCCAAGGAGCGCTCTGGCTGCCCTTCTTCCAACACAGATTTGTTTGTTATTTTGGCAGCCCATGGCACTTTCAATATTTTCTACCAACACCATAACTCAAAAGCAACAATTCTTCTATGGTTTTCCTTATTCACTGTTCAGATTTCAAATGCATATGAGGTTATTGAAAATACTATGGCTTGGGTTAGGTGCATCTTGGTCATCAAGCTGACATCTTTGTTCTTCAACACTTTACAAAGATCTTGTGCGGCTAATTTGCCCAATGCAATACATGGTTTGATATCTTGACTGCTGCTTCCATGAATGTTGATAGTTGATCAAGAATGAAGTCCATGACAACTTCAATGTTTTCTTCATTGATAAGAATGTTGTTTATTGGTCCAGTGGTAAGGAGTTTTGTTTTCTTTATATTGAGATGAAATCCATACTGAAGGCTGTGCTCTTTGATTTTCATCAGTAAATATTTTAAGTCCTCTTCACTTTAAGCAAGCAAGTTTGTATCATCTGCATATCACAGATTGTTAATGAGTCTTCCTCCAATTCTGATGCCACATTTTTCTTCATAGAGCCCAGCTTTTCGGATTATTTGCTCAGCATATAGGTTGAATAAGTACGGTGAAAGAATACAAATCTGTCACACACCTTTCTTAATTTTAAACCATTCAGTGTTTCCATGTTCTGTTTGAACAACTGCCTCTTGGTTCAGGTACAGACTCCTCATGAACACAATTAAGTGTTCCAAAATACTCTGTAATGTTGTCCATAGCTTGTCATGATCCATACAATTGAAAGCCTTTGCATAATCAATAAAGCACAGGTAAGCATGTTTCTGGTATTCTCTGTTTTCAGACATGATCCATTGGACATTAGCAATGGTATCCCTCATTTCATGGCCTCTTCTGAATCTGACTTGAACCTCTGGAAGTTCTCTTTCAATGTATGCTTGCTGATGTTTCTGTATTACCGTTAGTAAAATTTTAATCGCATGGGATATCAAAGATACTGTCGGATGATTTCTACATTCCTTTGAGTCACCTCTCTTTGGAATGGGCACAAATATGGATCTCTTCCAATCAGT
>NW_006408569.1:18086516-18090994 GCF_000296735.1 Chrysochloris asiatica | reverse complement strand
ATTGATGATATGGAGCTTTTCCATCTTCTCTTTCCTCAGATGTATTCAGTTTGATTTCTATGTATTCCATCTGGTGAGGTCCATGTGTAAAGTCTTCTCTTATGCTGTCTAAAGCAGGTATTTGAAATGAACAAATCATTGGTTTTGCAGAATTCTATCATGTGATCTCCAGTATCATTTCTATCATCAAGGCCATATTTTCCAACTGCTGATCCTTCCTCTTTGCTTCCAACCTTTTCATTCCAATCAGCATTAATGATCAATGTATCTTGTTTGCATGTTTGATCAATTTCCGATTGAAGAAGTTGGTAAAAATCTTTTATTTCATTCTCATTGGCTTTAGTGTTTGGTGTTTAAATTTGAATAATAGTGGTATTAACTGGTCTTCCCTGTAGGCTTATGGATATTATCCTATCACAGACAGCATTGTACCTCATGACTTATCTGTATATGTTCTTTTTGACAATGAATGCAACACTATTCCTCTTCAATTTGTCATTCCCTGGATAGTGAACCATGGTTTTACTATGGGCAGTACCAGTCCATTTCAGCTCACTGATATCTAAGATATTGATGTTTATGCATTCCATTTCATTATTGTTAATTTCCAATTTTCCTAGATTCATACTTTGGACGTTCAATGTTCCAATTCTTAATGGATGTTTAAGCTGTTTCTCTTCATTTTGAGTTTTGTCCCATCAGCAAATAAAGGTCCCGCGGACTTTACTCCCACAGGCTTTATTCCATTCACATCATCATGGTCAACTCTGCTTTGAGGGGGCAGTTCTTCCCCAGTCACCTTTTGAGTTCCTTTCAAGTTGAAGGGCTCATTTTGAGGCACTGTACCTGATAGTGTTTCTCTGCTATTCATATTGTTTTCAGTGACGAAATATTCGGAAGTAATTCATCATTCCTTCCTAGTCTGTCTTTGTCTGGAAGCTCATCTGAAACCTGTGCACCATGGGTGACCCTGCTGGTATTTAAAACACCAGTGGCATAGCTTCCAAAATCACAGCAACTCACAAGCCACCACAGTATGACAAACTAACAGATGAGTGATGGTTAATAATGTAGGTTGCTGTTATTAAGCACCATCCACTTGGATCAGAATCCTGTTGTTGTTGTTGTTGTTGTTGTTAGGTGCCATTGAGTCGTTACCAACTCAGAGAGACCTTATGCACATAAGAATGAAACACTTCCCGGTCCTGTGCCAACCTCACAATCGTTGCATCGCCTGAGCCCATTCCTGCTTCTCTCTGTGCCATTCAATCTCGTTGGGCATCTTCCTCTTTTTCTCCAACTCTCCACTTTTCCAAGCATGATATCCTTCTCCAGGGACAGGTACCTCTTAACAATATGTCCAAAGTATGATAAACAAAATCTGGCCTTCCTTACTTCCAACAAGCATTCTGGTTGTACTTCTTCCAAAATAGTCCAAGGTACCTTCTTATTTTTCTTTTCTTTACTTTTTTTTTTTTTTAAGCTTTTATCATGCATTGAGTAATAGTTTACATAGGAGAACATCAGCTGTTCATTCATCCTGTCACATTTTGTGTATCATTGCAATGGTTACAGTCCCCTCCATGAATCACCATTCAACAGAATTTGCTTCTGTTCCCTCTTTTTTGTTGTTGTTGTTTTTTTGTGTTTTATTTTTTTTTAGATGTACATGAAAAAACTCAGGAACATATAATCATTTAAACTATCCAAGGGCACCATCTGCAAGCCTGCCTTTTGGCTGCCAACACATATCCTTTCTCTTTCCATGAGTCTAGAGTCCTCAGTTACTCTATCTCTCCATGTGCCTCCATCTTTGATGTCACTGCTTTTCAGGATAGGCTTCCATATTCCACTCATGCTTTACTCCCTTTATGGTCCCTAGGGTCCTCTGTTCCTAGAAAATAAGATTAACTACTCCACCCTTTATGTTACAAAATTTCTACCTTTACAGTTGTGACAATCACAATGAATTATGATAACAATTATTCACTATTGAATCATAAGAATCTTTTCCCCATCTCCTTTCACAAGCCTTATCTAGACAAGATGAAAACTATTTAGTGGAGATTCTATATTCCTCCACCCTCTGAAACTAAACTCCCTCTTGAAAAATTGTAAGCCAATCACTTTGTGCCTTATAGATTCCCCCCATTCTAGGCAGCCAATTTCTAAGTTGCCCATCCCTATTAACCCTGTGTGCAGAGGCAATATATTTGATAATTGATGTGAAGACTCCTTCCCTCTTGGTTGTTATTTTGAGCTACTACATCCATTGCTGTTGTTGTTATGTGCTGTTGAGTAGATTCCTACCCATAGCGATGCTATATATGGTTTCCAAGGAGCAGCTGGTGAGCTTGAACCACTGACATTGCAGTTCAAATGACTTTGCAGTTAGAAGCATTAGCCTACAACATCACACCAGTACTACATCCATAAGAATAGGTCAAGTTCATCAAATTGTAGCAATTTACACTTGTTTCCATTATCTAATTTTTTTATCTTTCTCTATTCAAGTTCTGATCATCAGACCACCGAAGCTAGGTCAAATGAATGCTATCTGAAAGTTTGAGAGTATTTGTGCATCTCCTCTTACTTCATATCAACTGGACGCTTCACTTTCAGCTCTAGCCCTCTGTGGCTAGGTCCTTGTCTGTGGGCTTAGGAGTCCTTAGATCCCATCACACTTTGGATCAACCAGCCCTTCCTCTTCTTTCTTTCATCTCCAGGTCAATGAAAGTCTATGGAATGTGGTCAAACTAAGCCTATATCTTCATTGCTGCCTTTCCCCCACTTCCACTCACCAGTAGACCAATGTGGTCTCAAGCAAGCATACATGCCTGCTTGTGTATTCCCTTTTGAGTTTCAGTCTTGGTGAGGGTTTGTTCTAAAGGGATTTGATTACTTGTGTTCATAGTTCCCATCAAATAACTGGCTTGTTCTTATAGTAGCTAATTAGATGACCATTTTTGTTTTGATTTTTCCTGCTGGTCTTTCTTTCAAGAAGTATCTTCTGTTCCTCTAGCCACTTCAGACTGGTCTGCTTGTCCTTTCAAGTGGAGTCCAGGGTACTTTCAATATTCCTCTCCAATACCATAACCCAAATGCATCAATTCTTCTGAAGTCTTCCTTTTTCAGTATCCAAATTTTGCATGCATATGAGGTTATTGAAAATACCATGGCATGGGTCAGGTGCACCTTAGTTGTCAAACAAATCTCTTTGGTCTTCCACACTTTAAAGGCATCTTGTGCAAAAGATTTCCTACTGCAATTTGTCATTTGATTTCTTGATTGCTGCTTAAATGAGTGTTGATAGTTGATTCAAGCAAAATTAAGTTTTGGACAACTTCAATCTCTTTCGCATCTTTATGGATGTTGTTTATTGGACTAATGGTGAGGATTATTGTTTTCTTTACCTTGAGATGCATCCCATAATGAAGGATGTGCTCTTTGATCTTCATCAGTAAGCCCTTCACTTTCAGCTAGTAAGGTTGTATTATATGCATACTACAGGTTGTTAATAAGTCTTCGTCCAATCCTGATGCAATGTTTCTCTTCATGTAATCCAGCTTCTCTGATAATTTGCTCAGCATACAGATTGAATAAATGTGGTGAAAGAATACAACCCTGACACACAAGTTTTTTAATTTTAAACCATTTGGTGTTTCCTTGTTCTGTTCAAACAACTGGCTGTTGTTCTATGTACAGTTCCTCATGAGCACAATAACCCAGGCATGAACTTTTCTTAATGTTAAACTGTTCGGTGTTCCCTTGTTCCAATCAAACAACTGCCTCATGGTCTATGTACAGGTTCCTCATTAGCAAAATTTAGTTTTCTGGAATACTTATATTTTGCAATATTGCCCATAGCGTGTCATGATCCACTTAATAATGTACAGAGGAACATCTTTTTAGTATTCTCTGCTTTCAGCCAAGTTCCAGCTGATATCAGTAATAATAACCCTTGTTCTACACACTCTTCTCAATCCTGCTATAACCTCAGGAAGTTCTCTGTCAATGTTTGGTTGCAGTTGTTTTTGTATTACCTTTAATTAAATTTTATTCGCATGGGGTAACAAAGATATTGTCCAAAGATTTCTCCAGTCCATTGTTGTTGTAGTTAGGTACCATCTAGTTGGTACCGAACCATAGCAACTTTATGCACAGTAGAATGAAACTGCCTGATCCTGGGCCAATCTCATTATTATTGCCATGCTTAAGTCCATCGATGCTGCCACTTGACCAATCCATCTCGTTGAGGGTCTTCCTCTTTTTCTCTGACCCTCCACCTTACCAAACATGATATCTTTCTCCAGAAAATGGTCCCTCCTGACAATATATCCAAAGAACGAAAGACGAAGTTTGGCCATCTTGGTCTCTAAGGCGCACTCTGGCTGCACGTCCTCCAAAATGGATCTATTGGTTCTTTTAACAGTCCATGGCACTTTCAATATTCTCCTCCAACACCATAACTCAAAGGC
>NW_006408569.1:18084545-18085876 GCF_000296735.1 Chrysochloris asiatica | reverse complement strand
GCATACAGGTTGAATAAGTATGGTGAAAGAATACAACCTTGTTGCACACATTTCTTAATTTTAAAACATTCAGTGTTCCCATGTTCTGTTTGAACAACTGTCTCTTGGTCCAGGTACAAATTCCTCATGAGCACAATTAAGTGTTCCAGAATACTTATACTTTGCAACGTTGTCCATAGCTTGTCATAATCCACACAATCGCAAGCCTTTGTGTAGTCATGGTGGACAGGTTTCAAATGAGCTTCCAGACAAAGTCAGACTAGGAAGAAAGAGTGACGAACTACTTCCGAATCTTTAGTCACTGAAAACCTTATGAATAGCAGAGAAACACTGTCAGTCCATTGGGTCACCTTTTTTTGAAATCAGCATAAATACAGATCTCTTCCAGTCAGTTAGCCAGGTAGTTGTCTTCCAAATTTTTTGTCATAGATGAGTGAGTGCCTCCCGTGCTACATCAATTTGTTGAAATATTTAATTTGTATTTCATCTTTTGTTCTTCACTTGTATTTTGTCAATGAATTAAATTCATCTTGGACTTCTTCCTTCAGGACCATTGGTTCTTGATCATATGCTACTTCTTTAAAAGGCTGAGCATCAACCTTTTTTTTTTTTTTTTTTTTTGCTACAGTGACTTGATTTATTCCTTCCATCTTCTTTTGCTGCTTTCTCATCATTCAATATTTTGCCCAAATACCTCATGTCGATGTTTGAATTTTTTTCTTTCGTTCTCTCAACTTGAGAAATGCTGAGCGTGTTCTTCCCTTTTGGTTTTCTAACTCTAGGTCTTTGTACATTTTCAGTATAATGTTTCAACATTAAAGACCCTTTATAGGGTTCCAAAAACCAATTGGTGTGTTTGAACCACCAACTCTGTGGTTAGCAAGCCAAAGCTTGCAATATAGGTAGGATTTTAATACTAACAGTGACTGCATCAATGGTCTCATGTTTTGAAGGTGCCACAAGTTATCTGGCAGTATTTCTTTCTGTTGTACATTGGTCTGACATGAGTCAGAACTAACTCTTTGGCATTTAACCATAATATTACTTACTGATATGTTTCCCACTTAATAATGCTTTAACTTCATACTATAAGTTTTGGTTGTTGTTAGTGTGTGTCATCCAGTCGGTTACAAGACATAGCGACCCTCTAATGGTTATCCAATGAGCAGCTGGTGGATTTTAACTGCATACCTTGTGATTCAAATTGACCTTGCCATACAGTGTAATATCCTACAGTGCCACCAGGACTCCACATTTTTTATTTGTTATGTTTTGTTCACATTAATTACGAACTATTTCTTATTTATATATTTTTTTAAGTTTTTATTGTG
>NW_006408569.1:18082794-18083990 GCF_000296735.1 Chrysochloris asiatica | reverse complement strand
ACACCTTGCAAGCGTGACCCCCGGTCGCCAGTACACAGCCCCTCTCCCTCCCTGAGTCCAGAGCCCCAACCACTCCATCTCTCCATGTCATCATCTCTGCATCCATCTCTGGCGTTACTGTTTCTCTGGGTAGGGTACCACACTCCTCTCCTCTCCCTTGATGGTCCCAGGGACCTCTGCTCCTGGACGACAAAATCAAGCACTCCCCACCTTTTGTTGCAAAATGTCTACCTTTACATTTTCAACCCACATAGACAGTCCTGATAGCAGTTATTCACTATTGTACCACATGAGTCATTCCCATCTCCTTTCATCAGCCCCACCCAGACAGGTTGGAAACCACTCAGTGTAGATTCCACCTTTCCTTGCACTATCTGGAAAGAGAAGCACTCTTGAAAATTTTTAAGCCAGTCATTTCTTTCCTTTGTAGCCTCACCTCATTTTGGGCAGCCAATGTCCAAGTTGCCCATCTCTGTCAACCCTGTGTACTGAGGGTGGCAGTGATCCTCGCTGTAAAGATTTGTTCCCTCTTTTGAGTATCTTTAAGTATAGATAAAGTTCATCAAATTGTAGTGGGTTACTCTTTTTGTTCATCATCTTTGTTCTTCTAGTCGAGTTCTGATCATCCAGCCATTGAAGCCAGGTCAAGTGGGTAATAGCTGCAAGTATGGGTGTTCCTGTGCATCTCCCCTTACTTTACATCAGCTGGAAGCTTCACTCTCTGCTGTAGTCCTCTCTGGCCATGCCACTGCCCCTGGGTCCAGGAGACCCCAGGTCTTGTTATACTTCTGGTCAACCAGGTCTCCACCAGGGCTCACAGGAGTCTGTTGAATGTGGTCAGACCCAGCTCCCAACTTCATTGTTGTTTTCCCCTCTCTTTCCCTTATCGGGGACCAATGTGGTCACCAGCCAGACCACATGCCTCCTCATATATTCCCCCCAGAGACTCAGCCTTGAAAGGGTGTTTGCTCTGAGGGGACCTGACTACTTGCCTTGATGGCTTCCAAGCAAACAATGTCTTTGCTCTTGTAGTAGTCAATCAGACTTCCATTATTGTTTTTGATTTTTCCTTTCATGAAGAATTTTCTGCTCTTCTACCCACTCCAGGCACTTCTACTTGTCTTTTCAAGTGGAAATTTCCCACCTCAGATGATTCTGGATGGGGTTCAAGATTCCACCTATGGTCTTATGTAATG
>NW_006408569.1:18080665-18081376 GCF_000296735.1 Chrysochloris asiatica | reverse complement strand
ATTTAGGTCTTTAATCCATGCTGAGTTGGTTTTGGTATAGGCATGGGGTAAAAGTCTTGTTTCAAATTTTTGCATATTGCTTTCCAGTACTGCCAGAACCATCTGTTGAAGAGACTATCTAATCCCCATGCAACATATTTAGGCACCTTATCAAAAATCATTTGGCTGTAAGTGGTTTGGTTAATTTCTGGATTCTTGATTCTGTTCCATTGATCAGTGTATCTTTCATTGCACCAGTACCAGGCTGTTTTGACCACTGTAGTCATGTAGTAAATTTTGAAATAAGGGAGTGAGAGGTTTCCACCCATATTCTTTTTAAGCAATACTTTGCTTGTCCTGGATCTCTTTCCTTTCCATAAACTGTTTGTAATTGTTTTTCTCCATCACTTTGAAGAGTGTAGTTGCAATGCAAATTGGGATTGCCTTATATGTATAAATTGCTTTGGGCAGTATTGACATTTTTGCAATGTTAAATCTTCCTATACAAGTGCAGGGTATATTCTTCCACTTTTGCATGTCTCTTTTGGTTTCTTGTAGCAGTGTTTTGTAGTTTTCCTTGTATAGGTCCTTTGTTTCTCTGGTTACATTTATGCCTAGATGTTTCATCCTTTGGTGGGCTATTGTAAATGGTAATGGTTTCCTAATGTCCCTTTCAGCACTGCCATTGTTACTATAGAGGAATCCAATGGATTTTTGTATGTTGATCTTATA
>NW_006408569.1:18076120-18077677 GCF_000296735.1 Chrysochloris asiatica | reverse complement strand
CAAAAAAGTCCAGGCCCAGATGACTTCACTGGTTGAGTTCTACCAAACATTCAGGGAAGATCTGCCACCAATTCTACTCAAATTATTCCAGAAGATACAGGAGGATGAAAAACTTCGTAATACATTTTATGAAGCAAGCATAACCCTCATACCAAAACCAGGAAGGATGTCACTAAGAAAGAAATCATAGACGAACATCCATCATGAATATAGATGCAAAAATTTTCAACAAAATCCTAGCCAATATAATCCAGCAACACAGCAAGAAGATAATACATCATAATCAAGTGGGAATCATATCAGGGATGCAAGGGTGGTTCAACATTAGAAAAATGATCAACCTTATCCACCATATAAATAAGAAAAAAGAAAAGAACCACATAATGATATCAATTAATGCAGAAAAGGCATTTGACAAAATCCAACATCCATTCCTGTTAAAAACACTCAACAAAATAGGAATTGAAAGGCAATTCCTCAACATAATTAAGAACATATATACAAAACCAACAACCTACATTACTCTCAATGGAGAGAAACTGAAAGCCTTCCCTCTGTGAACAGCAACCAGACAAGGATGCCCTTGGTCACCTCTCCTATTTAATATTGTGCTAGATGTCTTAGCAAAAGCTACATGGCAAGACAGGGAAATTAAAGGCATCCAAACAGGCAAAGAGAAAGTAAAACTCTCTCTATTTGCAGACGATATGATCCTATACATAAAAAAAAATAAAAACAAAAACTCAGTCAGAAAGCTAATACACCTAAATGGAAGATTCAGCAAAGTGGCAGGATATAAGATCAACATACAAAAATCAGTTGGATTCCTCTTTAACAAAAAGGACAGCATTGAAAAGGATTAGGAAAGCGATACCATTTACAATAGCAACCCAAAGGATAAAATATCTAGGAATAAATGTTACCCGACAAACAAAGGACTTATAAAAAGAAAACTGCAAAACACTATGACAAGAAACCAAAAGAGACCTACAAAAATGGAAAAATGTTCCATGCTCCAGGATAGGAAGACTTAACATTGTGAAAATGTCAATATTGCCTAAACAATTTACACATATAATGCAACCCCAATCTAGATTCCAACAACATTCTTCAAAGTGATGGGGGAAAAAAACCAAAAAACTATTACAAACTTTATATGGAAAGTAAAGAGAACTAGGATAAACAAAGCCCTGCTTAAGAGGAAGAATAAAGTTGGAAACCTCTCACTCCCTGACTTCAAAATTTACTATATGGCTACAGTGCTCAAAACAGCTTGGTGCTGGTTCAATGAAAGGCACATTGATCAATGGAACAGAATCAAGAATACAGAAATTAACCGATCTACATGCAGCCAATTATTTTTTTTACAAAACACCTAAATATATTGCATGGGGAGGTGATAGTCTCTTCAACAGATGGTGCTGGCAGAATTGGAAAGTGATATGTAAAAGTGATATGAAACAAGACCTTTGCCTCACCTTCTATAAAAAATGAACTCAACATGGATTAAAGATCTAAATGTGAATCCCAAAATTATGAAGTTCATCAATGAAAACA
>NW_006408569.1:18064877-18074875 GCF_000296735.1 Chrysochloris asiatica | reverse complement strand
AATACACACAGGAGAGCCTGGGAGCAGGTGGAGGGGGATGGGTTGGCAATACATAAGAAGGGATAGGGTAAAAAGAAGAACAAGGCAGACAGGAGAACAGTCGGTCAGGCTCGCATGGGCTAGATGAGACAGAGGTAAAAGATGATGTATGCACAACCTTGGAATAACAGGGCTTCAGGATACAGGGATTGAGGCATGGCTAGAAAGGGGGAAAGAGGGGAATAATGTTAAGATGCTTGGCTGTCTTGTGAATCATCTTGGTTTCCTTTGTCTACCATTGTGAAATAGACACTTAGGTGTCGGGGGGATAGTCAGAAACCACAACAGAAAACATGTAAGCCCATCTTCAGCCTATAACTGACTGGAATACCCTGGCACAGGAGGCCTGGAAACTACCCAGACCCAAAATGGGTGGTGGGGGGGGCGGAGCTATAAAGGCAAGAAGTGACTGGCTTGCAAGCTTTCAAGAGAGAGCCTAGTTCCATCCGGGACAAGGATATGGAGAACCTCCACTGAATGATTTCCAAACTGTTGGGACTGGGCTGACAAAAGGAAACAGGGATAAGACTCTTGAGGTACAATGGTGAATACCTGCTGCCAGGAATGACTGTGAGGTCGGAAATGTAAAGGCAGATTAAAAAAAAAATTTTTTTTTTCTTTTTTCTTGGCAAAAGGAGGAGATTGATTGATTTTGCAGCCCAGGAGCAAGGTCCCTGGGACCATCAAGTGAGAAAAGCAGAAAGTGTGACCCTACCCAGAGAGGAAGTGAAGCCAGGCATGGAGACAGAGATGAGGGCGTGGATAGATGGGGGGCTGGGGACACCGGACTCAGGGAGTTACAGGACCTGTTTGCTGACAGCCGGGTTTTGGGGGGGCAGGGCTGTGGGGTGTATACTTTGATTATTTGATGATGCGTGGAGGGGATTGTAATCATTGCAATAAAATGAAATACGATAGGATGAATGTGAAGCTGAAGTGGGACAGAGGCAAATAATGATATATGCACAACCTTGGAACAACAGGACTCTGGGATACAGAGATTGAGACATGGCTTGAATGTGTAAAAGGGGGGGAAATAATGTTAAGTTGCTTGGCTGTCTTTTGAATCTTGGTTTTCCTGGTATACCACAATAAAATAGACACTGGAGGGGGAGAGAAAGGAATAGTCAGAAATGTCACCATAGAAAGCTTTTAAGTCCATTTTCTTCTTATAACTGCTTGGAATACCTCAAATGGGGCTACAACGTACCCAGTGAAGGAGGCTTCCTGTGGAGCCTCTGCATTACACAAGACCATAGGTGGAATCCTGAACAGCATCCAGAATCATTTGAGGGGAAATTTCCACTTGAAAGGACAAGCAGACCAGCCTGGAGTGGCCAGAAGAACAGAAGATACTTCCTGAAAGAAAGATTGACAAGAAAAATACAAAACAATATAGGCAGACCTACTGATTACTACAAGAACAAACAAGTGGCTCACCCAGGAGACATCAAGGCAAGTGGTCGGGTCCCCCTCAGGGCAAACCCTCTTCTAAGACTAAGACTCAATGGGAATACAAGCTACAATTGGTGACCACATTCATCACTGATAAAGGAAAGTGAGGGAAAAGCAGCAATGAAGCTGTGAGCTGAGCCCTACAATGCTCAATAGACTCCTATGAACCCAGATGGAGAGTTGGTTGACCAGAAGTGTGGCAAGTCCAGAGGACTAGAGTCGAGAGTGAAAAGTCTAGCTGATAAAAAGAGAGGACACATGAATAAATACACCCACACTTGCAGATAATACCTACTTGACCTGGCTTCAATGACTGCATGATCAGAGCTGAAAGAAGAGGGAAAAAAGAATAATCTGATACAATTTAATGAACTTGACATACAACTATGGAAGCAGTAGCTCAAAAGAGGGAACATGTCTTCACAGTGAGGATCATTCCCACTTCCTCCACACACGGAGAGGACAGGGATAGACAACTTGGACATTGGCTACCCAGAATGGTGGAGATACAGAGGCAAGAAGTGACTAGTTTACAAGCATTCAAGAGTGAGCTTAATACAATAGTGAATAATTGTTATCGGGACTGATTGTGAGGTTTGGAAATGTAAAGGTAGACATTTTATAGCAGGGAGGGGAGTGATTAACTTTTCAGTCTAGGAGCGGAGGTCCCTAGGTCCATCAGTGGAGAAGAGCGGAGAGCGGGACCCTACCCAGAGAAGCAGTGAGGCCTGAGATGGAGGCAGAGATGATGATGTGGAGAGATGGAGCAGCTGGGGACTTGAGATCCAGAGAGGGAGAGAGGCTGTGTGTTGACGACCTGGGGGGGGGGGGGCAGGCTTACAGGGTATATCCTTTGGTTGGTTGATGATGCATGGAAGGGATTCTAACCATGGCAATGGAAGGATATACAATAGAATGAATGCAAAATTAATGTTCTCCCATGTTAACGATCACATAATTCACAATAAAACATTTATATTAAAAAAATAAAAACAGATTTACAGCCTTGGGAACCCTATGCAGGGTCACTAAAAGCCGACACACAAAAACAACAGATCAGCAGTCCCGTTGAGTTCTTCCTGCCCAGGCACCCAACGTGAGGAATAAAGCCTCTTGATGACTTGTCCCCAGCTGTCACTTCCAACTTTTAGGTGTGCATCTGGATTTGATGAAGCAGATGCAAGCTGTCCCCATTGTTCCATCTGACATATGGGGATAAATAAAAAAAATCTTACAACAAAAGAATAGAAACCTTTATTCAGCAAAAATATGCAAATGTGAAGCTAGTGTGTCTCCACACCTCCTCCATCTAGGTCCATACACACTTCCATCTCTCTAAGCCTTCCCTGGAGTCTTGGTGTGGTGCTGGAGGTTAATGTGTGATCTGTGCACATGTTTAGTAGAACCCTCTGGGTGTGAGAGGTGTCCATTTTCTCAGGCACCCCCTCTAGTTACCAGAATGGAGGTGCACTGATAGTGAAAGACCAATGAACAGATACAAAAAAAAAAAAAAAAAAACAGAATGAATGTCCACACCTTTATCTCTGAGGTTCCATCAGACATCAGTCAATGGTGACTCTGATCCTTCCCCAACTTGGTCTCATCCAATATGGTAGCTCCGGATCCTCTGAGCCTGAATGATAGGAAATCCCGATATTTCTTGCTTCTGATACAAATTCCACTGGTTATAAGTCTTCAAGGAGGTCTGATAGCATAGTGGTTATGAATCAGGTTGCTAACCTCAAGGTCAGCAGTTCAAAACAACCAGCTGTTCCACAGGAGAAAGATAAGGCTTTCTGCTCCCTTAAAGATTTGCAGCCTCGGAAACCCTGTGCAGGGTCACTATGAGTCAGAACCGACCCTACGGTACTTAACAACAACAACAACATAAGCCTTCAAACTTTAAAAATATTCATATGTATGTGGTTCAGAGTTCTTTAACTGTCCCTTGAACCTGCTTCATCCAGTATTCTGTGTTACTGCTGACGGAGATCCTCGCTGCACTTCTACCTATCCGCCATCAAGCCCCACCTCATTTTAAATTTAATTTTGATTTCCTCTATAAGTCATTGGTTTCTTTGCTGTTGTTGTTAAGTGCATCAAGTTGGTTCTGACTCATAGCACACCCATAGCACTCATAGCACTTTATAGGGTTTCCTACACCTTGTTCTTTTTCATATAATCTTGGATTATTTGCTCAATATCCAGATTGAATAAGTATGGTGAAATAATGCAACCCTAGAATACACTTTTTCTTGATTTTAAGCCTTTCAATTTCCCCTTGTTCTATTAAAATGACAATGTACATGCTCCTCATGAGGACAATTAAGTGTCCTTGAATACTGACTCTCCAGAGTGTGGTTCATAGCTTGTCATGAGCCACACTGTCAAAAGTCTTTGCATAGTCAATAAAGCACAGGAAAACATCTTTCTGGTATTCTCTGCTTCCAGCCAAGATCCATCTGACATCAGAAAAGATAATCCTTGCTCCATACCCTCTTCTTAATGTGGCTTGGATCACTGGCAGTTCCCTGTTGATGGGGTTTTTGTATTATCTTTTTCAAAATTTTGTTTGCATGGGATAATAAACGTTTTTGCATTCCACTGGGTCAACTCTCTTTGGAATGGGTACAAATATGGATCTCTTCCAATTAGCTGGTAAAGTAGTTGTCTTCTAAATTTCTTAGCAGAGCTGAGTGAGTTCCTTCAGTGCTGCCTCAGTTTGTTGAAAGATTTCAGTTTGTATTCAGTCAATTCCTGGAGACTTGTTCTTTGCCAATGCCTTCAGTTCAGAGTGGACTTCTCTCAGTACCATTGCCTCTTGATTATATGCTTCCTCTTTAAGTGGTTGAGCATATACCATTTATTTTTGATACAGTGACTGTTTATTCCTTCCATCTTCTTTTTTTGTTTTTTGATATTTTTTACATCATTATTTTATCCATGGGATCCTTAAGTTTTGAAAATTTTGGCTTGAATTTTTTCATTGGTTCTTAGAAAGTTATAAATGCCATGCTATCTTCTCTTATAGAACATAGTTGCATAAAAAAAAAGAAAAACCCTCCATTAAGATTCTGCAATACAACTGGCACTGTGTATGCATCCAACAGGTAGTTACTAAGTGACTGAATAAATGCCTCAGTTTAAACCATTGAAAGATATTTTACAATGAATTATCTTTGTTCTATGTCCTTCATATTTATTATAAGATAAAGTTAAAATAGAAATCTTGGTGTGGTGCTGTGGTCTAATGTGGAAGATTGTTTGAAATGCAAGGTCGCTGGTTCAAGTTCATCAGCGGCTCCTTGGAAACTCTGTACAGGGATGCTATGGGTCGTAATCGACTCAGCAGCACTTAACAACAACAACAACACAGTTAAAATATGGTATGTGCTTTTGCCTAACCCAGCATTTTTTTAAAATACCTTTTACTTTACTTACAGATATTCAAAATAATTACTTGCTCCTGACATTTTTTAGAAAAATCTATTTTAATTTTATTAGATCAAAAATCAGCACCCATTGAAGCAGAAGTCAAGAAATCAAAGACAAGATGCATTAGTTAAATCTGTATAAAACCATTTTTAAGTGTTAAAAAGCAAATTTGTCACCTTGAGGGCTAAGGTAAGCCTGACCTAAGCCATGGTAGTTTCAGTTACCTCATGTGTATGCTGCAAGTGAACAATGAATAAAGAAAACCAAAGAATAATTCATGCCATAAACGTATGGTTTGGGCGAAAATACTGAATGTACCACGTTTTGGTGTGCAGAATAATGAAGACAATCTATCTTGAAAGAAGTACTGCCAGAATGTACTTTAAAAGGGAGGATGTTGAGACTTTAACCTTCTTTGGGCATGCTATGGAAGGATCATTCCTTGGAGGAGAGCATCATGCTTGGTAAAGTAGAAGGTTATCTAAAAAGAGGAATATCCTCAATGTGATAAATTGGCACAATGGCTACAAGAAAAGCACTGAGTGTGAGGGTGGTGCAGGACAGAGCAGAATTTCCTTCTGCTGTAAATAGGGTTATGATGAGTTCGAACCAACTTTATGGCACTTAAAAAACAACAGAAATACTCTTAAGGGGATGAATTATGTCATACTGTATACCCAGGATACAATTCATATTATAGTACATACAAGATAAAAAGAAAGTTTTTATCTTTTTTTAAATGATTAACTGGGGTCCCTGAAACTGGCTAAAGATCAGAATAGGTGAAAATTTGGGATTTATAGCTATAGACACCCTATATCAGACCTGATGTGGTGCTGCAGGATAGTGCACTGGACTGCAAAGTCAATTTGAAACACAAGGTTGGCAGTTCAAATCCACCAGCTGCTCATCAGAAACCCGATAGAGGGTTGCCATTAGTCAGAACTGACTCAATGGCACTTAACAACAAAAGAAACAACCATAAATCTCACTAATCTCACTTCATCCATAATAATAGCTATCATTTTATACTAATTCTATACATAACTGTATGTAGCATTAGCAGACAAAACAAACACTTGCACTGAGATTGTGGTGAAGTGGAGGGTCAGGGAAGAGAAGAAGACCCCCAACTAGATGGATGGGCCCAGTGAGCTCAAGCATAACAATTGTGAGATGACACAGGACCAGACAGTGTTTCATTATGTTGTAGATAGCGTCGCTATGCTGTGAATCAGAACTGACTCAACAGCACCTGACAACAACACTCATTTTTTATGACATATTCTGTACTAGACTCTGGCATTAGAAAAGAAAGTAACTCTCGCACTGAGGTTGTATCTTTACAATGCCAATATACAACAAAAGATCTGAAACTAAGCCCTTTGAGTTAGTCTTAGTTCATATGACTTCATATAATTTCAAATAAGATTTGGAGAACAAATTGATCAACTCCAGCTTGCCTTATTCATCAGATTCCTCACACTAATATTCATTTATTCTTTTTAAAAAATATTTTATTGTGAATTGAGTGAAGGTTTAAAGAAAAGATAATCAGTTTTTCATGTAGCAAATCACACATTATGCTCATCTCAATTATTACAACCCCCCCCCCCCCCAGTTATTCCACTTCTTTTCTGTTTTTCCTATTTCTGCTCCACAACCTTCACATTCATTTTCAAATTTGTTCTTTGGTAAATGCTGCCTTTTTGATTTTGAATGATTGACCATTCCATGGTGAGCATATCTTACTAGTGTTATTGCACAAGGGATGAGTTCCTTTCCAGACCTAAAGGGTGATTGAGGACCATAGTTTAGGGTTCCGTCATTCTTTTTATAACTAGTAATCCTGTTTTTTTTTTTTTTTTGCTTCATTTTGTTTTGTTTTTACAATTTCGAGTTTTGTTCCACATTGTCTCCTACTTGGTCTGGAACCTTCTAATGTGATCCCTTTCAGAGCAGTTGGCAGTGATTGCTAGGCACCATGTAGTTCTTCTGGTCTCAGAGTTGTGGAGACTGATGTTAATGTATTACATTAGGCTGCTGGACTAATTGATTCCAAGCATCTTCAGTTCTCATCACTCTTCTTTCTTCAGCACATGGAGATACCAGTAGTTGCACCTTAGATGGCTGCTCACGATCTTTTAAGATCCCAGTTGCTACTCACCAAAATATGATGTAGAACATTGTCTTGCAGACTATGTTATGACAATTAACCATAATGTCCCCTGAAACTATAATCCTGAGGTCCCAGCAATATATTGCCTTAAGACGTTTGATAATATCTTAGAAGTTTTCATTATTTTGCCTACTGTATACTCCACCACAGTCATGGCTGTGCTTGCATCAAATGTCAATGGCATGTACAAATATTCTTTTTTAATTTTTATATATTTTTGAGTATAATCCCACTCTTCTTCCCATACTCATTTAGCCTATCATACTAATGTTCTTTAATTAGCTTGTGATTTAAGTTATCATTTGGGGCAAGAAGGAGGGTGCATGCTATATCAGAGGTTGTATGCCATATCTCACAAAGATAATTTAAATATTTCCCCCATGAATTGGATCTTGACTTGTTTGAAGCTGTTAAGTTGATCAATGTTTGAAAGACAGCACAGTATTAGCTCTTAATAAAGTAGGAGTGTAATGGCCAGCAAGGAACATATTTAATCCTGTCCATTATATCTCCTGGAAATCATGTTATTTTTCCAGATGACAGAGTATAGAAGCTAATAGCCAGCTCATGGTTACTGTCTTTAAGAAGTGTTCCAATTCCTGTTTAGAGCTAAAGCATTTTTGTTGTTGCTGTTGTCACGAATAGAAATCTCAGCCCTATTCCCATTGAATTATAAACTCTAGCTTTGAACTTTAGGGTGATAGTGAGTCATAATTGTCAGGTGGTTATTTTTATTATCAAAATGAAGAGCAATGTTTAGAACGCTCTCTGCAAAATTGTGGGTCCCAAAGCAAATAGCTTTATTCTACCAATAAAAAAGTTAACAACCAATTGAAAATTATCTTTTAAATTTCAGAGAAACAACTTTAATATACATGATTTTTTTTTAATCTATAAATATAGTTTGCAATACCAATGAGTTTCCTATACCCAAATAAGAATAATTCGGTTCAGTAAGATGACATAACTACTTATGAGTGTTCATTAATATCAATTATCACTATCATCACCATTATTATTATTTACTGTAATGTCTACTAGAACCTTTATAATGGTGTTGTTGTCGTTATGTGTTATGCAGTAGATTCCAACTCATAGCATCCCTGCAAAGGGTTTCTGAGGCTGTAAATCTTTACGTGAGCAGAAAGCCTCATTTTGGGTTGCCAATGGTAGTTTCGAACTGCTGTCCATGAGGTTAGCAGCCTGATTCACTATCACTATGCTACAAGAGTAATATCAAGTTTAGAAAGATTTTTAAATCAAATTTTTGCTGTTGTTATTGCTATTCAGTTGAACATAGCTCATGACAACCCAATGACAAGCAGAAGAAAAAAAAAATCAACAATGATAATTAGTATGTTGAAGTCCACTGCAGAAGCTATTATGTACTTTAAGTGCCTTCCAACCTAGGGGGATCATCTTCCAGCATTTTATTAAACAATATTCTGTTGTGATCCAAACTTATCCATCATGGGTGACTTTGTTGGTATTTAAAATGCTGGTGGCATAATTTATAGTATCAGAGAAATGCACAAGTCACCATAATATCACAGAAAAATGATGGTGTAAAATCACATTAATTTACATTAAATGGTTTCTCCTATGGTATACAAATGCCACCTAGGAAAAATATGGATTTTTAAGGGAAATTTCTGTAACCCAACACTTCTGTAGATTCCATAGATATTCATGATAAATGTATTAGGTAAAAGTTCTTGCACAGCAGGAGTCATTTTAGACTGTTGGATTTTAAGTTCAAGTTCCAATTGTCTAATGTCTCCTGTTGAATAAACTGCATCCTTTCATCTCCTACCAAAAATAGATTCCAGAGGATATTTGCATAAGGACAATTCTTTTAATTTTTGTATTTATTATGATACCCATTCATCTTCCCCCTTCCTAAATGTTATCAGAGGGAGAATATTGAATGGTTGAATTCTTCATGAGTGGTAAGAACAGAACAATTCCATTGTACAATTCTGATTGGTTGAAATGATGCTGGAAGAAAATTTCCCTAACATCATGAAAAATGAAAACATAAGCATTCAAGAAGCTCAAAGAACCACAAGAAGGATTGGTTGGTTGGTTATGTGTCATGGAGTTGCTTATGATTCATAGTGACCCTGTACAGAGTCTCTGAGGCTGTAAATCTTTTACAGGAACAGAAAGCCTCAATTTCTCCTGCAGAACTGCTGGTAGTTTTGAACCGTTGACTATGAAATTGGCAGTCCAACTCATAACCACTACACTACCAGAGCTCTCAAGGGGGACATTTTTATGTTATCTGAATAGGTATTAAAGAAATCATAAAACATGGCAGTCCTGTGTATCTATGAGATAGTATATAAAAGATTTTAATGAGCTCTGATAGTTTAATGGTTGGTCTGTTAATCTCAAACTCAGTAGTTTAAATTCATCAGTGACTCTGCACGAGAAAGATAAGCTTTCTGCTCCCATAGAGATTTAGAGCCTCAGAAACCTTATAAGGGTCTCTATGAGTTAAAAACAATTCAGCAGCACACAGCCAACAATCACACTCTCAATTGAACCACAGTAACTTAGCATGCCACCATTCATCTGTTAGTTTGTTGTAGTGTTGTTGTTGTTCTGACTCATAGTGACTCTGTACAGGGTTTCTGAGACTGTAAATCTTTACAGAAGCAGAAAGCCTCCTCTTTCTCCAATGGGACAGCTGGTAGTTTTGAACTGCTGACGTGAGATTAGCAGCCTGATTTGTAACCACACGCTATGAGAGCTCATTTGTTGTAGTGTTATGGCTTGCATTTTGTTGTGATGCTAGAAGCTATGCCACCAGTATTTTAAATACTAGCATGGTCACCCATGATGAGCAGACTTTAGCTGAGCTTACAGACTAGGAAGAAGGAGAGAC
>NW_006408569.1:18062608-18064612 GCF_000296735.1 Chrysochloris asiatica | reverse complement strand
AGCAGGGTCACCCATGGTGAACAGATTTTAGCTGAACTTACACACTAGGAAGAAGGATAGACAGACTACTTCTGAATACTAAGCCATTGAAAATCTTATGAGTAGCAGCAGAACACTGTGTGAATAGCATCAGAATATTATCAGATATAGTGCAGGAAGATGATCCCCTAGGTTGGAAGACAATAAAAATGCGGCTGGGAAAGTGTTGTCTCCACCTATTAGAGTTGACTATGATGACACGAATGGAGTAAGGCTTTCAGGACCTCCAACTGCTGATGTGGCACAACTCAAAATAAGACAAAACAAATGTAAACTTTCATTAGTAATCAGAACATGGAATGCACAAAGTATGAATTCAGGAAAATTGAAATTTATCAAAAAGGAAATCAAATGCATGAGGATCAATATCCTAGGCATTACTGAGCTAAAATGAACTGATATTGGTCATTTGGAATCTGACAATCATATGGTTTATTATACTTGGAACGACAAATTGAAGAGGGATGGCATTGAATTCATCATCAAAAAGTACATTTCAAGATCTATCTTAAAGTATAACACTATCTGTGATAGATTAATATCCACAAATCTACAAGAAAATCCAGTAAATACAACTATTTTTGAAATTTACCCACCAACACTAAAGCCAGTGGTGATGAAATTGAAGAATTCTATCAAATTCTTCAGTGTAAAATTGATCAAAAATGCAATCAAGATGTATTGATAATTACATGTGATTGAAATACAAAGTTTGGAAACAAAGAGATCAGAAGTTGTAAAATATAGCCTTGATGATGGAAATGATGCTGGAGATCACATAAGAGAATTTGGCAAAACCACTGATTTATTCATTGTCAATACCTTTTGAAAAAAACAGAAAAGATGTCTGTATGCATGGAATCCCCAGATTCAATACACAGAAATCAAATTCACTATATCTGTGGGAAGAGACGGTGGGAAAGCTCCATATCATCAGCCAAATAAAGGTTAGGGAAACAGACCATCACATGCTCATATGTAACTTCAGGCTTAAGATGAACAGAATTAAAACAATTCTATTGGAGACAAAAAGTGACCTTGAACATATTATACCACCTGAATTTAGAGATCATATCAATAACAGATTTGATGCATTAAACAGTAAAGACAGATGGCAAGAAAAATTGTTGGATGACATCAAGAATATCATACAGGAAGAAAGCAAAAGGTCATTAAAAAGACAAAAAGAAGGAAAAGACCAAAATAGATGTCAGAAGAGACTTGCTTTCCAAGTTATAGATTCTAAAGCAAAAGGGAGGAATGAGGAGGTAAAAGAGCCAAAAAGAAATTTCAGAGGGCAGCTCGAGAAGACAAAGTCAATTATTACTATGAAGTGTACAAAAACCTAGAATTAGAAAACCAATAAGGAAGAACATGCTCAGCATTTCTAAAGCTGAAAAAAATCTAACAAAGTAAATTCAAGCCTCAACTTGAATTCTATAGGCAAAAGAAATTGAATGATAAAGAAAGCATCAAAATAGAAGGCATACACTGAGTCACTTTAGCAAATAATAATGGTTGACTTCTGGTATGGCAGGACAGCCAGAAAAGGTAGGGACTTGCTCCGGCAGAAAAAACGAGTGAGATCTCGCAAAGGAAACATTCATAGACCAGTCCCACAGCTTTTGAACTATCATAATCTCTCCTGGGCTCACATTTTTGAGAAACCGCACTAACAAGGATAAAAAAAAAGTGAGTATTTTGGGACTCTTTCCTGCGGGGACCGCGGGGTGTTCCTGAGACAGCAGAGTTTGAAACGAAGGGCCAGGGCTGGCCTGTATAGAAAGTAGTGTCTCCCAGAAGGGCCAGAGGCGATACAACCCCAAATCTCCCCACCCTGGTGTGAGATCCCAATAAAAATCAGCCAGGTGCAACTCACTCACGCACGGAGTGTGAGTAACTCTGGAGTGTGTAAAAAAGGCTGCGGCAGCTTCTTAATGTCACCCATCATCCCCAACTGTCGCT
>NW_006408569.1:18053525-18060208 GCF_000296735.1 Chrysochloris asiatica | reverse complement strand
TTCTTCTCCAGTGAGCATGGAACACTTTCCAGAATTGACCATATGTTAGGACACAAAGCAAGCCTCCATAAATTCACAACCATCAAAATTCTACAGAGCATCTTCTCAGACCACAATGCCATAAAACTAGAAATCAACAATAAGAAGGCCAAATCAATAAAATCGAAGACATGGAAACTGAACATCACCTTGCTGAAAAGCAACTGGGTAAAGGAAGAAATCAAACGTGAATTCACAAAGTTCCTGGAAATAAACAAGAATGAAAACACAATATATCAAAATCTTTGGGACACGGAGAAAGCAGTTCTGAGAGGACAATTTATTGTGCTAAATGCATACATCCAAAAAGAGGAAAGAGCCAAAATCTACACACTTACACAGCATCTTCAACAATTAGAAGCAGACCAGCAGAGGGAACCTACAGTCTCCAAAAGAAAGGAAATAATAAAGATAAGAGCAGAAATAAATGAGATGGAAAACCAAAAAAAACTATAGAAAGAATCAACAAGACAAGAAGCTGGTTCTTTGAAAAGATTAATAAAATTGACAAACCATTGTCAAAACTAACTAAAGAAAAGAGGGAGAAGACACAAATAAATCGCATTAGAAACCACACAGGAGAAGTCACAAAAGAACCAAAGGAAACCCTAAAAGAAAAAAAAAAAAAAAAAAACCGCCAACCAACAATCATCTATCTAGCAAAACTATCAATCAAATGCAATGGTGAAATCAAAACATTCCAGAATAAACAGAATCTAAGAGATTTTGTCAAAACAAATCCATCACTTCAAAACATCCTAAAGGGAGTTCTTTGGACTGAAAACCAAGAACAGACAACAACCAGAGAATGAAAGGCGTGGCAACACCACTTGGAACTCAATTGACAGGTAGCAGAGATCAGAACAGAACAAAACTACAACAATGAATTCAAAAGAGCTGGGAGGTTAATTGAAGATCAAAATAATATCAATGTCAAAGAAGGTATAAATGTAGGAACAAAGATCCAGGTGGTGAGGATGTCAGGTAGATTATTGGACACAATTGTTGTTGTTAAGTGTCATCGAGTTGATACTGACCCATAGCAACCTTATGCACAGCAGAATGAAACAGTGCCCGATCCTGGGCCAACCTCACTACTGTTGCCATGCTTGAGTCCATAAATGCTGCCACTTGGCCAATCCATCTCATTGGGGTCTTCCGCTTTTTCTCTGTCCCTCCACCTTACCAAACATAATATCCTTCTCCAGCGACTGGTTCTACCTGACAGTATGTCCAAAGTGTGAGAGACGAAATTTGGCCATCTTGGCCTCTAAAAAGCACTCTGGCTGCACATCTTCCAAAACGGATCTATTAGTTCTTTTGGAAGCACATGGCACTTTCAATATTCTTCTCAAACACCATAGCTCAAAGGCATCGATTCTTCTACGGTCTTCCTTATTCACTGTACAGCTTTTGCATGCATATGAGGTTACTGAAAATGTGGATGTTGTTTATTGCTCAAGTGGTGAGGATTTTTGTTTTCTTTAAATTGACATGCAACCCATATCAAAGGCTGTGGTCTTTAATCTTCATCAGTAAGTATTTTAAGTCTTCTTCACTCTCAGCAAACCAGGTTTTATCATCTGTATATTTCAGGTTGTTTGTTAATGAGTCTTCTTAGAAACCTGATGCCACATTTTTCTTCAAATGATCCAGCTTCATAGATCATTTGTTTAGCCTACAGATTGAATAAGTATGGTAAAATAATACAATCTTGGTGCACAACTTTCCTAATTTTAAAACATTCAGTGTTCTCTTGCTCTGTTCCCACGACTGCCTCTTGATCTATATACAGTTTCTTCACAAACACAATTAAGTTTTCGGGAATACTCATTCCTCACATTTTTATCCATAGCTAGTCATGACCCATACAATCAAAAGCCTGAGTGCAGTCAATAACACAAAGGAAAACATCTTCCTGGTAATCACTGATGTTAGCCAAGATCTATCTATCTGAGGTCAGCAATGATATCCCTCATTTCATGTCCTCTTCTGAATCTGACTTGAACCTCCATAAGTTATCTGCCAATTTATAGTTGCAGATGTTTTTGTGTTGTATTTTCTAAACTAGCATGATATATCAATGATATTGTTTGATGATTTATGCCTTCCATTGGATCACCTATCTTTGGAATGGGCACATATACAGATCTCTTCCAGTCAGTTGGCCAGGTAGTTGTCTTCCAAATTTTTTGGCAAAGGTTGGAAACAAAGAGGAAGTATCAGTTGTTGGAAGACATGGCCTTGGTGACTGACATGATGCCAGCGATTGCTTGATAGAAGTTTGCCAAACCAATGATTTGTTCATTGCAATTCCCTTTTTAAACAACATAAAAGAAAACTATAATATGGACCTCACCAGATAGAGTATAGAGATATCATATTGACTTCATCTGTGGAAAGAGACATTGGAAAAGCTTCATATCATCACCCAAAGCAAGGCCAGGGTCAGACTGTGGAACAGATTATCAATTGCTCATATGCTAATTCAGAATGAAACTGAAGAAAATTTTATAAACTTCATGGGAGTCAAAATATGACCTTGAGTATATCCCACATGAATTTAGAGATCATCTGAAGAACAGATTTGATACATTAGACAATAAAGACTAAAGACCAGAAGAGCTGTGGGATGAAATCCAGAACATAATAGAGGAAGAAAGCAAAAGATCATTGAGAAGACAAAAGAGAAGGAAAAGACACAAATGGATATCAGAAGAGACTCTGAAATTTGCTTTCCAGCATAGAGATGCTAAAGCAAATGGAAGAAATGAAGAGGTACAAGAGCTGAACAGATAATTTAAAAGGTCAACTCGAGCAGACAATGCCAAATATTATAACAAAATGTGCAAAAACCTGGAGTTAAAAAAACAAAAGCGAAGATCATACTTAGCATTTCTCAAGCTGAGGGAACTGAAGAAAAAATTCAAACTTCAACTTGCACTATTGAAGGATTCTTTGGGAAAAATACTGAATGATGAAGAAAGCATTGAAAGAACATGTAAGGAATACACAGATTCATTGTACTAAAAACACATGGTCAATGTTCAACCATTTGAAGAGGTAACATATGATCTACAGCCAATGATACTCAAGGAAGAAGTCCAAGGTGCATTGAAGTAATTGGCAAAGAACAGAAAGAGATTCATTGAAGGTAAATTTTTCTTTAAAAGATGCCATAGGTTTATGTCAATTTATGACATCATCATTAGCATAATTATTTTTCCTATAAAAATGATGTAGTATAAAATAATATTGTTGCTGTAATTGTTGTTTAGTCAGCCCAGCTTCATGGTGACCCATGTGTTACAGAGTCGAATTACTCCATAGAATCTTCATGACTGTACTCTTTACAGAGCAGATCTTCAGCCCTTTCTACCATGGAATACTTGTGGGTTTGAACTGTCATCTCATCCATTATCAGCCGATCACAAACCACTTGTACCACCAAACTCATAATGTAAAAGAATACTTTAATGTAAGTCATAATGTCCTGTCCCTGTATTTTTTTCTGAACTAGCACCTTTACCTCTTTAAACTTCAGGTTTTTTTCGTTCTGTTAAATATAGAGGGTAGTCTGAATAATATCTAAACAACTTTCCAGATTGAAATTGTACTAGCTTGTCTCACTTTATACATCATTTTCTATTCCTCTTTACTCAAATACATGAAGAAATACAAAAGCAGCCTTGTATAAATGTCAAGAGTTATTCTTAATCCTCTATTTTAGAAAGATTTGTTTTTAGATGAAAAGATTTATTGTTTTAAAGGCTTTGATATTCTGATTTTATGAGTCAAATCTATGGATAAAAACACAATTTGTAATTTGCATTGCACCATTTTCACCCACATGAGTGTTATAATGGATATATGAGGTTTATCAGATTGCAGAAATATAAATCATATTCAGGAGCCTTATAATAAAATATATTTGTCATAAACATTGTAATAAAATGCTTTTGTTTATACAGCCAAAATATAATAAACCCTTTAGGTAAAGGGTTCCTGGTGGTACATTGAGATACTCATTAGGCTCCTAACCACAAGGTCAATGAATCACAAACCCAACAACTGTTCCTTGAGAGAAAATTGAAGCTGTCTGCTCCCACAAAAATTTACATTCTCAGAAGCACTATGGAGCAGTTCTACTCTGTCTCACAGGGAGGCTATGAGTTGGAATCCACTTGACATTATTATTTTTTTAACAACATATATGCCTTCTGAATCCTCAAACAAATATAAAATGTTATATCTTATACATTTATTGTTTTTCTTATCTTACAAGAAATTTGTAAGCCTTATAAAAAAAGAGTTATTTAGAGGAATTTTACATTTCTGCTACACAGAGTCCTAGTCAACTCATTCATTTATTTACCATTAAGTATACATTTTTACTATCAACTTATTACCAGACATTGGATGAAATCCCACTGTAGAAGTAGATAAGAGAATACTCTGCCTTACTTCAACTAGTAAGGTCTACTTTAGTCATTTAGTATTTTGAACATCTGTAAAAGATTTACTTGACTAAAAAACATGAACATCACTGGTATACATAATAGTAAAATATCAGTATATTCACATTACTACCATATCAATTACTTAAAAGTTCATTGGATTTATAATATTCATTTTCAGCCTCTGGTGAAGTTACATTGTTATGGATTCTTCATGCACTGTAGCATGTTGCAAAATTCTCAGTGTCTTCCCAAGTGTCTGAATTGCTATGGTTACCAAGCTGAGATATGATTCAAAACAGGGGTGGTATATTCTGTCACTGGTCCTCACGAAAGGTTACAGAACTGTGAACAGATAGAATGGATAGAATTCATTATGGAGCAAGCTAAACTGTTATTAAATGTTTCCTTTTCTTTTGAGACTCCGATTTTATAAAGAAGCACATGACTGACAGCCAAGACTATGGACTAGAGATGTTTTTGTTGTTGTTGCTAAGTGCTCTCTTTCTATGGTAAGTGGAGTAAAAGGTGCTTAAGTTGTGAAATGATTGTATTAATAAGATTACATTTCTTGACTTTCTAAACCTACATTGCTCCAGCTATACATCATAACATCCTTGAGAGATGAATGGTTGAATTGTGTTTTGGCTGGGACAAGATTTTAATTTTTGTTGTTGTTAAGAGCTGTTGAGTTGGTTCTGACTCAAACCAACCCTACATATGGTTTCAGAGAAATGAATGTTGAATTTGAACTGTCGACCTTGTGGTTCAAACCTACCTTGCAGTTCAGTGCTTATTGTGTAGTGTCACATAAGGACTTCAATATTTGAATAGACATGTAGAAAAAAAGATAAACTAACAAGGAAGGCAAAGAAACACTGAAACATCCAAATGCATCAATGATTTGCAAAAAATTATAAATGACAAAATATATTCAATTTTTTATTAGCTGTTATTTAGAGCTAATATAAAATAATTCATTATTCCTCTAGATTATAGCTGCTTAAATCACTTATAAAAAGTTTAAAAAGACCGACAAGCAAGCCAAACCAAAACCAGAATATAACTATTCTGAAACTGACTAGAATGTTTCTCAAATATAGGAATGGTCATCAAAATATAAATCTACTTTAGTATTTTAACTATAAAGCAAATCCAAATGAAGCAACAAGCTATGAGAATAGCACTTTACGTATTTTATTGCCAGTGTGGGTCTAAAGACACATGCTCACATAAACACACAGATGTGTATTGTATCTGTTGTTGTTGTTGTTAGGTGCCATAGAGTGGGTACCTACTCATCGCGACCTTATGCACAGCAGAACAAAACACTGCCCAATCATGTGCCAATCTATCATTGCCACGCTTGAGCCCATTGATGCTGCCACTTGGCCAGTCCAACACACTGGAGGGTCTTCCTCTTTTAATCTGACCCTCCACCCTACCAAACATGATATCCTTCTCCAGAGATTGGTCTCTCCTGACAATATGTCTGAAGTATGAGAGACGAAGTTTGGCCATCCTGTCCTCCAAGGAGCACTCTGGCTGCGCTTCTTCCAACATAGATCTGTTTTTCCTTTTGTCAGCCCATGGCACTTTCAATATTCTCCTCCAACACCATAACTCAAAACCATCAATTTTTCTACGGTCTTCCTTATTCACTGTCCAGCTTTTGCATGCATATGAGGTCATTGAAAATACGATGGCTTGGGTAAGGCACACCTTAGTCTTCAAGCTGACGTCTATGCTCGTCAACAATTTAAAAATGTCTTGTGCAGCAGATTTGCTTAATGCAATATGTCATTTGATTTCTTGACAGCTGTTTTCGTGAGTGTTGATACTTGATCCAAGAATGAAGTCCTTGACAACTTCAATCTTTTCTCCATTGATAAAAATGTTGTTTATTAGCCCAGTGGTGAGGATTTTTTGTTTTCTTTACATTGAGATGCAATCCATACCTTGAGATGCAATCAATATCCAAGGCTATGCTCTTTGATATTCATCAGTAAATATTTTAAATCTTCATCACTTTCAGCAAGCAAGGTTGTAACATCTACTTTGTTAATGAATCTTCCTCCAATCCTGGTGTCACAGTTTTCTTCATATAACCCAGCTTCTCGGATTATTTGTTCAGCATACAGCTTGAATAAGTATGGTGAAATAATACAACCCTGTCACACACCTTTC
>NW_006408569.1:18044207-18052895 GCF_000296735.1 Chrysochloris asiatica | reverse complement strand
GATCATATGCAACCTCTTGAAATGGTTGAACATCAACCATTTCCTTTTGTTACCATAACTCTGTGTATGCCTTCCATTTTTTTTTAATTTATTTATTTTTATTTGACAAGCAGCAATATCATGTTTGTCATTTTAATGTAGATACAATTATTAGGTTATCTGTCATGTTACAGTATTTAGATACATAATAAATAAATAAATAAAAAACAAACCACATCAACTGCAAACGTGAAGGGGAGAAAAAGCATGGTACCCAACCCAATTTCCACATTTCATCAATACTTTACTCATTCTTTTAATAAAGTTTTAAGAAATGTCACAATGACATGACCTTGAAATATCTATAGGCATTTTCCTTGATGCTCATGATATGGCACTGGTGATGTTGTAAACAGTAGAAAAACAGGGACTGCCAAATGACCAAATGATGGAGGCACAGGCCTGCTTTTTTCCATAGGAACTCCCTAAATGGCAACGATCTTGTCACACCCACACATGAAGGGGTGCATCATCACGCTACATAACTGTATTCATCTGCAGATGCTTGGCTGCATTTGATGTACTGTTTGTCTATTAGAACTTCAATACACTTTTTAATCATTCTGATGCTAGGATTAAACCTGGCTCATGACTGGCTAATCACCTCTTAAATAAGAGCTTCATGACAAAGCATTTTTCGTACTTTCATGATATGAACTATAGCAACTTAGAGATGCATTTTCCTTTCCTCATCTACAGCACTTCTAGTCTGCTCCATTTCCTGTGGTGTGTCTTTCTGCATCTATGTAGTAATTTAAAATTTTGTTCTTTTGCTGCTGAAGTTCATATTTAATGAAAATGATGTTTCTATATCAATGTCTTCCTTTTCTGAATTGTGGTTAATTATTTTTACATCAAGCAAAGATTTGATGGTTTTTGTCAGTTCATTTTCATTCTTCTGAGTGCTGTCTTAAAGTTCTTTATAGCTGACAGTCTCACTATTGTTAAAATCAAGAAGAACTGCCATTTGGTATGTTGTGACCATGGCTATGTATGGTTTGCCCAAATAGTTCATTTTAACTTCACCTGTACAAAGATAATGTAACCATGTAAGTTTCCTCCCACTGAAATTTTGGCTATAAAATAATTCAAACATCTGTACACTCTTTTCCAATTCCTGGGGAGTTGCAAACGTAGAAGACGGAGCCTGAGTGAGAGGCCATGCACCAGCCTGTAGAATATATATTTGAAAACTGATTCCCAAATCTATGACTGTGTCTTGGTTTTTGATAAAATTTTTTACCTTATTGTTGACATCAGCACTGACTCTCATGTCTGTATACATCCGATGCAGCTTGCTGGTAAACTCATAACCACAGGCTTGCTTTAATTTATTGATCATGGCTTCTTCAGTATCCATACGTATAGATAACCCATTAATTAAATGTTTTGCCAGCATTCTTGCATAGAACTTTTGAAACACATCTTTATCATCAATATATTTGAAAACAGTAATGAAGCTCTTGAGTTTGTCTTCTACTTTGTTCTCACTCATCCCTTTTTCTGATTTCTTTAGTAAGTTATCACAGTACTTGGCAAGCAGTTCAGATGGTTTGCAAACAGACTTCGGTTCTCTGTAATTTACTACTGATGTAAGAGCCTTGTCCAGTGCACTCATAAAGTGCTGATCACCATTCAAAACAGTATTTATAAGTTGAACAAATTTACCATGTACTTCCAAAACTGACTCCACAAATAGCATTTGGCATATTTTCCTGAGTAAGATTACTGGTTGCTCTAAGGCCCTCATCATGGATATGATTTTGCAGCTCCTGAATCACATGAGGTAACCCAGTGGACACAGCATGAAGTAAGACATACTTATTTGCCATGTAACTTTTTTCTCTTGTCGAATGATATTATGAAACTCAACATGTAAGAACTGTGAGTGGTCTGCTACCATTCATTGTTGACGTTCATGAATCACCTTAATATATGAACTTGGATGGAAGTATTTTTGACATCAAATTTCTTCATCTTTTAATCTACCTAGAACCTCTTCCGTATTCTGTGAGCAGTTTGATTCTTGTAATAAATTTGAAGCTTCTTGTTTGTAATACTCTCCTGTTTCAGTCAGAAAGGGAGACGCAAAGATTTCCTGATAAAACTTTAAGGGAATTTTTTTTCTTATACTGTTCAACATGAACAAAGGAGTTAATAACCTCATGGATTACTTTCTGGTTCGGAGCTTCTCCACCATGATCATTTTTGATTTCTCAAAGCAGCAGTCGTATAAGAATGGTCCGAAGTGGCTCAACCATCAATTTCCTCCACATATCCAATGCTAGCTCTCCTATTTCCATAAGTGGCTCATTCATATCTACACCACCATAGCCATACTGAAGGTCAGCTTCTGTAAATTTATTCTTTTTAATAAACTGGGTGTTGAGATACCTTTATAAACAGTCCATATAGTCTGCTCCTTTGCTATATTCTTCCAAGTACCTATGATAAATAACAAGTACTTGTTCTTCAGACTCCAAAATTCTCTTGTGCAAATGACGAACGTAATTTTCCAAAAAAAAAAAAATTGTTTCTGTATAAAGTCTTTTTCCAAGGGGTTCAGGGTAGGCCACACATAAAGCATAGATATCTGAGAAATGATCATTCCATGTTGCTCTCTCGACATATTCCAACACAACAATAGCTTTTATTGTCGTTAAAAGTTTGTTCCATGTTTCATCAAAATCTATTACTCTTGGTTTCAAAGACATTGTGCAAGTTTAGTGTTTAAATCTGAAAAGAAATGATAACTCAGAGCACTGTGTACATATGTTATTTCATCTGTGATTCGGATGGCAAGGTCTTCCGAACACTTCTTCAGAAGCAGGACAAGGGGCAAGGGAGAAGGGGAGGTGGAGTCAGCCAGAAGAAGTGAAGGACTAAGCCCTAGATGTGAAGGTGGGAGGCTGTGGTGGAGCAGGAGGCTTGCATTTGCCCTATTCACAGCGCTGCCATTACTGTGCAGCTAAGGACGCTTCCCCCTCCTTCCATCTTCTGTTTATGCTGGTTTCATCATTCAATAATTTGTACAGAGAATCCTTCAATAAACAAAATTTGAGGCTTGAATTTTTTCTTCAGTTCCCCTCAGCTTGAGTAATGCTGAGCATGTTCTTCCATTTTGATTTTCTGACTCCAGATCTTTACACATTTCATTGTAATATTGAACCTACAAGGCGCAAAGTACTTGAAATGGTGAGTTAATAAGTTTGTATAGCTGAAATAATTATAGGTAGTAATTTGCTATATATATATATATATGTGTGTGTGTGTGTAAAATCAAATAATTGTGAATCCTTAGAAGTAGTAGTAAATATACTTTTAAGAAATCCAGGTTTTGCTTTTTACTAGCCATCAAAACCGAAAGAGACCTAGTCATTAGAATGAGTTCAAAATGCATGGCATAACCTTTCTGGAAAGACTGCAGTAAGCTTTGTCATATGAAAAGAATACACTCAGGGGCTTCATCAGTAAAGAAAACTCATCAATATCTGAATTACCACGATAAACAAATTGGTTCAGAATTGCAGAGTATTTGCACAGGCTATATTGCTAAGAGGCTTTCAAGGATTCAAGATTGATCACCTCTTCAAGCTGTGAGCCTTCTTCCCACCCTTATAGCAAGAGGATTGATTTTCCTCATTTATAGCTGTACAGTGCCCAAAGTATAGACCATGTTCCTATTGCAATGACTTGATACCCATCACTGGATAAAATTTACTGCTTTTCTAACTATTTATTTCTGGAATCAGCAAAATCTTCTTTATAGGGCCATATAGTAAATACTTTAGTCTTTGTAGGCTGATAGGTTATCTGGCACAATTATTTGACTCTACCATTGTATAACTAAAGAAGCCAATGATTAAGAAATAAACAAATGACTGTGGCATTGTTACCAATTAAATATTATTTTTTTAAAAAATCAACTGCAAAGCTTGGTTGACAAGTAGTTTAAGGATCACGGATCCATTCTACATAGAGTTAGTGTCCTTGTCACATACCAGTCTTTAAGCTTTTCAAAATTCACGATTATGTAGCTTTGTCTCTCTAATAATTTAGAGATTCTAGATATGTTTAAAAGTCCTGGTGGTGAATTGGTTCAAAGTTGACTACTAAACAAAACATTGGCAATATGAACCTACCAGCAGGTCCATGGGAGAAAAAAACCAGCTTCCATTAAAATTTCAGCCTTGGAATTCCTGTGGGGCAGTTCTACTCTGCCATTATGAGTTGGGATTGATGACTTTCCAGCATGCAGCAAAATGATATACTAAAATAATCAGTTGGTCAGTCTGGTAAAATACCTGGGCCATTTGATTAAAGAGGGATATAAAATGAGTATTATTTATATTTATTTATCTATTGGAATCATTTAGACAAAGACAAATAAAGTATCATTGACAGATCGTTAGTCTCATTTGATGCCAATAACACTGAATTGCCTAAATAAGTTGTATACATAGTGCCTACATATGAGTATCAGTACAGATGTTAACTGAATCTTGAGTAGTGACTGATTACTTTCTGTGTGTCTGTAATTGGGTTTATAGCAGGCTGTGAAAGCAGATGTGAAGAGGAAGTTTATCACATTGCTAGGATGTTTAATATACATCACAATGTCTTTCTTTTGCATCTACTTAAAAGGACTTTGTCTTCCCAGGCCTCTCTAGTTCAGAACAAGAGGCCCATGAATAGGTTTCATTTACCTTGAGCAAGTGACTAAATTCTTGCATAGGTTCTTTACCTATCTTGCTGATGGAAAAAGAGAAACCCAGAATATTTGAGTGAGATATTGTGCAGAGATTGGGTAAGTAGCAGGATGAAAGGGCCGTTCTGTGGCACACTGTCATAGACTGCATGCATGAATATGCTGACAAGCACGCTTATGAATGATAATTATTTACCTTGAGAAATTTCTAAACAATTACTCACTTTGAGACATCCCTAAACAATTTCATTTTTTGAAAGTTAGGCAGTTCCCTGTTATTTCCTGGAAAATGGAATTGCTTCAGCAACCTAAAACAACATCCACTAGCATCATCTTTTCTAGAATGACCATGTACTTGTGGCTATATCTGAAAGCACTATATAGAGTCATGCATAATTGCATTTAACTAGGTAAAACCTGTATCTTATGGTCAGGTCTGTTCTTCCTAATAAATTGAGGCAGAGGCAATGGGAGACCTAGGAGGTGTCCACAGTGACTAAGATGGTATTCTTGCATCACCTTTGATATTGATTTCCTTCCTTTATTTCCCCCTTCCTCTACTTCCCTCTCTTCCCATCCTCTTTCCTCTTCTCCTTTTTCCTGTTTTCTGGATTCATCTCTCCTTACTCTTTACCAGTCTTGATCTCAGCTCTGTTGCCTAATGTCTCTCCTGTGCTAAGACATATTATTTATTCAGTCAAATTAGCTCATTTTCTAATGCAAGTACTTTGTCCCCCTCCATTACCTTTCCTCTCCAACCCTATATTCTTTATCAAACATATTTTAGTAAGGCTGTCATTGAATCAGGGGTGCAGTTACTAAGCAATAACAACTAAGTGGTTCAGTCACAAGTCTTGCCCTTTTTAAAGATGGAAAGAGCCTGACTTTTGGGTCCCTCAATTATGCTACGTATGGAATGTAGAAAGGAAGGTAATGAGGGCAACAAGTCCTGCTTTCTAGAGGGATGCTTTGTTGTTGTTGTTGTTTGGTGCCATCGAGTCAGTACTGACTCATGGAGATCTATGCACAACAGAACGAAACATTGCCCGGTCCTGGACCAACCTCACAATCGTTGTCATGCTTGAGGCAATTGATGCTGCCGTATTGCCAATCTATCTCACTTGGTGTCTTCCTCTTCTTCTCTGACCCTCCACCTTACCAAACATAATTTCCTTCTACTGTGACTGGTCCCTGCTTACATTATATCTGAAGTAAGAGATGAAATTTGGCCATCCTGGCCTCCAAGGAGAACTCTGTACTTCTCCAAAGACAGATCTGTTTGTTCTTTTGGCAGTCCATCACACTTTCAATATTCTCCTCCAACACCATAATTCAAAGGCATCAATTATTCTACAGTCTTCCTTATTACTGTCCAGATTTCACATGCATATGAAGTTATTGAAAATACCATGGTTTGGGTCAAGCACACCTTAATCCTCAAGCTGACATCTTTGCTCTTCAACACTTTAAAAAGATTTTGTGCAGCAGATTTGCCTAATGTAATACATTGTTTGATTTCTTGACTGCTACTTCCATAAGGAGCTCTGGTAGCGTAGTGGTTACGAATCGGGCTGCAAACCTTAAGGTCAGCAGTTCGAAACTACCAGCCACTCCGCGGGAGAAAGATGAGGCTTTCTACTCCCGTAAGGATTTACACCCTCGGAAACCCTGTACAGGGTCGCTATGGGTCGGAACCGACTCGATGGCACTTAACAACAACAACAACACTTCCATGAGGGTTGATAGATGATCCAAGAAGAATGAAATACTTGACACTTAAATCTTTTCTCCATTGATAAGAATGTTGTTTATTGGTTCAGTGGTGAGGATTTTTGCTTTCTTTACATTGAGATGAAATCCATACCGAAAGCTGTGGTCTTTGATCTTCACAAGTAAGTATTTTAAGTCCTTTTTACTTTCAGCAAGTAAGGTCGTATCATCTGCATATTTCAGGTTTTTAATGAGTCTTCCTCCAATCTGATGTCATGTTTTTCTTCATAGAACCCACCTCCTCAGATTATTAGCTCAGCAGTTGAATAAGTATGGTGAAAGAATACAACCCTGTCTCACACATTTCTTAATTTTAAACCATTCAGTGTTCCCATTGTCTGTTTGAACAACTACCTGTTTTGTCCATGTACAGATTCCTCATGAGCACAATTATCATAGTTTGCAATGTTGTCCATAGCTTGTCATGATCCATACAATTGAAGCATTTGCATAGTCAATAAAACACAGGTAAACATCTTTCTTATATTCTTTGCTTTCAGCCAAGATCCATTGGACATCAACAATTATATCCCTTGTTCTATGTCCTCTTCTGAAATTAGCTTTAACCTCTGGAAGTTCTCTGTCAATGTATGCTTGCAGCAGTATCTGTATTACCTTAATAAATCTTTACTTGCATGATATATCAAGATATTGTTTGATGATTCCCGCATGCATTGGGTCACCTCTCTTTGGAATGGGCAAAAATATGGATCTCTTTTCATCAGTTGGCCAGATATTGCCTTCCAAGTTTCTTGGCATAGATGAGTGAGTACCTCCAGTGCCACCTGACTTTCTTGAAAGATTTCAATTTTTATTCCATCAATTTCTAGTGTCTTCCTTATTATTTGCCAATTCCTTCATTGCAACTTGGACTTTTCCCTTCAGGATCATTGGCTGTTGATCATATGCTAATTCTTGAAATGGTTGACCATCAACCATTTCCTTTTGGCACAGTGATCTGTGTATTCCTTCCATCTTCTTTTGATGCTTTTTGTATCATTCAATAATTTGCCCAGAGAAGCCACCAATAATGAAACTCGAGGCTTGAATTTTTTCATCAGTTCCTTCAACTTGAGAAATGCTGGGCATGTTCTTCCCTTTTGGTTTTCTGACTCCAGATCTTTACACATTTCCTTGTAATATTTGAGTTTTATATTCTCGAGCTGACCTTTGACATTTTCTATTGAGCTCTTGTACATCCTCATTTCTTCCATTTGCTTTAGCATCTCTACACCAGAGTGTAAGTTTCAGTGTCTCTTCTGACATCCATTTTCAGCTTTCCATTCTTTCTTGTCTTCTCAATGGTTTTAGGATTTCTTCCTGTATGATGTTCTTGATGTCATCCCACCACTCTTCTGTTCTTCGGTCTTTAGTGGTTAATGTATCAAATATGTTTATGAAATGATCTCCAAATTCAGGTGGTATATATTCCAGGTCATATTTTGGTTCTCATGGACTTGTATTCATTCTCTTCATCTTTAGTTTGAATTTGCATAAGAGCAATTGATGGTCTATTCCATAATCTGCCCCTGACCTTGTTTTAATTAATGATATGGATCTTTCCCATCGTCTCTTTCCACAGATGTAATCAATTTAATTTCTGTGTACTCTATCTGGTGAGGTCCATGTGTATAATCGCCATATTTTCCCACTACTGGTCCTTCCTCTTTGTTTCCAAACTTTGCATTCCAATCACCAGTAATGATCAATACATCTTGATTGCATGTTTGATCAATTTCAGATTGAAGAAGTTGGCAGAATTCTTCTATTTCATCCTGACTGGCTTGAGTTTTGGTGTGTAAATTTGAATAATAGTGGTATTAACTGTGCCAGGGACCAGCCTCGACAAATTATTAGGAGGCTCTTGAAGGGGGATGTGGAGTCAGCGAAATGAATTACACGGAGTCAATGGGTCGTTTTGAGTCTCAGGCAGATGATGGTAATGATAACTGTCTCTGTACTTCAAAATTGTTTCTTCTTATATCCCGTTTAGAATATACTATGATCTCACAATAGTCACGTACAAGCAGTTACAAATCAATCAAATATTATATTCTTACATCAAAGGTACAAGAGGAACACAAGGTCATCAAACATTCCTGTGTCTCTACACTCCCTAGCCACTCTGATAACGTCTGTCCTCTGTAAGCGACTATGTTTCTTTCTAATCC
>NW_006408569.1:18041322-18044037 GCF_000296735.1 Chrysochloris asiatica | reverse complement strand
CAAAGCAGTAATTCTCTTATACTAACAACTTCTCAAAACCTCTAATCAAATTTTTACTTCTGTTCTTAAGCTCCCTCTGCCCTTGACTGTTTCTAAGCTGCTTTCTAAAGGCCTTAATGTCCTTAACCGAAACTACATGGAATGATGCTTACAATCTTAAGCTTGGATTGCTAAAACTTTAGCTTGTGTAGTTATCTCTAATGTTAAAACTTATTGTTAATGTAAAAAACAATTTTTATAATTGCATAAGATTGAATATGGTGTGAAAGTTAATGTTAATGTGAAAGGCAACTATTATAAAATGAGATTTGTTTAAAATATATTTTATATTTTGTTACCACTAAAAAGTATCTAATGATTATGCAAAATTTTCTAAAACTTCTTATAAGGAAATCAGAAATAAACTATTTTTCCAAGGAAAAGCTAGAAACCACAGGGCCACTGCATGAATTACCCCTGGTGGCTTTACCAACCAAGGGGACATTCATTGTCACTTTGCTAAACAATGAACTTTTCATACATAAGGCTTCTCGCTGTTCCGTCCCTTGGCAGGATGGTGTCCACCATAACTGGTTTTCCCTGTAGATGCTTGGATATTATCCTATCACAGACAGCATTGTATCTCATGACTAATCTGGATATGTTCTTTTTGACAATGAATGAAACACCATTCCTCTTCAGTTTGTCATTCCTGACATAGTAAGCCATATGGATGTCAGATTCAAAATGGCCAATACCAGTTCATTTCAGCTCACTAATGTCTAAGATATCTATGTTATTTATGTGCTCCATTTCATTTTTGACAATATCCAATTTTCCTGGATTCATACTTTATACATTCCATGTTCTGATTATTAATGGATGTTTGCAGCTGTTTCTCTTCATTTTGAGTTGTGCCCCATCAGCAAATGAAGGTCCCGTGGGTTTACTCCCATGGGCTTTACTCCATTGTGTAATCATGGTATACTCTACTTTGAGGAGGCAGCTCTTCCCCATTCTCATTTTGAGTGTCTTCTACACTGAGGGGCTCATTTTCCGGCACTATATCTGACAGTGCATCTCTGCTATTGATAAAATTTTCAGTGACTAAATATTTTGAACTATTCCGTCACTCCTTCTTCCTAGTCTGTCTTCATCTAGGATCAAGAGGGATGCTTTAGGCTGTAGTATTTTATCATTTAATCTAGGGCCCCTCATTTGGAGGTTTGAAGCATAATTAATTATTGAGGAGAAGAGACACCCTGAAGTAGGCTTGCTAGTCATTAGGCAAGAAGAGGAATTTATCAAGCCCTCTAGCAAAAACTGCTGCTTCTGCTGCTTTGTGCTGTTGAGTCAGTTTGGACATATAGCTACCCTGTATAGGGTTTCCAAAGTTCTAAATCTTTGCAGGAGCAGAAAGTCTTATCTTTCTCCCATGGCATAGTTGGTGGGCTCTAACTGCTGCCCTTGCTACTACCAGCCTAACATTATGACAGGCTCCTTTCTGGTAAGGGCAGCCCAAAGAATGGAAAGCTGAAAATGGATGTCAGAAGAGACACTGAAACTTACACTCTGGTGTAGAGATGCTAAAGCAAATGGAAGAAATGAGGATGTACAAGAGCTGAATAGAAAATGTCAGCTAAAAACTTTTTACACAGGATTTGTATTGATACATAACAAAACTGAGTCCAAGTGACTCCTTCTGGAACTCAAGTTTGGTAACTGATAATAAGGTTCCTCTGCTAGTTCATGCATATACATATAATAAATTCTCATCTTCCACAATTTCACACGTTTTAGGTATTAGAGAATTTATAGAATCTCGGACTACAATGTTCAAAAAATAAAGTATATCAACACTAAATCTATATTGAACATCATTAAATTCTCTATGATGCATTATTTCAAAACATTACTAAAAGTACTTTAAAATTAGTACATATGTGTTCTTGCACCTAGCTCAATTTTTTTCCGTGTAGTTTGTCTTAATAAGGTTTCTTCAATTATTACCAAAATTCTTTGATATTTTGGTTTGAGAAACATCAAGTTAAGCAGCAGGATTTGTAATAGTTGTTGTTGATTATTATGACTATAGTATATATCATCAATCGCCCATAGAATCTTGAACTTATTTCTGTAAGAGCAGAGATTGTGATTGCTGTTCACTTCTACATTCATAGATTAAACATAATGTCTGGTAACTATTGTTGGTGGTGATGGTGGTTGTGTTCCACAGAGTTGGGGCTGACTCATAGAACCTTGTGCATATGGATTCAGAAGTTGTAAATGTTTTATTTTTCTGCATCTATATTTTGTGTTTTTACTTTTCTTGGCAGTAAATGGAATAGTGAAAAGGTCATTGACAGCCAATAATCTTGGACATAACTATTTATCTTGCCATTATTAAAGAACATAAAAAAGAATCATGTTTGTTAAATCTCTCAGCAATTATGCAAAGTGTTCTTTTTAAATAAGTCATAAAACATTGAAAAATCCTTTTTGTTAGTAGTTTAGGTGGTACTTGAGTGTTCATTATGTGATTATTAAAGGTATTATCCTAATTATCATAAAGAAAAGGAAATATTGATAAATGTTATTGCTGTACACAATTGTTTTTTTTCTTAAATTTTTTTTTGTGAATTATGTGATAGTTTACATGGGAGAACATTAGTTTTACTTTCATTCTATCATATATCATCTCATTGCCATGGTTACAATTCCCTCCATGCAATCCTT
>NW_006408569.1:18032538-18038943 GCF_000296735.1 Chrysochloris asiatica | reverse complement strand
GAAGCGAGCATTGTTTCATTTTTTATCTCAACAAAGAGGACTCAAATCTATTTTTAAAGTTTTAAAATATTCTTTCATAAAAATATGTTTTAAGCTTTTATTGTGAAGTTTACATGGGAGAACATAGGTTTTGTACTAAACCTATCATATTTTGTTTCATTGCAATGATTCCAATCCCCTCCATGCCTTATCGGTTAACAGTATTAGTCTATTTCCTCTGTTTTTTGTTATGTTTTATTTTTTAATGTACACAAAAACATGCAGGAATGTATCATCATTTAAACAAAAGAAAGACACATTCTACAGAATATGGAAACACTAAATGTTTTAAAATTAAGAAAGGTGTGTGACAAGGATGCATTCTTTCACCATAGTTATTCAACCTGTATGCTGAGCAAATAATCTGAGAAGCTGGGTTATATGAAGAAAAACATGGCGCCAGGATTGGAGGAAGACTCATTAATAACCTTCGATATGCAGATGATACAACCTTGCTTGCTGAAAGTGAAGAGGACTTGAAACATTTACTGATGAAGATCAAAGAGCACAGCCTTCGGTATGGATTACATCTCAATGTCAAGAAAACAAAAATCCTCACCACTGGACCAATAAACAACATTCTTATCAATGGAGAAAAGATTGAAGTTGTCAAAGACTTCATTCTTCTTAGATCAACTATCAACACTCACAGAAGCAGCAGTCAGGAAATCAAATGACGTATTGCATTAGGCAAATCTGCTGCACAAGACCTTTATAAAGTATTGAAGAGCAAAGATGTCACATTGTGTATACCTTGCTTGGAATCAATCCAATTGTCTTAGGTTTCCAGACATGAGATAAAACACTTTTCTTATTGTTTGGAATGCTTCAAACAATAGTTCTTTTATTATTATTAGTTGAATGTGAAATCATCCCTGCTTATTCACTATTCCATATAAGTGTTTGACTTAGTTTGTTACATCCTATGAAAAAAATCCCAGTGAGTTTGTGATTGTTAACACATTACATGTGGTTCTGGTGTGGCATTGTAGGATAAACACTGGACTTTTAACCACAAGTATGACTGTTCACATTCACCGGCTGCTCTTTAGATACCATATACAAGATTACTATAAGTTGGAACTGATTTGATGGCTCTTAACGAAAACAACACATAACATTAATTAATGTAGGAGAAATTTATATCTTTAAAATGGATTGCTCCCATCCAAAACCATGATATAGGCCTCAATTAATGCAGGTTTCCTTAATATTATGTAGTAACTTTCTAGTTTTTTTTTTCTATAAAGATTTAGCAGATATCTGCTTAGATTTATTGCCAGATATTTAAATTTTCTGAACGAGCACTGCAATATAGCTCCACATGGATTTATTTTTACTTTTTTAGAAAAAACAAAATATCTTGCTGCACATTTAGTTGTTGTCGTAGTTAGGTGCCATCGAGGTGGAAATGAAACATAGCAACCAATGCACAAGAGACGAAAACACTGCCTGGTCCTGCAACAACCTCGCTATCATTGCTACATATGAGGCCATTGCTGTGCCACTGTGCTAATCCATCTCATTGGGGGTCTCCCTCTTTTTCTCCTACCCTCTACTATACCAAACATGGTATTTGTCTGCAGAGCCTGGTCTCTCCTGATATTAGCTATGAAGTATGAGAGACAAAGTGTGGCCGTCCCGTCTTACAATGGGTATTCTGGCTGTACTTCTTCCAACACAGATTGATTTGTTCATTTGGCAGCCCATGGTACTTTCAACACTCTCCTCCAACACCATAATTCAAATTCATGAATTCTACTATGGTCTTCTTATTCAAGGTCTAATTTTCAAATGCATATGAGGTTATTGAAAATATTATGGCTTGGGTCAGGTACACCTAAGTCCTCAAACTGACTTCTTTGCTCTTCAACACTTTAAAAGGTGTTATGCAGAGATTTGCCTAATGCAATACATCCTTTGAATTCTTGACTGCTGCTTCCATGACTGTTGGTGATTGATCCAAACAAAGTGAAATATTTGACAACTTCAGTCTATTCTACATTTATATGGATGTTGAATATTGGTCTAGTGGTGAGCATTTTTGTTTTCTTTACACTGAGGTGCAACCCATACTGAAGGCTGTGGTCTTTGATCTTCATAAATAAGTATTTTAAGTTCTCTTCACTTTCAGCAAACAAAATTGTATTCTTTGCATATCACAGGTTGTTAATGAGTCTTCCTCCAATCCTGATTACACATTTTTCTTCATATAATCTAGCTTTCTGCATTATTTTCTCGGCATACAGATTGAATAAATATGGTAAAATAATACAACCCTGACACACCTTTCTTAATTTTAAACCATTCAGTGTTCTCTTGTTTCATTCAAACACCTGTCTCTTGGTCTATGTACAGATTCCTCATTAGCACAATTTAGTTTTCTGGAATACTCACACTTCCCATTGTTGTCCATAGCTTGTCATGATCCACACAATCAAAAGTGTGTGGTCAATAAATCTCTACTTTTAGCCAAGATCCATCTGAGGTCAGCAATGATATCCATTGTTTCATGTCCTGTTCTGAATTTGGCTTGATCCTCTGGAAGTTATCTGTCAATATATGGTTGCAGCCACACTTGGATTTACTTTAGTAAAATTATACTCACATGGGATACAAATGATATTGTCCGATGATTTCTGCATTCCGATAGGTCACCTCTCTTTGGAATTGGCACAAACACGGATATCTTCCTATAAGTTGACCAGAAAGTTGACCTTCAAATCTCTTGGCATAGATGGGTGAAATCCCCAGTGATGCATCTGTTTCTTGAACTATTTCAATTCGTATTCCAACAATTACCAGTGCCTTGTTCTTTGTCAATGACTTCAGTGAAACTTGGACTTCTTCCTTCAGGATCATTGGCTGTGGATCATGTGTTAGCTGTTGAAATGGTTGACCATACACCATTTCTTTTTGGTACAATGATGCTGTATATTCCTTTCATCTTCTTTTTGATGCTTTCTGCATCATTCAATAATTTTCCCAGATAGTCTTTCAATACCACAAGTCAAGGATTGAATTTTTTCTTCAGTCCCCTCAACTTGAAAAATGATGAGCGTGCGCTTCCCTTTTGGTTTTCTAACTCCATTACTTTGCATATTTCTGTACAATATTTATATAACTTTGTCCTTTTGAGCTGAACTTTGAAATGTTCTCTTCAGCTCTTGTACCTCCTCATTTACGCCATTTACTTTAGCATCTCTATATGATGGAGAGAAAGTTTCAGAGTTTCTTCTGACATCCATTTTGGTCTTTTCCTCCTTTCTTGTCTTTTTAATGATCCTTTGCTTGCTCCCTTTATGATGTCCTTGATGTCATCTCACAACTCTTCTGGTCATTGATCTTTGGTGTCTAATGCATCCAATCTGTTCTTCAGATGATCTCTAAATTCAGGTGGGATATATTCAAGATCATATTTTGGCTCTTGTGGACTTTAACAATTTCTCTTCCGCTTCAACCTGAATTTGCATATGAGTAATTGATGGTCTGTTGCAGTGTCTGCCCCTGGTCTTCTTTTGGCTGATTATATGGAGTGTTTCTTCTGTCTCTTTCCACAGATGTAGTCAATTTGATTTATGTGCTTTCCATCTAGTGATACCCATATGTACTATGTTGTTTAAAAAATGTATTTGCAATGAACAAGCCATTGGTCTTGTAAAATTCTATCATGCAATCTCCAGCAATGTTTCTATCACCAAAACAATATTTTCCAACAACTGATTCTTCCTTTTTTTTTTCTAATCTTTGCATTCCAATCACCATTAATTATCAATACATCTTGATTCTATGTTTGATCAATTTCAGACTGAAGAAGCTGGCATAATTCTTCCATTTTATCATCCCTGACTTTTGTGGTTGATGTGTAAATTTGAATAACAGTGCCTTGCATGCATATACTTATTATCCTATCACAGACAGTGTTGTACTTTATGAAAGATCTTGATATGTTCTTTTTGATGATGATTGTGACATGATTTCTCTTCATTTTATCATTCCCTGCATAGTAAATCTTCTGATTGTCAGATTCATTATGTCCAATACCATTCCATTTCAGCTCACTAATACCTAGGATATGGAAGCTTATTCTTTCCAATTCATTTTTGACAATTTTTAATTTTCTTAAATTCATACTTTGTGCTTTCTGTGTTTTGATTCTTATTGCATGCAATCAGTTGTTTCTCTTCATTTTGAGTTGTGCACCATCAACAAACGAAGGTCTCGAAGGCTTTATTCCATTCGTGTCAGCACGGTCAACTCTAATTTAAGGAGGCAATTCCCCAGGTGTATTTTGAGTGCCTTCCAACCTGTGGAGCTCATCTTCCATCACTATATCTTACAATATTATGGTGTTCTTCATTATGTTTTAATACTCAATATTCTGGTGCTGACAGTGTACCACTGCTATTCATATAGTTTTCAGTGACTAAATATTCAGAAGCACTGCATCACTACTTTTTTTGTGTGTTCATCTGTGAGTTAATCTGAAACCTGTCCACTGTGAATGACCCTGCTAATCTTTGAAATATCTGTCACAAAGCTTCCAGAATCACAGCAACACACTAGCCACCACAGTATGACAGAGTGACAGACGAGTGGTGGATTCAATTAGTACACCTATTCAATATGAATTTTTATGTCTTTATTCAGTTGTTGAAAATTCTACTTATCTAATTATTTTTGCTCAAATGCTACCTCATTCCATTGTTTCTGCATGTTCTCTCTCTCTCTAGAAGAGTGATTTGAAAGATTTTGGAATTTATAGTTTTATTTTCCATGTTCCTATACTTGCTATTGATATGGCATCACTTTATCCCTAAGCATTTGCTTCTGGAAAATTACTCAGTTATGTCCTATAGCCCAGTAATTCACTCTTTTACCTTTCTTTTACTATTCATTAATTCAATGAATATCAGAAAACATGTATTTAATACATATTATATTCCAGACAATTTCTATATTTTGTTACTATTGTTGCTATTCTTTTGTTAAATGCCGCCAAGCAAGTTCTGACTCATAGCGACCTTGTATGTGGTTTCTGAATAAAACAAAACATTCTGTCTTCATTAAGTTTACAGTTTAGTGGGTAAGACAACAATGTTTAAAGTGACCTCAGGTATCAATGATTTTTATGAAGAAAAAGGAGGCCTTGTGCTGCAGTGGTTAAGTTCTCATCTGCTAACTGAAAGGTCTGTAGTTTGAAGTTTGAACTCACCAGCTGTTCCTTGGTAGAAAGATGTAGCAGTCTGCTTCCATAAACAATTACATTCTTAGAAAACATATGGGACAGTACTACAGAGTCACTATGAATCAGAATCATCTCAGCGGCAATTGGTTTGGTGTTTGGTATGAAGAAAAATAAAAGCATGTTTAAAGAATGTGGGTGAGAGAAGTACTGATTTAAAAAGAGGTGTCCGAAAGGCCTTGTCTTTGAGGAGGTGACAATTAAACAGCAATTTGAATCATGGGAAGTGTGAACCTGAGGAAAGAATAGGGGCAAATTTACTGGGGGAAAATTCAACAATAAGGAAGGCAATATATCTGGAGCTTATTACATAGAGAATGAGAGAAGACAGGGTTAAAGAGGTGGGCTCTGGCAGATCATGCAGAGTACTGAAGCTAAGAAGGAGGACTTTTGATTTATTTAAATGTGATAATTATGTAGTGGAATGCTTTGAACAGGGAAGAGGTAAAATCTGATTTATATTTCATAAAAATCTTTTATGATGCTCTGTTAAAAGTAGATGGTAAGGTGACAAGGATGAAAGCAGAAAGATCAATTAGAAATCTATTACAGTAACCTCAGTAAGAGATAATGATGACTTGGTCTTTGGGTTTCTAATTTGAACAGTTTTCCCCATGATTTCTAATTGCTCCTGCCATTCAGCCTATAATGGGAAACAGGTAGATGCACAGGTGCTGAGCTGTCTGCATAAGTAAGTGCACAGAAATATTTGTCTAATTGCTTGGTTAGTTTTCCTTAAGCTCCTGCTTACTTCTGACTTTTTCTATTTTCTAATTTTGTGTGCCAATGTTGGTAATCCTTCGTGGGGGGTGGCAATATATTTTCACATTTAACCTTCCTTTTTAGACTTAGCCTTCCCGCTGTCTACTTTCTGTCTACTTTCCAAATTTCATAGATTTTGATCTATTGAATATATTTCTTTTTCTTTTTTTTTGGTCTTTCTTTCTCTATGTACATATTTGCTGTTGTTAAGTCCTTTCGAGTTAGTTTCTACCAATAGTAACCCTATATATGGTTTCTGAAGAATGACTGGTGAGTTTGAATGGCTGACCTTGATTTAAAACTGTCCTTGAAGTCCAGAGCTTATCCTATAGTGCCATACCAGAACTCCAATACATATT
>NW_006408569.1:18030149-18031612 GCF_000296735.1 Chrysochloris asiatica | reverse complement strand
CATTAATTATTCAAATGTTGCTTCTTAAGCATTAAACTCTCCCTAATCCACTCCTTTTTTACATCTTTCTTCACTCTTTCATTTCTTTGCTCCTTTCCTTTATCAAATGCAAATCAATTTTATCAATGAAATTATCCTAATAAGATATTTTTAATGTTGCTTAAAGGATCTTATACCTCAGGATATATACCAATCCATATTACATTCATCTTGTTTCCCCACAGATGATTACATTTCTCAAAATTTTAGGGGGTTAGCCAGGAAATAGTTAAGAATAGAAAATGGAATATTGGAATTTTCCCATAGTTTGAATCTCACTTACAAGGATTAATGAGCAAGCGATGGAAGCTTTTGTAGCAAGAATAGAGTTAAGACTTAGATCCTTTATAACAACTATTTGTTGATTTAGTAGAAATTGTGTTTCACCAGTAGGGCTATTCATCAACATGAGGCACCAGCAGTAATGTGAACAGGAAAATAAATTTTGCAGAAGAGTCACAGCTTACCAGAAGACTTATGCATTGAAAGCAGGAGATTCAGTTTGGTTGCTGATGAGTAAAAAGAAAGAATAAAAATGAGCACTATAAACCAAGGTAACATCATCATTGCATTCTGTGAATTTTTATCACTCAAAATTATTTAATGACATTTTCTGGCTAGTGTAAACTCTTTGTAGAGGAAATAAGCCATTTGGATTTGAGAATATCTGAAATATCCAGTACTTCAAATGGAATTTTTTAGATATGAGAATTTATTATCATCATCATTGTCATCATCATAATTATTTAGCAGTTTAGTTAAGCCTCAGTTATAAAGCATCTGGAAGAAACAATGAAGTAAAAGAGGCAAAAGAAAAAAACCTAAGAGGAGCTCGAAAAGACACAGTCAAGTATGATAATGAAATATGTAAAGACCTAGAGTTATAAAACCAAAAGGGAAAAACATGTTCAGCATTTCTCAAGCTGAAAGAATTGAAGAAAACATTCAAACCTCATGTTCCAATACTGAAGGATTCTATGGTCAAAAGCATCAAAAGAAGATAGGAGAGATGCACAGTCACTGCACCAAAGCATTGGCTAATGTTTAAACATTTCAAGAGGTAACATATGACCAAAAATCAATGGTATTGAGGAAATAATCCCACATAGCACTAATGGTTTTTATGAAAAGCACAATACAAATTAAAATGCTTCAACAAAGTGATTCAGAGCTAGAAATTTGGAAGCTAGCTACTTGGACAACCAATTGTAAGAGATCCATAGTTGTCCCCATTCCAAAGAAATGTGACTTTGGGGATTAGTCCTGAATTTGGTCTTTATCCTACTTTTTTGGGGTTTTCTATTCATACCTCACTGAAAGAGACAGAAACTGTGACCATACAGCCACATAACATTTGTACCCTCTAAAACCCCATCAAAAAGACAAGATACAATACCAGCTACTATACACCAAAACAAGTCCAC
>NW_006408569.1:18000453-18026860 GCF_000296735.1 Chrysochloris asiatica | reverse complement strand
ATCTATACTAAACCATAACATATCTACAAGAAAAAGATAAATAACCGACTAAAAAAAGGAGCACAGGACATGAATACACACTTCATAAAGGAAGACATTCTGATAGCAAACAAACATATGAAGAATTGTTCAAGATCATTAGCCATTGTTGTTGTTGTTAAGTACTGTTGAGTCGGTTCCGACCCATAGTTACTCTGTATAGGGTTTTGGAGGCGCAGCTATTGAGCTTGAACCGCCGACCTTGAAGTTCAAAAGGCTTTGCAGGCTGGAACATTAATCCACAAATCCACACCAGGACTTCCAATAGTTTAGCTTAGCATCTTGTTAAGTGCTGTAGAGTCACTTCCCATTTATAGTGATCATTTACAGGATTTCCGAAGCTATACATTCTTGCAGGAGCGGAAAGCATCATCTTTCTCCCACAGAGTGGCTGATGGGCTCAAACCACCAACCTTGTGTTTCTCATTTCAGTGATTGTACATGGAGCCATTTGTTGTTGCTGTTGTTGTTGTTGTTGTTAGGTGCCATCGAGTCGGTACCTACCCATAGCGACCTTATACACAGCAGAACGAAACACTGCCCAATCCTGGGCCAACCTCACTACTGTTGTCACACTTGAGTCCATCAATGCTGCCACTTGGCCAATCCATCTCGTTGGGGGTCTTCCTCTTTTTCTATGACCCTTCACCTTAACAAACATGATATCCTTCTCCAGCTACTGCTCCCTCCTGACAATATGTCCAAAGTATGAGAGACGGAGCTTAGCCATCCTGGCCTCCAAGGAGCACTCTGGCTGCACTTCTTCCAAAACAGATCTATTGGTTCTTTTGGCAGTCCATGGAAAACTCAATATTCTCCTCCAACACCATAATTCAAAAGCATCAATTCTTATATGGTCTTCATTATTCACTGTCCAGCTTTTGCATGCATATGAGTTTATTGAAAATGCCAAGAGATACAAATCAAAACAACAATGAGATATCATCTCACACCACAGTAACAATGAAGTTCAAAAAAGCAGAAGATAACAAATGCTGGTGAGTTTGGGAAGAGACTGGTACCCTCTTACATTTCTGGTGGGAGTGCAAATTGGTTTAAACACTCTGGAGGATGATGTGTTTCCTCATAAACCTGGAAATAGAAGTACCTTATGATCCAGCAATTCCTCTACTTGGTATATATCCACAAGAAATGCTAGTTAGAACATGAGTGGATGTGTGCATGCCAGTGTTCATCGTAGCACTATTCACAATAGCAAAAAGTGTAGACTACCCAAATGCCCATCAACTGAAGAATGGATAAACAAACTCTGGTACATAGACACAATGGAATACTATGCTATTTTGGAGAACAATGATGAAGCTGCAAAACACTGCATAAACATGAATGAGCCTTGAGGGCATAATGCTGAGTGGAATTAGTCAGGTACAAAAGGGCAGTTATTGCATACATCCACTATTGTAAAAACTTTAGAAAAGATTTCCATATTAAAATAATAATTATTTGAGGTTTACCAGAGATGTGAGGGAGGGGACAGTAGCTCACAGGTCATGGGATAGACACATGGTAACTCAGAGGACAGAGAGGGCGATAAATAGCAGGTGGAGAGCAGTACACAAGAAGGGGGAGGAGATTAGAGGAGTGGAGAAGATAGGGAAAAACTCTGTGAGGTATACATGGGCTAAATGGAATAGAGGTAGATTGTGACATTTGCACAGTCTTGGAATAACAAGGCTCTGTGGTATAGCGATCAAGACACAGGCTGAAGGGGTAAAGGAGAGGAAATAATTTTAAGATGTTTGTTCACAAAAGGACATAAGATTTGCTACATAAGATTGTTATTATAAAGTCTTAATAAAAAATACCCATAATATGTCCATTCTATGTTGGTTACCATGGGTGGGAGGGAGGGTACAGTAAGTCCCAGGTTGAGTAAGTAACATCATAGCTTGGGTAAGGGTAAGGACAATATACAAGTAAGGAGTGGGCAATACACAAGAAATGGGAGGGGGTTGGAAGAACAAGGAAGATAGGGAAACACACCAGAAGGTTTGCATGGGCTAAATGAGACAGAGGTAAACAGTGATGTATTTTCAACCTTGGAACAATAGGGCTCTGTGATACAGGGGTCAAGACATAATCTGCATTAGTAAAAGAGGGAAGGGAGAATGTTAAGGTGACTGATTTCATTTGTGGATATTTGTTTCCCTTATTTACTATTGTAAAATGGATACTTGGGTAGCATAGAAAGGAATATTGGAAAATATGATTACAGAAAGCTTTTAAGTCTGTCTTCAGCCTATAATTGATTAGAATACCTAAAAGGGGTTCTAGAACTTGCCCAGTGAAATAGACTTCTTGTGAAGTCTTTTTAGAGTATAGGACCTTAGGTGGAAACCTGAGCCCTATCCAGAACCTCTGAGTGGGACATTCCCACTTGAAAGGACCTGTAGACCAACCTGGAGTGTCTAAATAAATAGAAGCTACGTCTTGAAAGAAAAAAAAAAACAGCAAAAAAACTAAGCAAAACCAAAAAACACAAAACAAAACAGCAGACTGGCCAGCTATTACAAGAACATGCAAACTATATTCATCAGGACAATCAAGGCAAGCCATTAAGTCTCTTCAGGACAATCCCCCTTCCAAGAATGAAACTCAAAGGGGATATACGATCAGGCTTGTAAGGTCACTGGTGACTGTGTTTGTCTACTTGTGAGCGGATGTGTGGGACAGGCAGTTATGAAGACAAGGACTGAGTTCAACATTTGGTCCATAGACCACTGTCGAACATGAGATGAGAGAGAGAAGAGGAAGGGCTGGTGGGTCCCATATTTGGGAGGACCTGGAAACTGCTGAGTCCATGAACACTGACCTATCCACTGGAGGCTAGAGCTGATATGAAGTGGTGGGGGCACACTAGAATACTCAAACTTGCAGATGGTACACATTTGATCTAACTTGGATGGCTTGATGATCAGAACTAGTCTAGAGGAAGATAAAGAAATTTGATACAGGAAGTAAGTGTAGATTGTCACAATTTGATGAACTTGACCTTTGCTTATGGGTGTAGTAGCTCAAAATACCAAAAGAGAGGTAAAGAGTTTTCACATCAAGGATCAAGTCTGTCACCTCAGTATACAGGGTGAATAAATACTGGCAGCTTACACATTGGCTACCTAAAATTGTGGGGTGGGAGGCTAGCAGGGCACAAAGTGTCTGGCTTACAAGTTTTCAATAGGGAGTTTAGTTTCAAGCAAGTTGTGTGTGTGGAGGTAGAATCCCCATTTAATAATTTTAATCTTGTCTAGATGGGTATGGTGAAAGGGGATGGGAATAGGATTATTTTCATTCAATAGTGAGTAATTGTCATTATGACTAACTGCAATTGTAACATCTGTAAATATAGAAGTTGTATAATACAAAGGGTGGAGTAGTTAAACTTACATTCCAGAAACAGAGGACCCAAGAACCATTAAGAGGAAAGAGCATGGGTGGAATGTGGGATTCAAACCAGAGAAGCAGTGACTCTAATGATGGAGGCAGAGGTGATGTCATGGAGAAATAGAGCACCTGAGGATTCGAGACTCATGGAAAGAGAAAAGTTGTCTGTTGGAGGGCAGGAGGCTGGATTGCAAAATGTGTCTCTTGGCTGTTTAAATGTTTATGTATTCCTGAATATTTCTGTGTACACCAAAACCAAAACAAAGTAGGAATAGAGATAATTACTGTTAATCATGGTGAATATTTTTTTTTTTTAAAGAAAGAAAATAAATCAAAAGACGCATGCCATTAGGTAAGTCAGCTGCACAAGACCTCTTTAAATTGTTGAAGAATAAAAACCTCACTTTGAGAACAACGTGCACCAGACCCAAGCCATGGTATTTTCAGTAGTCTCTGATGAATGTGAAAGTTGGAAAATGAATGAGGAAGGATTGCTGCATTTCAATTATTGTGTTATAAAATAATATTGAAAGTACTATGAACTGCCCGAAAAATAAATTTGTTTTGGAAGTCATACAGCCAAAATGCTCTTTATGTTTTATTGTTTTAAAAATGTTTTACTGTGAATTATGTGATAGTTTACATGGGAGAACATTAGCTTTACATTCATCCTATCGTATATCGTGTCATTGCCATGGCTACAATCCATGCATCATCAACCAACCAAAAGGTATACCCTGCAAGCCTTCACCCTGGTCGTCAGGTCAGCACACAGCCCCTCTCCGTCTCTGGGTCTAGAGTCCCAAAGCATTGCCTCTCTCCATGTCATTGTCTCCAACTCCATCTCTGGTGCCACTGTTTCTCTGGGTAGGGTCCCGCATTCCGCTCTTCTCCTTTGATGGTCCCAAGGACCTCCTCTCCCAGAATGCAAAGTCAACCTCTCCCCTCGTTTTGCTACAAAATGTCTACCTTTACATTTCCAACCATCCCTGTAAGTCCTGATAGAAATTATTCACTATTATGCCACATGAAAGCAATCCCCATTTCCTTTCATCAACCCCACCCAGACAGATTGGTTACTACTATATGGAGATTCTGCCTTCCTCCATGCCCTCGGGATCTAGGCTCCCTCTTGAAAGCTTGTAAGCCAATCACTTCTTGCCTTTGTAACCCCCCATTTTGGGTATCCAATGTCCAAGTTGCTCATCCTTGTTTATTGAGGGGGTGGGAATGATCCTCACTGTAAAGATTTGTTCCCTCTTTTGAGCTATTGCATCCATAGGTGTAGGTTAAATTCATCAAATTGTGTCAGATTACTCTTTTTTTGTTCTTCTTCCTTCTTCTAGTTGAATTCTGATCATCCAGCCATTGAAGCCAGGTCAAGTGGCTATTATATGTAAGTGTGGGTGTTCTTGTGCTTATACCCTCACTTCTTATCCACTGAACACTTCACTCTCCAATCTTGTCCCACATGACTATGTCACTGATTCTGGGACAAGGAGTTCCCAGGTCTTCCCACACTGCTGGTGTACCGGGTATTCACCCAGATTCACAGGAGTCTGTTAAATGTGGTAGGGCTTAGCTTGCTGCCTCATTGCTGTTTTTCCCTCACTTCCCCTTATTGGTGACCAACGCGGCCAATAGTCAGAGTGCATGTCAGCTTGTGTATTCCCATTGAGTCTTATTCATGGAAAGGGTTTTGCCCTACAGGGATCCGACCACTAGTCTTGATGCCTCCTGGTTGAGCAACTTGCTTTTTTTTTTGTAGTAGTCAGTCTGACTGCCATTATTGTTTTGTATTTTTCCTGTAGGTCTTTCTTTCAAGAAATATATTTTGTTCTTCTAGCCTCTACACGATGATCTGCTTGTCCTTTCAAGTGGAAATTCCCCACCTCAGAAGATTCTATGTGGGGTTCAGGATTCCCCCTATGGGCTTATGTAATGCAGAGGCTCCACAGGAAGCCTCCATCATTGGGCACATTGCACCCCCATTTTAGGTATTCCAATCAGTTATAGCCAGGAGACGGACTTAACAAGCTTTCTATGGTGATATTTCTGGCTATTCTTTTCTCTCCCCCTCAAGTGTCTATTTAATAATGGTATAAACCAATATTCAAAAGACAGCCAAGCATCTTAACATTGTTTCCATCCTTTGCCCTTTCCAATCATGACTCAATTCCAGTATCCTAGAGCCTTGTTCTTCCAAGGTTCTGTCTACATCATTATTTAACTCTGTTCCACTTAGCCCATACAAACCTGCTTAACTGTTCTCCCATCCGCTATGTTCTTCCATTTTCCTCCCACTTCTTGTGTATTGCCCTCTCCCCAGCACCCAAATTATCCTGTCTCAATTCCCTACTCTGTGTTCCACCTTGCACTCCATCCCCTGGCCATTCCCTACACATCACTGTAACCAGCAAAGAATGCCCCCAATTTAGTATAGGTTCTTTTTCTTAGTTTTTTACAATAGTGGTCCTAAGCAGTATTTCTCCTTATTTCATTCAACATAATGTCCTGAAGGTTCATCCATGTTATGCAGTGGCTTGCAGTTTCCTTGTTATTATTAAGTTAGCATAATATTCCATTTTGTGTATGCCCCACAGTTTGTTTATCCATTCTTCAATTGATGGGCACTTGGGCTGTCTCCATTTTTTACTATTGTAAATAGTGCTGGTATGAATACCAGTGTGCATATATCTACTCATTTTATGGTTGTGTTTCTTGTGGGTAAATGCCAAGTAGAGGAATTACCGGATCGTAAAGGAACTCTGATAGCGTAGTGGTTACGAATCGCGCTGCGAACCGCAAGGTGAGCAGTTTGAAACTACGAAATTGTTCTGCAGGAGAAAGATGAGGCTTTCTGCTCCCATAAAGATTTACAGCCTTGGAAACCCTGTACAGGGTCTCTATAAGTCAGAACTGACTCCACAGCACGTAACAACAACAGCAACAAGGTATTTCTATTTCCAAACTTCTGAGGAAGGGCCATATTGATTTCCAGAGAGGTTGGACCATTTTTTAAATTCCAACAACAATGCAGGAGAGTCTCCACGGCTTCGTCAGCATTTATAGTCCTCTACTTTTTGGATCTTTACTGTTATTGATGGTGAGAGGTGATATCTCATTGTTGTTTTGATTTACATCTCTCTAATGGCTATTGATTGTGAACATTTCTTCATATGTTTGTTGGCTGCCTGGATCTCCTCCTCCTTGGTGGTGTCTGTTCATGTCCTGTGCCCATTTTTTAACTGTGTTATTTGTCTTTTTCTTGTAGATGTGTTGTACTTTCCCATATATTTTAGAAATGACTCCCTTGTCTGATGTGTCATTGCAAAAGATTTTTTCCCAATCTGTGGTTTCCCTTTTTACTCTTTTGGTGAAGTATTTTGACGCACATAAGTTTTATTTTTTTGTATGTCTCAATCATCTATTTTGTCTACTTTTGTTTGTGTAGTTTTCAAAATGTTTGGTAGTCTGTGTATGTCCTGAATTAATGCCCTCACATATGTCCCTACTTTTTCATTGATGGCCTTCATAATTCTGGGATTCACATTTAAGTCTCCAATCCTTGCTGAGTTGTTTTTTTTTTATATATATATAAGGTATGTGGTAAAGGTCTAGTTTCAATCTTTTGCATATCACTTTCCAGTTCTGCCATTACCATCTGTTGAAGAGACTATCTCCTCCCCATGTAATATACTTAGGCACTTTGTGGAAATTCAGTTGGCTGTATGTGGATGGGTTAAATTCTGGATTCTCAATCCTGTTCCATTGATCTTTCATTGTACCAGTACCAGGTTGTTTTGACCACGGTAGCTGTGTAGAAAATTTTGAAATCATGAAGTGAGAGATTTCCAACCTTGTTCTTCTTCTCAAGAATGCTTTGCTTACTCTCGGTCTCTTTCCTTTCCATATAAAGTTTGTAATTGTTTTATTCCATCTCTCTGACGAATGTCATTGAGATGTGAATCGGGATTGCATTATATGTGTAAATTGCTTTGGGCAGTATTGTCATTTTCACAATGTTGAGTCTTCTTATCCAAGAGCATGGTACATTATTCCTTTTTTGTAGGTCTCTTTTGATTTCTTGTGGTAGTGTTTTGTAGTTTTTGTTTCTCTGGTTGCATTTATCATTAGATATTACATCCTTTTGGAAGATTTGTAAATGGTATAGCTTTCCTAATGTCATTTTCAGTGTTGCTGTTATTGGTATAGAGGAACCCAACTGATTTTTGTATGTTGAGCTTCTTTCCTGCCACTTTGCTGAATCTTCCAATGAGGTCTAGTAGCTTTTTCACTGAGTCTTTGGGGTTATCTATGTATATGATCTTATCGTCTGCAAATAGCATTTTACTTCCTTTTTGCCAATTTAGATGCTTTTAATTTCCTTGTTTTGGTGTATAGCTCTTGCTAAGACTTCCAGCACAATATTGAATAGGAGTGACGACAAAGGGCATCATTGTCTGGTTGCTATTTGCAGAGTGAAGGTGTTTAGTTTCTTTCCATTGAGAGTAATGTAAGCTGTTGGTTTTGTATATATGCTGTTTATTATGTTGAGGAATTTCCCTTCAATTCCTACTTCGTTGAGGGTTTATATCAGAAATCGATGTTGGATTTTGTCAAATGCCTTTTCTGCATCAATTGATATGATCATGTGGTTCTTTTCTTTTTTGTCATTTATATTGTGGATTACATTGATTGTTATTGATTGTTTTTCTAAAGTTGAACCATCCTTGCAGCCCTTATATGAATCCCACTTGATCATGATTTATTGTCTTTTGATATGCTGATGGATACTGCTGGCTAGGATTTTGTTGAGAATTTTTGCTTCTATGCTCATAAGGGATATTGTTCTATAATTTTCTCTCTTAGTGACATCCTTCCCTGGTGTTGGTACAAGGATTATGCTTGATTCATAAAATATATTAGGAAGTTTTCCATCCTCCCATTCATTCTAGAATGATTTAAGTATAATTGGTGACAGCTATTCCCTGAAACTTTGGTAGAACTCACCAATGAAGACATCTTGGTCTGGACTTCTTTTGGTTGGGCATTTTCTGATGATCTGATCTAAATCTTCTATTGTTATAGGTCTGTTCAAGTTTTCTTCTTCACTCTGTGTAAGTTTAGGTAGGTCGTGTTTTTCTAAACATGTATCCATTACTTCTAAGTTTTCAAATTTGCTGGAGCACAACTTTTCATAGTATTCTGTTATTATCCTTTAGATTTCCTTTGGTTCCATTGTCACATCGCCAGTGTGGTTTCTAATGCGTCTTGTTTGCCTCTTCCTCTACTTTTCTTTTGTTAGGTTTGCCAGTGGTCTGTCAATTTTGTTAATCCTTTCTGAGAACCATCTTCTTCTCCTATTGATTCTTTCTATAGTTTATGTTTTCTATCTTATTTATTTCTGCTTTAATTTCAATTATTTCTTTTCTTTTGGTGGCTGTAGGTTTCTTCTGTTAGTCTGTTTCTAATTATTATAGATGCTTTGTTAATGTGTTAATTTTGGTTCTTTCTTATTTTTGGATATGTGTATTTATTACAATAAATTTTCTTCATAGCACCATTTTTGCTGTATCCCAAAGATTTCGTAGGTTTTGTTTTCATTCTCGCTTGTTTCTAGGAACTTTTTGAGTTCACGTTTTATTTCTTCTATTTCCCAGTCGCTTTTCAGCAGGGTGTTATTCAGTTTCCATGTATTTGACTTTATTCCCTTGGTCTTCCTTTGTTGATATCTAATTTGATAGCATTTTCATCTGAGAAGATGCTTTTTAGTATTTTGATATTTGTAAATTTACGGAGGTTTGCTTTGTGGCTTAAGAAATGGTTTATTCTGTAGAATGTTCCATGTGCACTGGAAAAGAATGTGTGTTTTGCTGTCATAGGGTTGAATGCTCTGTACAAATCTTTGAGGTCCAGTTGGCTGATTGTGTTGTTTAGTTTTTATGTGTCTTTGTCAAGTTTGTTTCTGGTTGTTCTATCCATTTTTGAAAGCAATATATTAAAATTGTTCACGATTATTGCAGATTGATCTATTTCTTTCTTAAAACCCATTAGATTTTGCTTTATATATTTTGGCACTCTTTCATTGGGAGCATAGATATTTATTATGGTTATGCCATCTTGTTCAATTGTCCCTTTAATCATGAGATAATGTCCATCTTTTTCTATTATGCTGGCTTTTTGCCTTAAAGTTTATTTTATTGGAGATTAGTACTGCCACTCCAATTAATTTTTTATTGCAGTTAGCTTGGTATATTTTCCCCATCTTTTGACTTTTAATCTTTTTTTTGCCTCTATGTTTAAGATGTGTGTCTTTCAGGTAACATATTGAATGATCTTGTTTTCTTATCCTTTCTGTTTGCATTCAGTGTAATTATTGATAGGTATGGGTTAATTTCTGTCATTATGTTTGTTTATTTGTGTGGTGTTGCTGCTTTCTTTATTCTATATGTCTTCCTGTGCTGAGTTCATGGTTATTTTGTTCTTTCTTGTGAGTTTCCTCATAGTATTAATGTTTCCATGTCCTTGGGTTTTCATTTTCTTGATACATTAAATTTCTTTGGGGTTAACCTATAGTCCATTAACTTTTCCATCCATTTAGTGCAGTCTATTTTATCCTGTAATCTACCAGAGCATCTCACCATCTGGACCTCTATTCCTACATGTTTATCTTCATTCATATTGTAATTTTTTTGATCTTAGACTGACCTCCCAGATTTTCTGAGTTTGTTCTTATGGTTTTGGTCTGTTCTCAACTCTTCCATCTGTTGATTAAATTCTGGGAGGTGCTGTCACATATGTCAATCTCTGGTTGTTGTGTGTTCTGAATGGTTCTCAGTCCACAGAACTCACTTTAGTATGTTTTGTGGTGCAGAGTTGGCTTTGGAAAAATCCCTTAACGTCTGTTTGTCCTGGATTATTTTGATTACTCCTTTGCATTTAATTGATAACTTTTCTGGACAAAGATTCTTGGTTGGCAGTTTTTTTGTTTTGTTTTGATTTGTTTTGTTTCCTTTCAGGGCTTTATATATGTCTCCCCATTGCCTTCTTGCCTGCATGGTTTCTGCTGAGAGATACGAGCTTAATGTGACTTGCTTGCCTTTGTATGTAACACTTCTTTTCCTAACTGCTTCTGGATTGTCTCCTTATTTTTGATTTTGGAGAGATTGATTATGATATGTCTCAGTGATTTTCTTTTGGGGTCTATCTTTCCTGGGGTTCGTTGAGCCTCTTGAATCTTCTTAGGATGTTAGAGAAAATTTCTTCCAGCAGTTCTTTAAATATTTCCTCTGTGAACTTGTGTGATTCTTTCTGTTCCAGAATGCCAATAATTCTTAAGTTATTCCGCTTCATGTTGTCCAACAGGAATCTTAAACCTTCTGCAGATTTTTTTTTTTCTGTTTGTTGTTCTATCTTAGTGATATTGAGAGATTTGTCTTCCAGCTCACTAGTTCTGCCTTCCATCTCTTCTCTTCTGCTCCTTTTCCCTTTCAGTGTATTGTCTATTTCTGATATTCTATTATTGATCCTTTGGACCTCTTTCAGTAGGTTTTGCATTTTTTTTCCAATTCTGGATTGTTTCTGCAGAGCTTTCCTGACTTCTTCCTTATTTTTCTCAACTACATTGTAAAGTGTTTTGAAACATTTTATAATCATTTTTCTGAATTCCTTCTCAGGCATTTCCAAGGCCTGCCCTCCTTCCAGAATGGAGTCCAGGTTTACCTCTAGGTCATTTGTCTCGGTCATTTTATCTTGTTTCTGGACATGTGCTGATATGGTCATCTACTTTTCCTTCTTAGAAATGTTTAGTATTTATCTGTGGTCTTAATACTTAACTGTATGTGTTTTGGTATTTTTTATGCTTTATGATTGCCTCCAGGTAGATGTGATCTGGATGTGGGCTTTCCTTTTCACTCTTCTTATTGCTCAATTCAGAGTAACTTTCGCAGTTGTTGTCTGCCTCACTGGTGTTTTTCAGTTGGTATTGTTTCTTGCTTGGATTGTGGCATTTCATGAGATGTGATTGTAGCTTGACTATATGGCAACAATTGCTGTCTCTTCTTGGCTAATATAGGGAAAGAAAGAGTCCCCCAAAGGTTAAATGGGATTTTAAAAAATTACAAAACAGTAACAGCAAAAAGAATAAGAGAAAAAAAAACCCTCGAAACAATAACAACAACAAAAACTAAGTTGGAAACTGTAGTCTATAATCACAGAAAACAGAGAGGAGGGAGAGAAGAAAAAGAAAAAGAAAAATCTGTAGCCTAATATGAGTATGATTTTAATATTCTCTTTCAGCTTCTTGCCTCTTTCTGCCTGATAAATATTCAGATGCCACTATTGGTTGTTATGCTGTAGCTCAGGATTTAATTTTTGGCCTGTTTTGTTTTTAAATTCTCTCCCTCTCCACACCCCTTGTTCTGGCCTTTTCCTTATTAATAAACAGTTCAAGGCTGGCTGCTGAGCTGCCTGTTTCTGCAAATTCTGAGAGTATCTGTGTGCATATATGGCAGAAGAAACCACCAGTGGTGGGGGTTGGGGTTGTCCACTCACTTAGGCACCCACTCTAGTAACCAGAATGGAAGTGCACAAATAGTGTGGGGGCCAATAAACAGATACCAAAATAAAAATCAGAACAAAGCAAAACCAACAAAGTTTTTTGTCCACCTTTACTCTGAGGTTCCCACAGTATTATTCCGTAGTGAATCTGCTTGTTCCCCCACTTGGTCTTGCCATTTGGTCTCATCCAAGTTGTTGGCTCTGGGCCGCCAAGCATGACCGATTCTGAAGCATGAGATTTTACTTCCACTATAAGTTCCACTAACCATAAGCCTGCAAACTTTTTAAATCTTCCTAGATATGTGGTTCAGAGTTTTGGACCTCTGTCCTGAATCTGCTTCATCTGGTATTCTGTGGTATTGCTGATGGAGTACTTCACTGCACTTCTACCCTATCCACCATCAAGCCACACCTCTCCCAGCATGCTCTTTACAAGTAAGGATGGTGAGATTTCTTCTCTTGTCCTGTGGACATGTCAGGAAGAACCAGTCCTTGGAGAAGTATATCATACTTGGTAAAGTGGGAGATCAACAGAAGAGAGAAAGATCCTCAAGAAGATGGATCAACACAATCTGAAAAACAATGACCTTAAATATAACAATTTTGTGGATGGCACATGACTGGGCAGTGTTTCATTCTGTTGTGTATAGTGTCACTATGAGTTAGAATCAATTTAGTGGCACCAAACAACAATACTGCCTATAAAATGACAATATTTTATAACTTTGAAGATCATTATAATTTCACCAAAGAAGACATTCAGGTGGCCAACATACATATGAAGAAATGTTAATGATTATTAGCCATTAGAGACATGCCAATCCACACAACAATGAGATATCATCTTACTCCAGCATTAATAGAAAAGTTAAAACAAAACAAAGCACAACAACAACAGCAACAACAACAACAAAAAAACCAAGAACACAACAAATACTGGTGAAGGTGTGGAGACACTGGAACCCTCCCATGTTGCTGGTGAGATTGTAAAATGGTGTACCCAGTTGAACAAAGTGTGATTTTCTCAAAAAATTTGAAATAGAAATAATATATGGCCCAACAATCCCTCTATTTGGTATATATCCTCAAGAAATAAGAGCTGTGACATGAATGGGTATATGCACACCCATGTTCATTGAATTACTAGTAACAATCACAAAAAAATGGTTACAGTCTACCTGCTCATCAACAGAATAATCATTAAACTATACATACACACAATGGAACCCTACCCAATACAGAAGAATAACAATGAATCTGCAGAACACCTCAAAACATGGATGAACCTGGAAGACATTATACTGAGTGAAATTAGTCAATCACAAAAGGACAAATATTGTATGAGACCACTGTTTAAAAAGTTAAGAAAAGGTTTTCTCGATAAAGAAACATTCTATGATGGTTACTGTGGATTGAGGAAGGGAATTATTCATAGGCTAGCGTGTGAACACGAGTGATGGGGAAAGTAGTATATAACAAAAGGGAGTTTGGCAGAGGAAAAAGGAAAATAACAGGAAGCATAGGGAGTAGTGCAAGATTTAAAGGAAATAGAGGTTAAATACTGTTAACTGATGGTACATGGCAGGGTATACAATCATTGTAATAAAGCAAAGTATATGATTTGCTGAATGTAAAACTGCTGAGTTGCTCTGTAAACCTTCACCCAATTCACAATAAAAACTTTTTTAAAAGATCATGATAATAAACATGCATAACCATTTCATACCAACTCTTTAGCCAACAATTTGTCTTGCATATTTAGGAGCAGGAACAGAACTCATTGCTGATAATTTTTTTTCATCAAGAGTAGAACCCTCCCTATTTTCAGCTCTACCTGTTCCTGGCTTTTGAGGAAATTGCAATTAAAATAATTTTCCTGGAGCTATATAATTCTAAAAAGGGTGTTAAAGACCAGTGACAACTATGAAATGCTTTGATATTGGGGGGGAATACTCATAATAGGAAGGATTCCTGGTTATGTAATGGAGTACCACAAGGTCAGCAGTTCAAATCAACCAGTCAATCCACCAGAGAAAGATGAGGTTTTCTGGTCCCATAAAGATTTATATCCTCAGAAACCCTGTACTAGATTTGGAATTGACTTGATGCACACTACCACCAACAAAAAACAACCCAAAATAAGTGTGTCTCAAAATGACTAGTTATAGATATTGAATCCTCTGTGATGAGACCTAGAGGAACAATGTCAGATTCGTCTTAGGATGCTTAAAGAGAAGATGGAAAATAATATTTATTAGAAATCACCCATTTCAAAGTTTCTTGGAGGACTGGCACTACAGTGGAGTCCTGATTGCACCGTGGTTAAGAATTCAGCTCTAACAAGAAGGTCAGCAGTTCAAACCTACTGTATGAACAGTTCAAACTATTCAATTAGAGAAATATGGCAATCTATTACCATAAAGATTAAAGCCTTTGAGATAAAGCAGTGGACTGCAATATTGCTTTAAACCACAAGGTAGGCAGTTCAAATGCACCAGTCGCTGTTGGGAACTGATTCAACAGCACTTAACAACAACAATTCCTATGGGACAGTTCTACTCTGTTCTATAGGATTGCTATGAGTCAGAATAAATGTGATGGCAACGGGCTTGGTTTTGGTGTGGCACTGTAGTATAAACTCCCAACCTCAAGGTTGGTTGGATCCTCAAGGTCAGTGGTTAAAGCTCACTAGCCACTCTTCTTAACAACAACAGCAACAACATAAAGATGCCAGAAAGTCCTGATGTGACACTGCAGGTTAATGCGCTGGACTGTAAGGTCAGTTTGAACCACAAGGTTGGTGGTTCAAGCTCGCCATTCATTCTTTGGAAACTCTATATAGGGTTCCTATGAGAAGGAACCAACTTGAAGGCACTTAACAATAACAACAACAATAGAGGTCCCAGATTCAAATCTGGATGACCCTACTCTGTTCTTTGAACTATATGTTTTCTGAGTCGTTTTGTCCATCCCTTAATCAGTCCCAGGAAAGATAAATGAAACTCATCAGACAATCCTTGGAAACCCTATGCAAGGTCACTATGAGTAAGAACTGACTCAATGGTACTTAACAACAACAACAACAAAATTATATACCCACCAGCTGCTCTGTGGGAGAAAAATGTAGCAGTCTGCTTCCATAAAATTTTTCAGTCTTGGAAACCTTATGAGGTAGTTCTACTCTGTCTTATATAGTTGCTATGTGTCTGAATCGACTAAACATTAAACACCTTAGAAGGGAAATCTTTGAAGCAATTTAGTTTGAAAGGGTATAATTAAGCTACCTTTTTTTTTTTTTTTTAAAATATAAGGCAACATCCTATTTACTAAATCATACTCATACAATTTGGCCATCTTTCTAATTTTAAGAACGTTAGATTTGAGGCTCTGTAAAGGGGGAAAAAAAACATCCAATGTCACACACTCAGAAGATGGAAGGCAAAGATTAAGATCAGATCCTAGGCAAAGATTAAGATCAGATCCTAGAAATTCCAGCATTTTCTGATATCATTGATTTTTTTTTTTTTCATATAGTAGGCAGAATATAACATCGAGTGGGAAAAAGCTAATAGCATTCTTTGAAAATGTGTTTTGTCAGCCATGGGTTGATATGACCCTGGTGAGAGTAGAAACTGCATTGACCAGATACAATGTATTTGTCTCTGAAATAATATCCCACCAGCATTCAGGAAACACCTCTTTCTAAAGTAAATTCAAGTTTACAGACAACCCTATTTCTTGGGAAAATGCTTTCCTATTGTATTTATGATCCTAATGAATTTACAGAAATAGAGTCTCTCTCTTACTCTTTCTTTCTTTTCCTGCTTTCTTTTCTCTCACCCTTTCTCTCTGTATCAGATATACTGTTTATACATTTTGGGTAATTGGTATTTTTATTATTGTTATTGTTGTGTTCTTTTAAGTTGGTTTTGACTCAGTGATCCTGTATAAGTTTTCTGAGAGTGGCTGGTAGGTTTGAACTGCTGACCTGTGGTTACCAGTCTGGTGCTTATCCAACAGTGCCACATCAGAGCTTTTATTAGTAGTATTTCGATTTCACAAATAAATAACTAATGTGCTAAAATATGGCACCATTCACGTAGATAATAAACTGTGGATAGGCACTAAACTTCACACCTTCATCCTACAGTGCTTTGCATTCTCTGCACATGACTGTGATTACGTCTCTGAGGTATGTCAGAGGGAGACTGAGATTAGCTTTTCTGAAAATAAAATGAATTAAAAATTCTATGAGTTATGTATGTGTTTCGTAATTAGAATATGTGTGGTAGGCAGTGATAGGAGCTGAGCCATTTTCTCAAAGAACTAGAACAGGAAAGGAACTAAGAAGAAATTTTTCTACACTTAAGAACAAAATAATTCCTGAGATGGGAAATACTGGTTACTCAGTGGAAACAGAAGGAAATGAAGATCGATGACTGTTTTTCACAATCCCCTTTGAAAACCCAACCCACTAGGGAAAAGCCTATTTTTTGTGGAATTATAAAGCACTTGCAATTCATGATTTATTCAGAGCCAAATACTGAGATGCAATAAAAAATGTGTCCTCATTTATAAAAAGGAGTCTTCAGGGGACAAACAGGTATTAAGCCTAATTCTTCATACAAAAATGTACTATATAATAAAATAGAGTGCAGATAGATATCAGGAAAATAGAAAGTAGGCAGGTCGAAATTCCTGTCCCACCACAGCAACATAGAAAAGCAAGTAAAAGCTGTCATAATAAAGAATGTCAGGACACTGGAAAACAATCAAGGTCAATATTGAATCAACAAACTGGCAACTTAAAAGTGGTAGGGAAAAGTCTCTCTGTGGAGGCATAGATATACAAGGAAAACACTTTGCTGGTACAGTCCCGGAGATTTAAATTAAATGTAAAGTAGGGGCAAACAGTTTTGGGTGCCAACAGGCAGATAAATCTGAAGGGTTGATAGCAAACAGAGCAATTTCTGAATCGGGATGCTGCCAAAGGTCCACAGGCTTTGCAGAGGTCAGAGCAGAGGACTACAATGAACCTGATACAGCAGAAAACCACTTAGTGACTTATGTAAAAATAGGTGTGACAGTGGGTTTTTTTTTTTTCCTTCTCTGTTTCTTCTGCTCTTGTGCTCTTCCCTGTCACACTCTCTCTGCCCAGTCTGGGTGGCTTTAATTGGGTGGGAGTGCACCTCCAAAAGGGTCTAGCCTTGGGCCCACAGGGTGCAATTGACACTGTCATCCTGAGTTGAACAGAGGCAGGATTTTCCCAAGGTATAAAGATAAAGTAGCTGAAAGTCCAAGTCGGCTCCATACACTAATCCTCCAGTAGGTACTTATGACATCTGACTGTGGGATTTAGCCCTGAAGTTGACCCTCTCACTTGAGTGGAAGTTTTTATTCCTGCCTTACCTAACAAGGGACAGCAGCTGTGGCCATACAGCAAAGCTGCATTTGCACCTTGTAAAACCCCAACATAAAAGGGAAAAGCCAACACCAGCCACTATATACAAGAACAGTGTGTAAAGACAACATCTGTTAAAAACACTAAACGGAGAAAGGCACAGTCATCTGGAGAAGGATGCTATGGATAGGCAGAGACCTGAATGATCATCCAGAATAAATGTGTTAACAATTTTTCTTCCACCCATTTCTCTTTCTTGATCTGTACACCTCCACTCGGTGTCTACAGGGGGGTGACTGAGTGAGTGGACACACCCACACACTCCTGGAGGTATCTACTGCTCATGAACAGGGATCTGCTCAGCAAACACTACTGGATTGTTTTTGGTTTTGTTTTTCTTTTGTTGTTGTTCTTGTTGTTTTTCATCCTCCTTTTTTCTGTACCTACATTACCCAAGAAGAGATAGCAATTGTAGCCATATAGCCAAGCTACAGTCACACCCTATAAAATACCACAATCTGGGCAAGAGCCAATACCAGCTGCTATACATTACATAGATAGCCAACACTTGCTAAAATGATTTATAGGTTAGTAATAAGAGAAGCAAAAAGGGAAGCCTATCTCCTGATCACATCTATGAGGATGCACTCAGAAAGCTTAATAATACAACAAAATTCATTCATATAATTAATGAAACAACATCCAATTATTGAAAATATCTAAGAAACAACAAAGTAGTTTGGCACATGTCCAGAAACAACGTAGAGTAACTAAGACAAATGACCTGGAAGAAGACTTAGACTTCATATTGGAAGAAGGGCAGGCTTTGGAACTTCCTGAGAAGGAATTCAGGAGAATTATATTGTGGTGCTTTGCCTCAGAGGGGTAGAGAAAAAGAAGGGAAAAGTCAGGAAATCAATACAGGAACAATAAAATTAGATTGACATAACATTAGAAACAATTCAAAACATGCAAAAAGAGTTCTAAATGATTAATAATAAAATATCACAAATGGACAAGACACTGAAAAGGCAAAGGAGTAAAACTGAAGACATGGAAGCCAGAACCAGCAAGCTTGAAGATAAATGTATCAATGCTGCTAAGATAGAAGAGCAAGAGAAAAAAAAAAAAAAATTTTGAAGAAAGTCTAAGATTCATGTGGGACAACATGAAGAGGAAAACCTTGAGAATTACTAGAATTCCAGAACAGGAAAAATCATAGAAAAACACAGGAGAGATAGTTGAAAAGCTGCTGAAAGAAAATTTCCCTAACATCCTGAAAAGTGAAAAGATAAGCATTCAAGAAGTTCAATGAACCCCAGGAGGGATAGACCCCTAAACAAAATCACCAATACATATAATGATCGAGCTCACCAAAATCAAACATAAGGCAAGAATCCTGAAAGCAGCTAAGGAAAAGAGAAGTGTTACTTATAAAGGCAAGCAAATCAGATTAAGCTCCTATCTCTCAGTAGAAAACATGCAGGCTAGAAAGCAATGGGGAAACATACATGAAACCTAAAAGAAATGAACTTCCAAACAAGAATCGTTTACCCAGAAAAACTGTCAATCAAATATGATGGTGCAATAAAAATATTCCAGGATAAACAGAAGATAAGTGACTTTGTCAAAGCCAAACCAGTGCTTCAAAACCTCCGGAAGGGAGTTCTTTGGACTGAAAATCATCAAGAACAGAAAACAACTGTGACTTTCAAATTGACAAGTGTCTTTTTTTTTTCTCCCTCATTTGAGTCCTCATTCATTTGACGCAAGAACCCTCAAACTCAGAAAAACTGGTTCCAAATAAACTATTGACTTAGTTAGCCTGATAATTTAGTTAAGAACACATACAGCACAAAAATTAGAAATCTCATCCCATTGCACATTAGTGAAACATAATGATTTAAAGTGATTCTAAAGCAGACACGGGTTAGAAACAAGTATTTTTGCTCTCTGACACACTTGGACCCAGTTCTTTTCAGCATGTGAAAGAATGGGCCTTTTCTGATCAGTGCATCTTTATCCAAAGAGTCACTGAGATTGGTGATAGCATTTATATAGCAAAATGCCCCATTCTTGTTAAGAATAACTTAAGACATTTTGTCTCCTAAATTTGTCCAACCTAAGGTAGATTTATTTTCTTTTTAAGCCTTCCCTCCATTCCTAGTTATAAATTATATAGCCATGACGACTGGAATGGAGGGGAACAACTAGTGCACATGTGAAGAGAAAAGAGGCTTTTCACTTGTGTGTGAGTTTTAAGATTCAAAACTTCTAAGTGTGTGAGGGCCCTGCTGACTGCTCTGGGGTGTCTGTATAACAAGATAGACTTCTGAAACACCCAAGGCTCTGGCTATCTTAGCAGCATGTTGGTCCTTACAAGGAGACTTCATAATCTCCCCAGGTCCATTTTTTGTTTGTATGGATTACTTTTGTTTAGTTGTTTTCAGTCATTGTTTGATTTTAAAATTGTCTGATGACATGAGATGGGATTTGGGACTTAGATGAAGTATACTTGATGGGTAATTCCAAACATGATCTCTCTATCATTGTTTGTAGATAACAGATAAGAGGAAGACCAGGCTCTTGTGGAATGCCTCCTTCCAAAAATATTACACAAAATAAGATCCTCACTTAATGAAGCAGAAGTATCTGTTTATGTAGTTCAAGTCTCTGAAAAGAGGTCCTCAACAACCTCCCTGATTGTGCTCTGTGACCTTAAGTGAATAGCTAGACTATTTATTCTGGAGGAGATGGCAATTTATTGAGGGAGGAAAACACCTGTTATGTCCCCTCATTCTGGTTTCTTATGTTTGTGTGTCATTCAGCACCCCCAAAAAATTAACTGTGTTTTAAAATATTCTTATTACTGAAAAATATGAAACAGTTTGATTTTGTTTGTTTTGGTGTCAACAAAAGAAAACAGTCTTATATTTGTAACTCAGAATTCCTACTTTAGGAAAAACAAGCAGAGTCTCTTAGCAAAATTTATCTACTTGAATGCAATTCAATAAAGAAAATAAATAGAAAAAAAAAAAAAAAAGATGGAGACAGCTAAAGTACCCACCAATGGAAGAATGGATAAACAAACTTTGGTATATACACTCAATAGAATATTATGCTACTTTGAAGATTAACAATGAAGCTGCAAGTCACCACATAATATGGATGAACCTTGAGGACATTATGCTGAGTGAAATTAGTCAGTCACAAAAGGACAAATATTGCATAAGACCATTATTGTAAAAGCTTAAGAAAAGATACTCATATTAAAAAATATATATATATATATATATATATATATATTTGTTGCTTAACAGGAGGGGGAGACAGGGTATGGTAGAGCAACAGTTAAGGGATAGACACATCATAGTTTGGGTGTTGGGGAGGGCAATACACAAGAAGTGTAGGGGGATGGTAGAACAAGGTACATAGGGGAATATTTAGGCAGGTTTGCATGGGCTAAATTAGAAAGAGGTAAATAGTGATGTATGCTCAAACTTGGAACAACAGGGCGCTATAAAACAGCAATTGAAGCATAATCTGAATGAGTAAAAGAGGGGAAATAATGTTAAGATGCTTGACTGTCTTATGAATATTAATTTTCCTTGCCTACTATTGTAGAATAGACACTTGGGTGGGATAAAAAGGAAATTTGGGAGGCATAATTACAGAAAGTCTGTAAGCCCGACTTCAGCCCATAATTGTTTAAAATACCTAAAAGGGCTTCTAGAACTTGGCCACTGAAATAGGCTTGTGTGAAGCCTTTGTAGTGCATAGGACCTTAGGTGGAATCCTTAGCTCCATCCATCACCTTCTGAGGTGGGACACTCCCACTTGAAAGGGCAAGCAGACCAGTGTGGAGAAGCTAGAGGAACAGAAGATACTTCTTAAAAGAAAGACCAGCAAGAAAAATCAAAAACAAAAACAGCAGTCTGATTGGCTACTGCAAGGTCAAGCCAGTTGTTTGCCGAAGAGCCTTCAAGGGAAGCAACCAAGTCCCTTCAGGAGAAACCCACCTCCAAGACTGAAAGTCAAAGGGAAAACATAAGTAGGCATGTAAGTTTGGTGGTGACCACGTTGGTCTACTGGTGAGTGGTAGAAGGGGAAAGGCAGCAATGAAGATCTTGGCTGAGTTCTAACACATTCTGTAGAGTCCATCGACCTTGAGATGAGAAACAGAAGAGGAAGCACTAGTTGTTCTGATGTGTGGTGAGACCTGAGGACTCCTAAACCCATGGGCAAGGACCTAAAGAGGGCTAGAGCTGAGAGTGAAGCATCCATCTATTATGAAGTGAGGGAAGATGCACAAAAAAGCCCAAGCTTTCAGAAATTACCTATTTGACCTAGCTTCAATGGCTTGATGACCAGAACTCGCCTAGAGGAAGAAAAATTTATTTGATAAAGGAAACAAGTTTAAATTGCTACAATTTGATGAACTTGACCCATACTTATGGATGTAGTATCTCAAAATACCAACCTAGAGGGAAGGAATCTTCACCCTCTGTACTTAGGATTGATAAGGACTGGCAACTTAGACATTGACTACCTAAAATGGGGGGAGGGGGCTATAAAGGCACAAATTGACTGGTTTACAAGTTTTCAAGAGGGAGTTTAATTTCAGAGTGTGCAGGGGAATGTAGAATACCCATTAAATAGGTTTTGTCTTGTCTAGATGGGTCTGGTGAAAGGAGATGGGGATAAAGTTCTTAATGATCCAATACTGAGTAATTGTTATCATGACTAATTGTGATTGTCACAACTGTAAAGATTTTGTAACACAAATGGTGGAGTAGTTGATATTACATTCCAGGAACATTCTAGGATCATCAAGAGAGAAGAGCATGAGCAGAATGTGAAACCCTATCCAGAGAAGCAGCAACACCAGATATGTAGGAAGAGAAGATAAGGGGGAGAGATAGAGCAGCTGAGAACTTCAGACTCATGGAGAGAGAAAGGCTGTGTGCTGGCAGCAGAAGGCAGGCTTGCAGAATCTGCCCTTTGGTTATTTAAATGATTATGTATTTCTGCATGATTTTGTGTACATCCAAATAAATCACAAAAAAGAAACAAAACAAATGAAAACAATTAAAACAGAAGAACTTGAAGCACATACTGTTGGATGATTCTGCACGGAGGGGGTTGTATTATATGCAATGAAATGAAATACAATAGGGTTAGTGTAAAACTGATGTTCTTTCATGTAAACTAGCACTCAATTCACAATAAAAACATAAAAAATTTAAAAAATGGTAGGAAAGATATGTAGAATTGTTCCTTGTTCTTGCCAACCACCTCCCAACTCTGTTCTGTTGTTGTTGTTGTTAAGTGCCGTCGAGTTGGTTCTGATCCATAGCGACCCTGTATAGGGTTTCCAGGGAGTGACTGGTGAGCTTGAACCACCAACCTTGCAGTTAAAATGGCATTGCAGTCTGGCGCATTAACCCACAGTGCCACACCAGGACTCCGTAGTAACAGATAATACTTTATTTGCAAATTACTGTGCTTCTGTATTCTAACTTTTTGGAGTCCACCTGAAGTAATATTGCAAGAGGCTTATCTCTATTTCGTCACATTTGAAACTCACTCAGCACAGAAATGTGTCAGGCATTGAAGGTGAATAAAATCCCACAGCCATTTAGACCAAAAGATCATGGTTAAAAAATACAAAAGAACAACTACGGGCTGAGATTAAAAACCAGAGGTTCCTTTAGATATTCTGATACTCAAAAGCCTCTATTACCTGCTCCTTGGAAACCCTAGAAAAGGTTGCAAAGAGTCTGAAATGACTTCAAAGCACTTAACAGCAACAATAAAAATACTAGGGTATTTCATATGTATATCCAGAGCTGCATGCAGGATCAGAAAAGCTCTGAAGAGACTCTTAAGATTTTATCTTTGTCTGATTTCAGGTTTCAGTGAGAAAGCAGGAAGGAGAAACTAAAGAAGAGTTTCAAACAGCAGAAAACCAATATAAAAAAAAAAAAAAAGGAAGAAATTTTGATTTTTGGTTTGTCCAGGCACTCAAGCAAATCATTATCAAACATGAAAAATGTCTAAAGGAACAGTCTTTAGTACCATTAGTATTCTTTAGTAAAGCAATATTTGAAAAAAATTGTTTTGGAAAAGTTACTAAAAAATGGATGATAAGAATTAATAGTCAAATATGGCAAGCCATGGACAAATAAAAAATCTGATTTCTGGACTCATTACATTATAGTATTCCAATGTCAAATTAAAAAAAAAAATGCAAGGGATGCAAGGAAATAGGAATATATGATCCATTCCCAAGCCCCCCCCCTCCCCCCGCCAAATAAAAGACAAAATACTCCTGAAGGTGTCTGTCCATGGAACTTACTTGAAAAGACAAAATGAATTGTGTTAAAAATGGCAAAGAGCTAATGGAAAAGAGGAAAAAGAGCTAAAAATAAAGAAAATGATAAATTAATGTAATTAATAGAATGAGATAAATAGAGAGAGATTATAGAAAAAGTAACCAAACAGAATTTTTTTTTTTTGTCTGAAAGTTATAATAGCAGAAATGAAAAATTCACTTCAGGGCTGAGCATCAGATTTGAGCAAGAAAAAAGTTAGCAAACCGTAAGAAACGTCAGTTGAAATAATCAAATCAGAGAAACAGAAAGACCTGTCAGACAGTCAGGCAGGAAAGACAGAAGGAAGGAAGATGTAAGCTGATTGTCAGCCAATTGTAGATATATTAATTCACCTAACCAAGCTAACAGGAGTCCTAGTGTGGTGCTGTGACAGGCAAATGCGTCAGACTGTAAAGTCATTTGAACTGCAAGGTCGGTGGTTCAAGCTCACTGGCTGCTACGTGAAAACCCTCTACCGTGTTGCTATGGGTTGTAATCGACTTGATATCACTTAACAACAACAACAACAAAGATAATGAGAAGAACTATGCAAGTGACACCAGCTCAGCTTTTCAACATTTGAAATATAGACTTAAATAAATGTTTTATGTTTAAATCAATGATTTTGATGTACAAAAAAAAAAAGTCTGTATTGTTATATAGATAAGGTTGTTGTTGTTGTTATGTGTCGTCGAGTCGGCCCCGACCCATAGCAACCCTGGACCCTATACAGGGTTTCCGAGGCTGTAAATCTTTATGGGAGCAGAAAGCCTCCTCTTTCTCCCGTGGAGCAGCTGGTAGTTTCGAACTGCTAACCTTGCGATTCACAGCCCAATTCATCACTACTATGCTACCAGAGCTAAGGTACACTGATAAAAATATATATTGTTAGGCACCATGGAGTCAATTCTGACTCATAGCGACTCAACGTACAACCACCACACATTTGTCAGTTTGACATACAGTGGTAGCTTGTGAGTTGCTGTGATTCTGGAAGCTATTTTAAATACCAGCAGGGTCATCCATAGCGGACAGGTTTCAGATAAGCTTCCAGATGAAGCCAGAAGAGGAAGAAGGAGAGACGAACTACTTCAGAATATTTAGTCACTAAAAATCATATGAATAGCAGCAAAACACTATCAAACATAGTGCCGGAAAATGAGCTCCTCAGGTTGGAAGGCACTCAAAATGCGACTGGGGAAGAGCTGCCTCCTCAAAGTAGTTGACTGTAATGATGTGAATAGATAAAACACTTGGGAGTAAAGCCTTAAGGACTTTCATTTGCTCATGGGGCAAAACTCAAAATGAAGAGAAACAGCTGTAAACAACCATTAATAAACGGAACAAGGATTGTACGATATACGAATCTAGGAAAATTAGAAATTGTCAATAACGAAATGGAATGCATAAACATTGGTTTCTTAGCCATTAGTGAGCTGAAATGAACTGGTATTGGTTATTTTGAATCTGACACCCTTATGGTTTACTATGCCGGGAATGACAAATTAAAGAGGAATGATGTTGCATTCATCATCAAAAAGAACAAATCCAGATCAGTTATGAGGTGCAATGCTATCTGTGATATAATAATATCCATGTGCCTACTGGGAAGACCAGTCAATAACACTATTATCCAAATATGCTCACAGACAAGTAAAGCAAGTGAGGATGAAATAGATGAATTCTACCAAGTTTTTCAATCTGAAATTGATCAACCATGTTTTCAAGATATATTTATCATTACTGGTGATTGGAATGTACGGGTGGAAACAAAGAGGAAGGATCAGTAATGGGGAAATAATAGCCTTGGTGATAGAAATGACGCTGGAGATTGCAGATAGAATTCTGAAAAATCGATGATTTTTACATTTCAAATACCTTCTTTAGACAGCATAAGAAAAGACCATACACATGAACCTCACCAGAAGAAATACACAGAAATCAAATTGACAGCATCTGTGGAAAGAGAAGGTGTAAAACTGCATATCATCAGCCAAAACAAGGCCAGGGGCAGACTGAGGAACAGACCATCAATTGCTTATATGCAAATTAAGAATGAAAATGAAGAAAATAAAAACAATTCCATGAAAGTTAAAGTCTGACATTGAGGTTGTTCCAGTTGGCAGTGACAGAGCACAGTCAGGTAGGACAGGCTCCATGGGTGAAGGCTTAAACCTCAGAGACGCGGTTCTCACCAAACTGTGTGAGAGCTCTGGATATAGTATAAGGGTCTGGGTGTCAGTTCCCCGCCACTGCGAGTGGAAAAATCACTGTATAAAATAAAACAATGCGATTTAGAAATCGGCATGGGACTCCCTCTGTGACCATCCAGCCCAAATGGAAGTTAGAGGACAGGACTACAGAGAGACCGGCCCAGGGAACCTGCGCTAAAAGGAGCAAAGTGACATTTTCAAAAGGAGATGTGGAGTGATTCTACACATTTTTATTTCATCTTCCTCACAGCCATGCATTCTTTGGCTAGCCCAGATGTCTTCAGACACCACCACCCCCTCAAAAAAAAAAAAAAAAAAAAATCCAGACTTGAGACCACAGCTCCCCCACGGCACAGAGGAAAAAAGTCCCATTGGTCAAAGGGCAAATCCTGTGGCTAATACTTTTGACTTCTGCC
>NW_006408569.1:17993099-17998723 GCF_000296735.1 Chrysochloris asiatica | reverse complement strand
GTGGCAACAGTAGTGAGGTTGGCCCAGGATCAGACATTATTTCATTCTTCTGTGCATAAGGTCATTATGAGTCAGTGCCGACTCGATGGCACCTAAAAACAACAACCTGGAAGCAAAAAAAACAGGTTTGGCCTGACAGACAAACCATATGAACAATCTGTAAAACCCCAACCTAAAAAGACGCAACTATTTCAAGAATACACTGTGCACATGCAGATACTTAAATGACCATCAGAGACAAACGTAGTAAACAATCTTTCTCCCACTAACTTCTCAATATCTATCTGTGCATCTCTACCGTAGTGACTAAGGGAGGGGCCTGAGCGAGTGGACACCCTAACCCAATACTGGAAGCTTCTACAGTGCACACACACAATTTTATCTTTGTTTCAAACTGGAGGTTCTTGTCTCGGCTTTTAGAGTGCTTCTACATTTGGGGCCTTTGAGCAAACATTTTTCCTGGAATGTTTTACTCCCTAAGTTACCCAAGAAGAGACAGCAATTGTGACCATATAGCCAAGCTACAAGCATACCCCATAATATTTCACCATTCAGACAAGAGCCAATAACAGCTTCTAAACATTACATGAGAAAAGGGAAGCCTATCTCCTGATCATATCCACCAGGAGACACCCAGTAAGCTTAATAACACAACAACAAACATCCATTCAAGCATTAAACAGCCCACACAATTACAGGAAATGTCAAACAAAAGATCACACACACAACAAATGATCTCAAAACAAGTCCAAAACCAGAAAAGAGTAATTGAGACAAATGCACTGTAGACAGACAAAGGCTTCCCAGAAGAGGAAGAGCAGGTTTTGGATTTGCCTGAGAAAGAATTCAAAAGAATGATATGGAAACAAATTTAAAAAATCCAAAAAGAGGTGGAGAAAAACAAGGAAGAAGTCAGGAAAGCACTACAAAAGCAATCAAACAAGATTGATACAGCATTGGAAACAATTCAAAATCCAAAAAAAAGGTCCAGGTGATTAATAATAACATATTAGAAATGGACACTATACTGAAAGGGGAAATGATAAGAATAGAAGTGATGGAAGCCAGAACTAGTGAGCTGAAACACAAATCTCTCAATACTGCTAAGATAGAAAAACAAGCTGAAAAAGGAAAAGAGAGTCTAAAATTCATGCTGGATTACATGAAGAGGAAAAATGTAAGAATTATTGGCATTCCAGAACAGGAAGAATCAGAGAAGTCCACAGAGGAGATAGTTGAAGAGCTTCTGGAAGAAAATTTCCCTAACATCTTGAAAGATGAGAAGATAAACATTCAAAAGGCAAATGTACCCCCCGTAAGGATATACCCCAAAAGAATGTCACCAAGACATATAATAATCAAGCTCTCCAAAATCAAAGACAAGGAGAGAATTCTAAGAGTGGCCAGGGAGAAGAGAAGTGTCACTTATAAAAGGCAAGCAAATCAGATTAAGCTTTGACTATTCAGAACAAACCTTGCAAACAAGAAGGCAATGGCAGACACATACAAAACCCTAAAAGAAAAGAAAGAAAAGAAAAACAAAAACTGCCAACCAAGCAACCCAGCAAAACTATCAATCAAATATGACGGTGGAATCAGAACATTCCAGGATAAACAGAATCTAAGAGATTTTATCAAAACCAACCCACACTTCAAAATATCCTAAAGGGAGTTTTTTGGATTGAAAACCAACAAGAACAGACAACAGCCAGAGATTGACAGGCACGGAAACACCACCTGGAACTCAGTCAACAGATAACAGAGTCCATAACAGAACATAACTACAACAACAAATTCAAAGGAGCTGGGAGGTCAACCGAAGAACAAAATTATATTAATGTCAAACAAGGGATAAAAGTAGCAACAGTGATCCGGGTGGTGAAGATGTCAGGTAGATTACAACGAACAATAGATTTTCTTAAATGGAGAGAAAAGTCAATAGACCATAAGGTAACCCCAAAGAAAATTAATACTTCACAACTTACCATGAAAATGAACTTCCAAACAGAACCAGCAAACATGAAAACTAAGAAGAAACTGACAAGAAATAACACACAAAACACAAACTCAGCAGAAGAAGGCATGGGGAACAAAGGAACGAACAGCACTGCCAAAAAACTAACATAATGGCAGTAATTAATTCATACCTATCAATAAATACATTGAACGTCAATGGATTGAATGCACTAGTGAAGAGACATAGAGTGGCAGAATGAATAAGAAAAAAAGACCCTTCAATATGCTGCCTGCAAGAGACACATCTTAAACATAAAGACAAAAATAGACTAAAGGATAAAGGATGGAAAAATATATACCAAGCAAACTGCAACAATAAACAAGCAGGAGTGGCAATACTAATCTCTGATAAAGTAAACTTAAAGAAAAAAGCCAGCATAAGAGACAAAGAAGGACACAATGTCATGATCAAAGGGTCAATTGAGCAAGACGACATAACCATAGTAAATATTTATGCTCCCAATGAAAGAGCACCAAGATATATGAAGCAAATCTCACTAGAATTGAAGAAAGAAATAGATAAATCTACAATTATAGTGGAAGGTTTTAGTATGTCACTTTTGAAAAGAGTCAGAACAACCAGAAAGAAACTCAACAAAGCTACAGAGGAACTAAACAACATAATCAACCAACATGAACTCATAGATGTGTACAGAGCATTCAACCCAACAACAGCACAATATACATTTCTCTCCAGTGCACATGGAACATTTTCCAGAATTGACCATGTGTTAGGGCACAAAGCAAGCCTCCATAAATTTACAAACATCAAAATACTACAAAGTGTCTTTTCAGACCACAATGCTATAAAACTAGAAATCAACAATAAGAAGACCAAGGAAATAAAGTGGAATATATGAAAATTGAATAACACCATGCGGAAAAGCGACTGGGTAAAATAAGAAATAAAACGTGAATTCACAAAGTTCCTAGAAACAACGAGAATGAAAACACAACATACCAAATTTGGGACATGGAAAAAGCAGTGCTGAGAGGACAATTTATTTCTATAAATGTGCATATCCAAAAAGAGGAAAGAACCAAAATTAACACATTAACACAGCATCTCCAACAATTACAAACAGACCAGCAGAGGGAACCTAGAGTCACCAAACGAAAAGAAATAATGAAGGTAAGAGCAGAAATAAATGAGATGGAAAACTATAGAAAGTATCAACAGGACAAGAAGCTGGTTCTTTGAAAGGATTAATAAATTTGACAAACCAATGGCAAAACTAACAAAAAATAAGAGTGAGAGGACACAAATAACTCACATTAGAAACACATGGGAGATGTCACAACAAAACCAAATGAAATCAAAAGGATAATAACAGACTACTATGAAGAGTTGTACTCCAACAAATTTGAAAACTTAGAAAAGATGGATATATTTCTAGCAAAACATGACCTACCTAAACTTTCTACCTCAGAGTGAGGTAGAAAGCTTGAACAGACCCATAACAAAAGAAGAAATTGATCAGGTCATCAAAAAACTCCCAACCAAAAGAAGTCCAGGCACAGATGGCTTCACGGGTGAGTTCTACCAAACATTCAGGGAAGAACTGTCACCAATTCTACTCAAATTATTCCAGAATATAGAAGAGGATGGAAAACTCCCTAATACTTTTTATGAAGCAAGCATAACCCTCATACCAAAACCAGGGAAGGACGTCACTAAGAAAGAAAATTATAGACCAATATCCCTCATGAACATAGATGCAAAAATTCTCAACAAAATCCTAGCCAACAGAATTCAACAGCACATCAAAAAAATAATACATCATGATCAAGTGGGATTCATATCAGGGATGCAAGGATGGTTCAACATTAGAAAAACAATCAACGTAATCCACCATATAAATAAGAAAAAAGAAAAGAACCACATGATCATATCGATTGATTCAGAAAAGGCATTTGACAAAATCCAACAACCAATTCTGATAAAAGCACTCAACAAGTAGGAATTGAAGTAAAATTCCTCAACATAATCAAGAGCATATACACAAAATCAAACAGCCTATATGACACTCAGTGGAGAGAAACTGAAAGCCTTCCCTCTGTGAATGGGAACCAGACAAGGATGCCTTTTGTCACCACTCCTATTCCACATTGTTTTGAAAGTTTTACTAGATCTGTATGGCATGGTAGAAAAATTAAAGACATCCAAATTGGCAATGCGGAAGTAAAACTCTCTTTATTTGCAGATGATATGATCCTATACATAGAAATCCCCAAAGACTCAGTAAAAAACTTCTAGACCTCGTTGGAAGATTCAGCAAAGGGGCAGGGTATAAGATCAACATATAAAAATCAGTTGGATTCCCCTATAGTAACAATGACCGTGCTGAAAAGGACATTATGCAAGCAATACCATTTAAAATATCCTCCCAAAGGATGAAGCATTAAGAATAAACATAACCAGAGAAACAAAGGACTTTTACAAAGGAAATTAGAAAACACTAGTACAAGAAACCAAAAGAGACTTGCAGAAGTGGAAGAACATACCATGTTCCTGGATAGGAAGACTTAATATTGTGAAAATGTCAGTATTGCCCAAAGCAATTTACACATATAATGCAATCCTAATCCAGATTCCAACAATATACTTCAAAGAGATAAAAAATACAATTACAAAATTTATATGGAAAGTAAACAGCCCCAGAATGAGCAATGCACCCCTTAAGAAGAAGAATACGTTTGGAAGACTCTCATTCCCCAATTTCAAAATTTACTACATGGCTACCGTTGTAAAAATAGCCTGTTACTGGTACAATGAAAGATACATTAATCAATGGAATAGATTCAAGAATCCAGAAATTAACCCATCCACATATAACCAAATGATTTTCGACAAAGTACATAGTTATATTGCATGGGGAGGAGATAGTCTCTTTAACAGATGGTGCTGGCAGAACTGGGAAGTGATATGCAAAAGATTGAAACAAGACCTTTACCTCGCTCCCAATACAAAAATGAACTCAGCATGCATTAGAGATCTAAATGTGAATCCCAAAATTATGAAGTTCATCAATGAAAAAATAGGCAGAAATGTGAGTGCTCGATATCAGGGCATACACAGACTACCAACTATTTTGAAAATTACACAAATAAAAGTCGACAATATAGATGATTGGGACATACTAAAAATTAAAAGCTTATGTGTATCAAAAGCCATCACCAAAAGAATAAATAGGCAACACACAGAATGGGAAAAAAATCTTTTACAATGACACATCAGATAAGGGTCTCATTTCTAAAATATGTAGGAAATTACAATACCTCTATAAGAAAAAGACAAATAACCCAATTAAAAAGTGGGCACAAGACATGAACAGACACTTCACCAAGGAAGAGATACCGGCAGCCAACAAAAATATAAAGAAATGGTCACAATCACTAGCCATTTGTTGTTGTTGTCAGGTGCCATCAAGTTGGAGCTGACTCATAGTGACCCCATGCACAGCAGAACGAAACAATGTCTGATCCTGGGCCAACCCCACCACCGTTGCCACACTTGATGCCATCAATGATGCCACCTGGCTGATCCATCTCGTTGGGGGTCTTCCTCTTTTTTTCTGACACTCCATCTTACCCAGCATGACATCCAT
>NW_006408569.1:17987231-17992205 GCF_000296735.1 Chrysochloris asiatica | reverse complement strand
GAGGAAGGTAGAATCTCCACTGAGTAGCATCCAATCTGTCTAGGTGTGGCTAATGAAAGGAGATGTGGAAGGGTCGCTTGTGATACAATGGTGAGTAATTGTTATCGGGACTGATTGTGAGATTTTGGAATGTAAAAGTAGACGTTTTGTAGCAAAAGAAGGGGAGTGATTAACTTTGCAGTTCTAGGAGCAGAGGTCCCTGGGACCACCAAGTGAGAAGAGTGGAGAGCGGGATCTTATCCAGAGAAGCAGTGATGCCAGAGATGGAAGTGGAGATGATGGCGTGGAGAGATGGAGCAGCTGGGAACTTTAGACCCAGAGAGGGAGAGGGACTGTGTGCTGACAACCAGGGGCCAGGCTTGTAGGGTTTACCCTTTGGTTGATTGATGATGCATGGAGGCGATTGTATCCATGCCAAGAAAATGATATACGATAGGATGCAGATAAAGCTAATGTTCTCTCATATAAACTATCACATAATTCACAATACAACATTTTTAAAAATTGACATTGAATATATCCCACATGAATTTTGAGATTATCTGAAAAACAGATTTGATACATTAAACAGTAAAACCGAAGACCAGAAGAGTTGTGGAATGACATCAAGAACATCATACTGGAAGAAAGCAAAAAGTAATTAAGACAAGAAAGAAGGAAAAGATCAAAATGGATGTCACAAGAGACACTGAAACTTGCTCTCCAGCATAGAGATTCTAAAACAAATGGAAGAAATGAGGAGATGCAAGAGCTGAACATAAAATTTCAAAGATCAGCTTGAGAAGACAAAGTAAAATATTAAAATGAAAAGTGCAAAAATCTGGAGTCAGAAAACCAAAAGGTAAGAACACACTCAGCATTTCTCAAGCTGGTAGAACTGAAGAAAACATTCAAGCCTCGAGTTTTATTATTGAAGGATTCTTTGAGCAAATTATTGAATTATACAGAAAGCATCAAAAGAAGATGGATGGAATTCACAGCATCACTGAACCAAAAGGAAATGATTGATGTTCAATCATTTAAAGAGGTAGCATATTATCAAGAGCCAATGATACTGAAGGAAGAAGTCCAAAGAGCATTGTAGGAATCGACAAAGAACAAAGCACCAGGAATGATGGAATAAAAATTGAAATCTTTCAAGAAAGTGAGGCGGCACTGTAGGCACTCACTCATCTATGCCAAGAATTTGGAAGACAACTATCTGGCCAACTGATTGGAAGAGATCGGTATTTGTGTCCATTCCAAAGAAATTGAACCAACGGAATGTGGAAATCATTGGACAATATCTTTGATACTCCATGTAAGTAAAGTTTTACTAAAGGTATTACAGAAATGACTGCAAGCATACATTGACAGAGAACTTCTAGAGGTTCAAGGCAGATTCAGAAAAGGAAGTGGAACAATGGATAGCATTGTTGATATCCAATAGATGTTCGCTGAAAGCATAGAGTGCCATAAATATGTTTACTTGTGCTTTATTGACTACACAAAGGTTTTCAATTGTGTGGCTCATGACAAGCTATGGACAACATTGTTAAGTATGGATATTCTGGAGCACTTAATTGTTCTCATAACGAATCTATAAATGTACCAAGAAGCAGTTGTTTGAACAAAATATGGGAACACTGAATGCATGATAGAGTTGTATTCTTTCACCTATTTATTCAAACTGCATGCTGAGCAAATAATTCAAGAATCAGGGTAATATGAAGAAAAACGTGGCATCAGGATTGGAGGAAGACTCATTAACAATCTGTGATATGCAGATAATACAACATTGTTTGCTGAAAGTGAAGAGGACTTAAAATACTTACTGATGAAGATAAAAGAGCACAGCCTTTGGTATGGATTGCATGTCAATGGAAAGAAAACAAAAATCTTCATCACTGGATCAGTAAACTACATTTTTATCAATGGAGAAAAGATTGAAGTTTTCAAGGACTTCATTCTTCTTGGATCTACCATCAACACTCACAGAAGCAGTAGTCAAGAAATTAAATGCCGTATTGCATTAGTCAAATCTGATGCACAAGACCTTTTTAAAGTGTTGAAGAACAAGGATGTCAGCTTGAAAACTAAGTTGTGCCTGACTCAAGTCATGGTATTTTCAATAACCTCTTATGCATGTGAAAGCTGGACAGTGAATAAGGAAAACTATAGAAGAATTCATGCATTTGAGTTATGGTGTTGGAGGAGAATATCAAAAGTATCATGGGGGGACTTCCGGAGCTTCCCTGATCAGGCAGCACAGGTACAATAGGCTCTGGATAAAACGGGAGGCGGTTTCGCACAAAGGAGGCCCCCATCTAGTAGACAGACAGCCTCTGAGCAAACATAAGACTTTATGTTTCAACATTTTTTACTTGCTTTTTTAAAAGATCAAATTTCTGAGGAATTACAGGCATTTTGAGCTTTTGCCCACCTGCACTTGGCTCCCGCTCCGGCGACTGCCTCCACTCCCTGCAGAGCTTAGAGTGCCCCGGCTGGAACAAGCCCGCTCAGAAAGCGGGCGCTTCCAGAAGAGAGGAAGCATAAATTAGCAAAGCCGCAAGAGCTGATAGCCCTTCCCAAAGGGGTATCCTTGCCATAGTAAGCGATATCAGCGAGGATATTAGGCAATTCAGGGTACCCATGGTACAGAGAGACAGAGAGAGGCATTTTTGACGTCGTCAGACACAGACGCCATCTGCCTACAGCCACTGTCTCCCTCTTGAGTTGCTTTTTACCACGGATAACAGAGAAGTCCTGCTGTAGCTCTGTGGGTTAATGCGCCAGATTGCAAAGCCTTTTGAACTGCAAGGTCAGTGGTTCAAACTCACCAGCTGCTCCTTGGAAACTCTATAAGGGGTCGCTGTGGGTCAGGGCTGACTCCACAGCACTTAACAACAAGGACAGGAGAGCAGAAGGGACTGGAAGAGAGTTAGGACATTAAAGACATACTTACATTAAGATACAGATTTTTTCCTTTTTTTCTTCTTTTGCCTCTCTTTTTTCTGCCTCTCCTCTCTCATTTTTTGTGATTATAGACTGCCATATTCAATCTGGTTTTTGTTGGTGCTGCATTTTTTTCATCTGTTTTTTCTTTCTTTCTTTTTTCACTTCTTTTCTCTTTTTCCTCTTATTTTTGTTTTGTTTTTGCTTTTGATTTTGTTTTTGCTTTCTACCCAACTGGTGTTCTTTGGCTGTTACATAGCCCCCCTTCTGCTTTTAGAGGACTCTATGTCTCCCTCCATTACACGAGAAGAGTCAGCAACTGCTGCCAAATAGCCAAGCTATAATAACACTTTGTAAAACACCAAAACCCAGGCAAGAACCAATACCAGCTGCCATATACCAGGTAAACAGGCAACACCTGTGAAAGTAACTGAGTTAAGAAATAAGATGAGTGAAAAGGGAAGACCACATCCTGATCACATCTTTGTGGAAACAATCAGAAAACATACAAAATTACCAAAATACATATTCAGTTAAGTATTAGGGCCACAAATAAACAATAAACATGTCCAAGAAGCAAAAGCAGATGACCATATCAGCACATGTCCAGAAAAAAGATAAAATATCTGAGACAAATGAACTAGAAGTAGACCTGGACTCCATTCTGGAAGGAGGGCAGGCCTTGGAAATGCCTGAGAAAGAATTCAGAAAAATGATTATAAAATGTTTCAAAACACTTTACAATGGAGTTGAGAAAAATAAGGAAGAAGTCAGGAAAGCGTTACAGGAACAATCAAACAAGATAGATTCAGCATTGGTAACAATCCAAAACCTACAGAAAGAGGTCCAAACGGTGAATAACAAAATATAGTTAATAGAAAACACACTGAAAGGACAGAGGAGTAGAATAGATGAAATGGAAGGAAGAATCAGTGAGCTGGAAGTAAGTCTCTCAATACCACTAAGATAGAAGGAAAAACACAAAAAAGGATAAAAAAATTCGGAGGAAGGTCTAAGATTCATGTTGGACAACATGAAGAGGAATAAATTAAGAATTATGGCATTCCAGAATAAGAAGAATCACACAAGTCCACAGAGAAAATAGTCAAAGAACTACTGGAAGAAAATTTCTTTAACATCCTGAAAAGCGAAAATATAAACATACAAGAAGCTCAATGAACTACAGGAAGGGCAGACCCCAAAAGAAAATCAACAAGACATATCATAGTAAACTTCTCCAAACTCAAAGATAAGGAGATGCTTCTGAAAGCAGCAAGAGAAAACAGAAGGGTCACATACAAAGGCAAGCAAGTCAGACTAAGCTCAGATCTCTCAGCAGGAACCATGCAAGTGAGAAGGCAATGGGGAGACATATATAAAATTCTGAAAGAAAAAAAATTTACAACCAAGAAACCTTTATCCAGCAAAGCTATCAATCAAATATGATGTTACAATCAAAACATTCCAAGATAAACACAAGCTATGGGAATTTACCAAAGCCAATCCTGCGTTACAAAACATCCTAAAGGGAGTTCTGTGGACTGAGAACCAACCAGAACACACAACAACCAGAGATTGACGAACGTGGCAGCACCTCCCTGAATTAAGTCAACAGAAAGAATTGTTAACAAAACAAAACTATAAGAACAATCTCAGAGACTCTGGGAGGTCAGGCTATGACCAAAACAAGTACAATGTAAAAGAAGGTAAACATGTAAGAAAAGAGATCCAGATAGTGAGAAGTTTAGGTTGATTACAGGATAAAATTGTTGTTGTTGTTGTTGTTGTTAAGTGCCTTCTAGTCAGTTCCGACCCATAGCGACCCTGTACATGGTTTCCGAGGGTGTAAATCTTTACGGGAGTAGAACGCCTCATCTTTCTCCCATGGAGCGGCTGGTAGTTTCGAACCGCTGACCTTAAGGTTCGCAGCCCAATTCGTAACCACTACACTACCAGAGATAGACTGCAATAAATGGACAGAAAAGTTAATGGACTATAAGGCAACCCCCCAAAAAATTAATACTTCACAACATACCAAGA
>NW_006408569.1:17985642-17986930 GCF_000296735.1 Chrysochloris asiatica | reverse complement strand
AAGAGACGCATCTCACACACAGAGACAAAAACAGATTAAAAATCAAAGGATGGGAAAAAATATACCAAGCTAATTGCAATAAAAAGTGAACAGGAGTGGCATGCTAATCTTGTATAAAATAAACTTTAAGGCAAAACCCAGCATAATACATAAAGATGGACATTATCTCATGATTAAAGGGACAATTGAAAATGATGAAATAACCATATTAAATATCTATGCTCCCAATGAAAGAGCACCAAAATATATAAAGCAAACTCTAATAGATTTGAAGAAAGCAATAGATGAATCTACAATAATAGTGGATGATTTTAATACACCACTTTCAAAAATGGATAGAACAAACAGAAAGAAACTTGACAAAGACACAGAAGAACTAAACAGCACAATCAGCCAACTGGACCTCATATAGATGTGTACAGAGTATTCAATCCAACAACTGCACAATGCACATTCTTTTTCCAGTGCACATGGAACATTCTCCAGAATACATCATGTTTTAGGAAACAAAAAATAACTCAATAAATTTACAAATATCAAAATACTATAAAGCATCTTCTCAGACCACAATGTTATCAAATCAGAAATCAACAATAGGAAGACCAAGGAAATCAAGTCAAATACATGGAAACTGAATAGCACCTTGCTGAAAAGCGACTGGATAGTAGAAGAAATTAACATGAATTCACAAAGTTTCTAGAAATAAATGAGAACAAAAACACAACATACCAAAATCTTTGGGCCATGGCGAAAGCGGTGCTGAGAGGACAACTTATTGCAATAAACACACACATCCAAAAAGAAGAAAACTAAAATTAGCACATTAACACAACATCTACAACAATTAGAAACAGACAAACAGAGCAAACCCACGGACAGCAAGAGAAAAAGAAATAATAAAGATTAGAGCAGAAATAAATGAGATAGAAAACAGAAAAACTATAGAAACAAGACAAGAAGCTGGTTCTTTGAAAGAATTAACAAAATTGGCAAACCTAACAAAAGAAAAGAAAGAGAAGATATAAATAACACACATTAGAAATCACATGGGTGATGTCACAACGGAACCAAAGGAAATCAAAAGGATAATAACAGAATACTATGAAGATTTGTACTACAACAAATTTGAAAACTTAGAAGAGATGGATACATATTTAGATAAACAAGACCTACCTAAACTTACACATATTGAAGTAGAAAACGTGAACAGACCAATAACAAAAGAAGAAATTGATCAGATCATCAAAAGACCCCCAACCAAAAAAAGTCCAGGCCCAGATGGCTTCAC
>NW_006408569.1:17963140-17983410 GCF_000296735.1 Chrysochloris asiatica | reverse complement strand
GGGCAATATACAGGGAGGGAGAGGGAAGTGGAGGAACGGGGCAGATGGGAGAACAATTGGGCATGTTTGAATGGGCTAAATGGGACAGAGATAAAGGATGATATATGCACAGCCTTGGAACTGCAGGGCTCTGGGATACAGGGATTGAGTTATGGTTTGAATGGGGGTGGAGGGGATGGTGTTAAGATGCTTGACTGTTTTTTCAATCTTGGTTTTCCTTGCATTATAATTTAGAGTAGACACTGGAGGTAGAGAGAAAGGAATAGTCAGAAACATCACCATAGAAGTCTTGTACGTCTGTCTTCTGCCTATAACTTATTGGAATACATAAAATGGGGCTACAGCATACCCAGTGAAGGAGGCTTCCTGTGGAGCCTTTTCAATACATAAGACTATAGGTAGAAGCCTGAACCACATCCAGATCTCCAGAGATGAGAATTTTCCACTTGAAAGGACGAGCAGACCAGCCTGGAGTGGCTAGAAGAACAGAAGACACTGCTTGAAAGAAAGACCTACAGGAAAAATACAAAATAATAGAGGCAAATGGACTGTCACTACCAGAAAAATAAATCGCTTCCCCAGGAAACATCAAGGCAAGTGGTCGGGTCCCCTCAATGCAAACCCCCCTCCAAGACTAAGACTCAACGGAAATACATGCTCTGATTTGTGACCACACGCATCACCGATAGGGGGAAGTGGGGTAAAAGTAGCTATGAAGTGGCAAGCTAAGCCCTACAATGCTTGGTGGGCTTCTGTGGACCCAGATGGGGACCTGGTTGGCCAGCAGTGTGAGGAGACCTGGGGACTCTTGGGCCCAGAGTCAATGGCGTGGCCACGGAGGACTAGAGGGGAGAGTGGAGCTACCGGCTGATGGGAAGAGAGGGCAGGTGCACAAGAATGCCCACACTTGCAGATGGTACCCACGTGACCTGGCCCGGATGACTGGATGATCAGAGCTCAACCACGAGAAGAAAGAAGAGGAAAAAAAAAAAAAAAGAGTGATCTCATACAATTTGATGAACTTGATCTATACCTACCGATGCAGTGACTCAAAAGAGGGAACAAATCCTTACAGCAAGAAACATTCCCACCCCCTCCATACACAGCGTAGACAGAGATGGGCAACTTGGACATTAGATACCCAAATGGGTGGGGAGGGCTACAAAGGCAAGAAGTGACTGGCTTACAAGCTTTCCAGAGGGAACCTAGAGCTAGGGGGCTTGGAGGAAGGCAGAATCTCCAGTGAGTACTATCCAATCTGTCTAGGCAGAGTTGATGAAATGAAATGCAGATGGGTCACTTGTGATACTATAGTGAATAATTGTATCAGGACTGATTGTGAGGGTTGGAAATGTAAAGGTAGACATTTTGTAGCAAGGAAGGGGGTGATTAATTCTCCAGTCTAGGAGTGGAGGTCTCTAGGACCATCAATGGAGAAGAGCCGAGAGCAGGACCCTACCCAGGGAAGCAGCGATGCCTGAGATAGAGGCAGAGAGGATGACGTGGAGTGATGAAGTGCCTGGGGACTTTGGATCCAGAGAGGGAGAGGGACTGTGTGCTGAAGACTGGGGGCAGGGGGAGTGCAGGGGGCAGGTTTGTAGGGTATACCATTTGATCAGTTGATGATGCATGGAGGGGATCGGAACCATGGCAATGAAACGATATACAATGGAATGAATGTAAAACTAAAGTTCTCTCATGTAAACTATCATATAATTCACACACACACAGAAAAGTATCATGGGCTGCCAAAAGAACAAACAGATCTGTGTTGGAAGAAGTGCAACCAGAGTGCTCCTTAGAAGCCAGGATGGCCCAACTTTGTTTCTCATATTTCCGACATATTGTCAGAAGGGACCAGTAGTTGGGGAAGGATATTATGTTTCGTAAGGTGGAGGGTCAGAAAAAAGAGGAAGACCTCCACCGAGTGTAGCAACAGTTGTGACGTTGGCCGAGGACTGCGCAGTGTTTCGTTCTGCTGTACATTGCGTAGTTATGAGTCGGTACCAACTCGATGGCACCTAACAACACCAACATCATTCTTCAAATGCATCAATTTCTCTATGGTTTTCCTCATTCTATATTCAATTTTCACATGCATATTACTGTTGTTGTTGTTAGATGCCATCCAAGTAAGGACTGTAACACAGAGATCCAATGCACAACAAAATGAAACGCTTCCCGATCCTTCACCAACCTCACTATTTTTGCTATGTTTGAGCCTATTGCTGCTGCTACTGTGACAAACCATCTCATTGGGCATCTTCCTCTTTTTCTCAGATGCTCCATTTTACCAAACATAATATCCTTCTCCAGGCACTGGTTCTTCCAGGTAGTAAGACTGAATTGTGAGAGAGGAAGTCTGGCCATCCTCGTTTCCATTCTGACTTGACTTCTAACACTTATTTGTTCGTTATTTTCCACCATTTCTTTCCACAGATGTAGTCAGTTTGATATCTGTTTATTCCGTCTCGTGAGGGCCATGTGTGTAGTCATCTTTTATCTTGCTTAAAAAAGGTATTTGCAATGAAGAAATCATTGGTCTTGCAAAATTCTATCTTGAGATCTTCCAGCATCATTTCTATCACCAAGGCCATATTTTCCAACAACTTATCCTTCCTGTTTGTTGTTAACCTTTGCAATCCAATCGCCAATAAATATTAATACATCTTGATTGCATGTTTGATCAAATTCAGACTAGGACCTTGGTAGAATTCTTCAATTTTCTCATCATTGACTTCAGTGGTTTGTGGGCAAATTTGTAAAATAATGGGATTAACTGGTCTTGTAGGCTTACAGATATTATGCTATCACAGACAGCTGTGTACTTCAAGACAGATCTTGATATGTTCTTTTTGATGATGCATATAATGCCATTCCTCTTCAATTTTTCATCCATGACATAGTAAATCATGTGATTCAAAATGGCCAACACCAATACATTTCAGTTCACTAATGGCTAGGATATTGATGTGTATGTGTTCCGTTTCATTTTGGACAATTTCCAGTTTTCCTAGATTCATACTTCATACATTTCATGTTCCAAATATTAATGGATGTTTACAGCTGTTTCTCCTCATTTTGAGTTGTGTACCATCAGCAAATTAAGGTTCTGAATGAAGGCTTTACTCCATTCATGTCATCATGGTAAATGGTAGTTTTAGGAGGCAGCTCTTAACACAGTCATAATTTGAGTGCTTTCCATCCTGAGGGCTGATCTTCTATCACTATTATCTTACAGCATTCCAGTGTTCTTCATCATGTTTCCTTCCATATTCAATATTCTGGTGCTGACAATGTTCTACTGCTGCTATTCATAATGATTTCAGTAAATAGATATTTGAAAATAGTCTGTTTCTCCTTCTTCCTTGTCTGTCTTCATCTGGCAGCTCAATTGAAACCTGTCCACTATGGGTGATCCTACTGATATTTAAAGTCTCTGTGACATAACTTCCAGAATCATAGCAACATGCAAGCCACCACAATGTAAACTCATAGACGAACCTTCTGGCCATACTTTTTCCTACCAAGATTTGTTTGTTCTTCTGACAGTAGATGGCACTTTTAAAAACCTTCTCCCACACCGTATCTCAAATGCATCAGTTCCTCTACATTCTTCCTTATTCATTGTCCAACTTTCACATGAATATTAGGCTACTGAAAATACCATGGTGTGGGTCAGGCATATCTTATTCCTCAAAATGATATATTTGCTCTGGATATCTTTAAATAGGTCCTGAATAACATATTTGCCTAGTGCAATATGTCATTTTATTTCTTGACTGCTGCTTCCTTGAGTGTTAATAGTGAATCTAAGAAAGATGAAGTCTTTGACAACTTCTATCTTTTCTCCATTTATCATGATGTTATTTATTGGTCCAGTTGTGATGATTTTTATTTTCTTTACATTGAGGTGGAAACCATACAGAAAGCTGTAGTTTTTTTTTTTTTTTTTTTTTTTTTTTTATCTTTAACAATAAGTATTAAGTTTTCTTCACTTTCCACAAGCAGAGTTATGTCTTATGCATCATACAATATTTTGCCCATGTTGTTGTTAAGTGCTGTAGAGTTGGATCCTACTCATAGAAACCCTGAGTAGGGTTTCCAGTGAGTGGCTGGTAGGTTTGAGCCACCAACCTTGTGCCTAGCAATCTAGTGCGTATCCGATTAAGTAGTGCAGTGCTTATCCTACAGTGCCACACCAGGATTCCATATTTTCCCCATAGATTCTTTTAGCATTGCAAGTTGGGGCTTGAATTGTTCTCTTTTCTTTCAGCTTGAGAAATGCTGATCATGATCTTCCTTTTTGGTATCCAACTGCAGGTTTTGCCTCATTTCATTATAATACTTGATTTGATCTTCATGAGATGCTCCTTGAAATTTTCTGTTCAGCTCTTTAACTACTCATGTCTTCCATTTGCTATAGCATCTCTACTCTCCAGAGTAATTTTCAGAGTCTCTTTTGATATCCATTTGGGTCTTTTCCTTCTTTCTTGTGTTTTTAATGACCATTTGCTTTCTTCCTGTATAATATTCTTTGTTATCTGACAAGTCTTCTGGGCTTCAGCCATCAAATCTGTTTTTCAGATGATCTATAAATTCAGGCAGGATATATTCAAGGTCAGATTTTGGCTCTCATAGACATGTTTTAATATTTTTCAGCTTGAGCCTGAATTTGCATTTGAGCAACTGATGGTCTGTTTTACAGACTAATCTTGACTTTTTTTTTTTTTTGGCTGATGATACGGAGCTTTCTACTATCTCTTCCCACAGACTCAGTCAATTTGGTTTTAGTTTATTCCATCTGGTGAAGTCCAAATGTACAGGTGCCTTTTATGTTGTTAGGAAAAGTATTTGCAATTAATATCATGCATGATAGAATTTTGCAAGACTTATTAATTGCAAATACTTTTCCTAACAACATAAAAGGTATCTGTACATTTGGACCTCACCAGATGGAATAAACAAAAACTAAATTGACTGAGTCTGTGGGAAGAGATAGTAGAAACCTAAGGGTGAAATTAAGAGGGGTTAGGAAATAAGGAGGAATGGGAACTGGAAATACAGAGAGAAAGTGAGATAAGTGATGTTAGATTGTGGGAATTACAATCAATAAGATGAAGTAAAATGTATATGAATTGTTGAATGGAACACTTGTCTGCTCTGTAAACCTTCACTCAATTCATGCTATTTCTTTTTTTTTAAAAAATGCTAGTCCTCCTAAACACAGGGAAAAATGTAGAACTAAATTTTAAACTCTCATGGGCTCTAGACTTTCTGGAGTCATGGAAGCTGGATTTACCCTTGAAACTATTGTCTTGAGATGAGCTTATATATTAAGCCAAAAATATTACCTGAAGTATTCTTAAAACTACACTAACAGGGATCCTTAGTCTTCCTCGCTTGTTGTAGTTGTTAAGTGCCATCGGGTCGGCTCTAACTCATAGTGTCTGTGTAAGGTTTCCAAGAACTGTTGGTGAGCTTGAACCTTTGACCTTGTGATTCAAACTACCTTTGCAGTCCAGCGTATTAACCACACAGTGCCACTCCATGACTCCTTGTAGGTGTATGGATATTATCCTATTAAAGACAACATTATGCTTCACCATAAAACTTGAAATTTTTGTTGTTGTTGTTTTTAATGAATGCTTTGCCATTCCCCTTCAATTTGTCATTCCTGGCATACTAAACCACATGTTTGTCTGATTCAAATGGCCAATACCAGTCCATTTCAGTTCATTTTCTTGTTGTAAACAGCTATCAAATAGTTTTTGACTCATAGATACCCTTTAAAGGATTTCTGAGGAGTGGCTGGTGAGTTTGACCTTGTGGCTCAAACTGACTTTGTGGTCCAGTGTATTATTCTGCAGCTCTACACCAGGCCATTGATACCTATGACATCAATCTTTACACATTCTGACTCATTTTTTATGACTTCGAATTTTCTGAGATTCATAATTCATATGTTCAATGTTCTGATTATTAATGTGTATTTGGAGATTTTTTTTTCTCATTCTGAGTTTTGCTCAGTTAGCAAATATTGGTCCAGAAAGCTTTGCTCCATCTACATCATAACATCAACTTTACTTTGAGGAGGAAGTTCTTCCTTAATCATATTTAGGTCCTTCCAACCTGAAGAGCTCATGTTCCAGCATATTAGACTATGTTCCATTGCTATGCATAAGGTTTTCAGTAGCCAATCATTCAAAAGTGGTCTACCTATTATTCTTTCTAATATATCTTTGTCAGGCAGCTCAACTGAAACCTCTCCACCATGGCAGACCCTGATAGTATTTAGAATACAAGTTTCATAGCTTTAAGCACAACAGCCACACACAATCCAGCACAATACAAATTGACAAAGGAACTATGGATTTTACCCGTTAGTTCCCCCAAATGTAATGCCTTGCTACCTGCAAAACACATTCACTCTATTATATTATCCCCAAAGAGTTAAATCAACTGCAGTTCAAAGTCCATCCTGGGGCAAAAATCCTCTTCATTTTTTAATCTAGAATACAAGTTATCTGCTTCAACAGTACAAGGTTAAACAGTCAAAAGGTAGGCATTTCCATTATAAATGAGAGAATTTAGAGGAAAAGAAGGAATAATGGGCATGGATCATGACCACAACCACCCCTCAAAAAAATGAAAAGAAAAGCAACCTTACTGCTGCTTAGTCAATTCCAGTTCATAACTACTACTCTCTATGGCAGAGTAGAACTGCTCCATAGGGTCTTCAACTCTGTAAATCTTTATGAAAGTAGTTAAAGGTAGTAGAAATCCAGCAGAAATTTTACATTAGATCTCAAGGCTTAGATCTCTCTTTTGTCTGAGATCATTCAGGCAATGGCCCTGCCCTGCAGACTTAGATTGTTGGTCATGCTTTCAGGATCACAAAATGGAGGATAACTACATAATACTGAAAATCATGGCCGAGCTAGTTGACATATATCTTTACAAAGAATACCTAATTTAGAATCTTCCAGACCCACATCACTCTGATGAAGTCATTCTTTCATTATTCTGAAGTAATAGTGTATATAAAGTTGTTAAGTTACTATGTTTCTTATTTGTCACATAACTACCCTCAAGATTTCTTGAGTATATATTGTGAAATACACTTCATTATTCCTATTTTACAGTTGAGTAGGCTGTGGCACAAAGCTTTAAAAACAAAACAAAACTGCCCAAGGAAAAATTTTCCAAAGATCTTTTTTTTCTCCTTCAAATTAGACTGGAAGCATTTTAAAGGCAAGAAAAGCACACCATCAATCTCTACTTGACAAAGCATCTGGAACCTAAACACTTTTCAATAAACAACTATAGAATGAAACACATAAAGCAGATGGTTATAAAAGTTCTTTCTCTTGAGTTAAGGAATAATTTACTGGCTTCCCTTTTGTCTTAGAATAAATTACAAAACCCTCAACATTGTGTACAAGTACATGAAAAAAATATTCCCTTTATCACTCTCCAATATCTATTCATGCTTGACTTAACTTTACTATTGATGTTCTAGGCATGCTAGTTTCTACCAGTTCTTGGAATGTTCATTCTTCTACTTAGATTATTGCTCTCTTTTATGCGCTCCCCACCACTATGCCTGATCAATTACTTTTCATCCATCAAGTTTCAGCTCAAGTGTAACCTTTTTTTAAAAGGAAATACTGAATTCCCTAGACTAAGTCAAATTCTGCTGTGGATACACAAACAAAATTTTGTGTGTCTTAGCAATTTTATTTACATATTTATGTCTTATCTCTTTTACTGGATTGGTAATGTCCTACGAGGAATCTCTTGTCCCCTGCCTTACCCCAATGGTGACTACCATATAGTAAGCATTCACAACATTTAATCATTAATTTAAATAAATGTATTATTTGTTGAGGAGCATTGTGCTTGTCCCGTTTAGAAATGAGTATTGTGTTGTGATGCAAAGGATTATATTTGGTTCTGTGTTGTTAAGTGCCATCGAGTCAGTTTCAACCCATAGCAACCCTGTACAGAGTTTCTGAGGAGTGGCACATAGGTTTGAACTGCCAACCTTGCAGTTCAAACTGGCCTTGTGGTCCAGCATATTATCCTGAAGCACCAAACCAGGACTCCCTCAGCTTTAGTATGGCTTTAAGTAGTCTGCACATATTGTATTCACTATGCACTTGGATCTATATACTATGGAATGAATTGTGTCCCCCCAAAATATGTTATAAATCTTAATCTCTATGCCTGTGGATATAATCCCATTTTTGAATGGGTTGTCTTTGTTATGTTAACAAGACAGGATTAGTGTGGAATTTGTCTTAATTAAGCCAAAACATATGGAGATCTGTAAGGAAGCAGAAGCTGAAGAGGCAAGGATCATCCTCCATAGCTGACAGAGAAGAAATATTTCCCTTGAGTCAGAAATCCTAGCCTCCTAAACAATTAGGAAATATTTTTTTTTGTTTGTTAAAGCCACCCACTTGTAGTATTTCTGTTATAGCAAAATTAGATAACTAAGACAGAACTTGGTACTGTAAAACTGGGGTGTTGCTTTCACAGATACATAAAATCTGGAAGCAATTATGAAATTAGATGATCGAAGAGTTGTAAGGTATCTAATAGTAATCTTTGCCATGCAAAGATTTTTTTGCAGGATTATGGATGTCAACAGCAATTCCTGTGAGGTCACAGAAGGAAGTGAGGAGAGTTATAGAGAATATATCGTATTATTGTGCTGTTGTTAGGGGTCATCGAGTTGGTACCAACTTACAATGACCTTATGCACAAAAGAATAAAACAATTTCTGGCCCTTTGCCAACTTCACAATTGTTACTACACTTGAGTCCATTGCTGTGCCAATCCAAAACATTAGGGGGTCTTCCTCTTTTTCGCTGACCCTCCACCCTACCAAGCATGATGTCTTTCTCTAGGAACCAGTCCCTCCTGATAATATGTCCAAAGTATGAGAGCTGAAGACTGGCCATTCTGTCTTCTAGGGAGCATTCTGATTGTACTTCTTCCAGCATAGATTTGTTTGCTCTTTCAGCAGCCCATGATACTTTTAATATTTTCCTCCAATAACATAACTCAAATTTATCAGTTATCCTATGGTCTTCATTATTCATTCTCCAGCATTCACATTGATATGAGCCTACAGAACATACTATGGTTTGTGTTAGATGCACCTTAGTCTTCAAACTGAAATCTTTCTGTTGAACACTTTAAAGAGGTCTTATGAAGTAGATTTGTCTAATACAATACGTGGTTTGATTTCTTGACTGCTGCTTTCCATGAGTGTTGATGGTTGATCTGAGCAAAAATGAAGTCTTTGAGAACTTCAAACTATTCTCCATTTATCATAATGTTCTTTATAGGTACAGTGGTGAGGATTTTTGTTTTCTTCACACTGAGGTGCAACCCATACCAAATGTGGTCTTTAATTTTCATCAGGAAGTATTTTAAGTTCTCTTGATTTCAGCAAACAAGGTTGTATCAGCTTCATATTGTAGGTTGTTAATGACTCTTCCTTCAACCCTGATGCTTCATATAATCCAGTTTTGCAAATTATTTGCTCAGCAAACAGATTGAATAAATATAGTGAAATAATACAACCCTGGTACACACCTTTCCTATTTTTAAATCATTCGGTAGTCACTTGTTCTATTAAAACAACTACTTCTTGGTCTATGCACAGGTTCCTCATCAGTACAATTGAGTGTTCCAGAGTACTCCTTCTCCACAATGTTGTACATAGCGTGTCATGATCCACACAGTTGGAAGCTTTTGCATAGTCAATAAAGCATAGGTAAAAAACTTTTTACTATTGTCTGTTTTTAGTCAAGATATATCTCACGTCAACAGTGATAGTCTACATTTCACATCCTTATCTGAATCTGGCTTGAAAACCTGGCAGTTCTCTGTCAATGTACTGTTGCAGCCATTTTTGAATGATCTTTAGAAAGATATTACTAGCATGTGATGTTGACGATATTGTCCTATGATTTCCGCATTCTGTTGTGTCTCCTCACTTAGGAATGGTCATGTATATAGATCTCTTCCAATCAGTGGGTCACATAGCACTCATCCAAATTTCTTGGCATAGATAAGTGAGTGCCTCGAGTGCTGCATCAGTTTGTTGAATTTTTTCAATTTTTAGTCCATTAATTCCTGATGCTTTGTTATTTGCCAATGCCTTCAGCACACCTTCATATGCCAACTCATTAAACAGTTGAGTATCAATTGTTTCTTTTTGGTACAGTTAATCTGTGTATTCCTGCCACCTTCTTTTTATGCATTCTGCTTCATTGAACATTTTGCCCATAGAATACTTCAGAATTACCAGTTGATGCTTGAATATTTTCTTCAGTTACCTTAGCTTGACTGTACACATCGAGTCATCTTTTATGTTGTTTAAAATATATATTTGCAATGAAGAAGTCCTTTATCTTGCAAAATTCTGCTTAGGGATCTCTAACCAAATATCATCAAGGCCATATTTTCTAACGACTCATCCTTCCTCTTTGTTTTCAACCTCTGCATTCTAATCTCCAGTAATTACCAATATATTTTGATTACATGTTTGATCAGTTTCAGACTGAAGAAGTTGATCATTGCTGTTAAATGCCATGGAGTCTCTTCTGATTCATAGTGACTACTTAGCTTGAACCATCAGCCTTGTGGTTCAAACTAACCTTGCAATACTGTGCTCTGCCAGGAATCTTGAATTTTATTATAACTGGCTTTAGAGATTGGAGCATAACTTTGAGTAATATTTGTATTAACTGGTCTTCTTTGTAGGTGTACAAATATTATTGTATCACAGACAGTGCTGTACATCAAGACTGATCTTGAAATGTTTGTTTTTGCTGATGAATATGAGTCATTTATTTTCTATTTGTCATTCCCTGCCTAGTAAACCATGCAATTGTCTGACTAAAAACGGCCAATACCAGTCCATGTCAGTTTACTAATGCCTAGGACAGGGATGTTTACGTGCTCTATTTCATTTTTGACAACTTCAAATTATCCTAGATTCATACTTCGAACAATCCTTGTTCCTATTTTTAGTGGAAGTTTATAGTTGTTTCTCCTCATTTTTAGTTGTGCCCCATCAGCAAATGAAAGTCCTGAAATCTTTACTCCAATTGAGTCATTATGGTCAACTTTAACTTGTGGAGGTAGCTCTTCTTGTCATATTTTGAGTGCCTTTCAAACTTAAGCGCTCATTTTCTGGCACTATATCCGACAATATTCTGGTGCTCTTCATATTTCAATATTCGGGTGTTATCTGACAGTGTTCCACTGCTATCCATATATTTTCAGTGATTTAATATTCAGTAGTGTGTGTTGTCTTCATCCTATTTAGCCTTATTCTAGAGACTCAGTTGAATCCTGTCTATCATGGTTGACATTGGTGGTAAAAACAAAACAATGTCATATCTTCCAGTGTCATAGCAACATGCAAACCACCACAATAAGAGCAACTGACAGATTAATGGTGGTATTCTCATCATACCTTTTTAAAAATTTAATTGATGTTGTCTAAAAATAAATTAAATGATATCAAATGAATAATGGAAAACTTTTTCTTTTTTTATTTTCCTGGCAAACCAGCCAATATCAACTCTTGATTAAGGTCTGAAAAGCTATTTCCCTGAATTTGAAGGAAAGGACACTAAAGAAAATAGGCTATTTGGTTATGATAGTTCTGTTGGACAAATTTCATTCTTGTTGTTGTTATTAAGTGCCTTCGAGTCGATGCTGATGCATAGCGACCCTGGAGCAGCTGGTGAGCTTGAACCACTGACCCTGCAGTTCAAATGACTTTGAAGTCTGATGCCTTAGCCCACAGTACCACACCAGGACTGAAAAGCTATTTCCATGAACTTGGAGGATAGGATAATAAAGAAAACAGGCTATTTGGTTATGATAGTTCTGTTGGACAAATTCCCTTCTTAGTATATGTTTATTTTATATACACTTTCCCCATGGAACTGATGTTTTCCAATTCATAAAAATAATAATAAATAATAGTAATAATCAGTGAATAGTCAGTGAATCATCAACAGAGGAATGTGTTGTCTGTAACCATTGAAATATTTCATTTTTGCATCTTGAAAACAAAGTGTTTGATAACTGAATGCAGGCAGCATAACACCGGAATAAAAGACTGCGTTTGAATTCACGCTTTTTTGCTGTGCACTATGTGGCATAAGACCTTTGAACAAATTAATTAATCATTTTAGTTTCAAGCTTATGATCTGTGAAATAGGGGCAGTGATAATATCTGCCTCATTTGGTTGTTCAAGGAATTAATGGAAATAATCCATGTTAAATACAAACAGTCCTTGGATTATGACCAGTCCTTGGATTATTCCTAAATCTGTCTTTTGTGTGGTTTGTATGTAAGTCAATATGGTTAATATCTAACATCAGTAAAATGTTTGTCTTGTTGTTCTTAAGTGACTTCAAGTCAGTTTCAACTCATAGCAATCTTGTATAGGGTTTCTAAGGAGCACCTGGTGGATTTTAACTGCTTAATTTAAAGTTAGCATTCCAGTATTTATCCTACAGTGCCATAAGAGGAAACCAAATATATCTTTTTATGCATGAAAAAACAAAACAAACAAGCAAACAAAAAAACACTTCTAGATACATGAAAATATATTTTACATGATAAAGCAATAATAGTAATAATGTTTTGATGTGAATCACAAAATAGCACCCATTTGTAATTCTGAAGCATTATACATACATTTAATTTTTAATATAATAGGTTTTATGGGTTTTTTTCATAGATACAGATTATATTTAAGCCAGATATTCATAACCAGGGACTTCCTGTACTTAACTAGCATCAGTTATGTATTTGTCACTTATTCTATGTGACTGCTTAATATCAACATTGTTGATAATGGTTATTAGAGAGAAAGGATTAGGTATACCATGTCAAGCAAATAAACTTAATCAACAAACACATAAAACTAGGGCTACAAAAAAGCGTGCACATTGTATTATGGGGTCAGTAAAGAGAGGCCTCTACACTGATTAGGGAATTTATAAAGGATATTAATAGGATACAAGATTGGGGATATAGTTATTGAGGTTAAGAAGTTAAACTGCTTTGTAAGCAACAGAGAGTCATTGAAATAGCTGTTTCTAAGAAGTGCCAGGTTCATAGAAAAATTTTTGCTATGATTTCAAAGTAACCATGAATTTAACATTTTATCAAATATTGAGAAATCACTCTGTTTTTGAAAATTGTGTGTTTTGTTTAAAAGACTTTTCTAAGTGATGCTCTGGTATAACATGTATTTATCACTGCAAATTCTTTAGTAATAAGCTGTGTGTCTCAGAATATCAAACATGTTATTCTGAGTAAGAAGTGTTAAAGATATTTTTATGCAATGCATTCAGTAAACACTTATCAGGAATATACTTATGTGAAAAGGAAAAGCATAAGTTGCTCTCAGTCATTAATGCTTCTGACATGCAGATACACCAAGTGAGCATAATCACTAATTTCTTCTTTATATTGTGAAGCTACAGAAATGAGAAAAATACAGTGTAAAGAAAAGGAACTGAAAATCAATGAAAAAATATATTTAGAAGAAAAGCAACAGCAAAGGATTGATACCAGACTAGTTATAAATTCAACTCATCATTTTGTCATTTATTTATTCAACACAAGCTCATATTTCACTTATTCTGCTTAGTAGAATCCAATTTTACCTTCAAGGGAATCTCTGAAAAATCCTAAGCAATTGTAAAGATAACAGCAGAAAGTTCAGAGATAAAGATACATATGCCCTCAATTAAGTAGATAACGAACTGTAGTTTGTTGTTAGGTGCCATCGAGTCAGTTCTGACCCATAGTGACCTTATGTACATCAGAGCTAATCACCACCCAGTCCTGCACCATCCTCATGATTGCTGCTATGATTGAGCTGATTGCTGTTGCCACTGTACAAATTCATTGCGTTTGGGGTCTCCCACTTTTTCAATGACCCTCCACTTTACCAAGCATGATATCCTTGTCCAGGGACTGGTCCAATGCACAACTTCCAATTTTCCTACATTCATGCTCTTTATATTCCATGTTTTGATTATCAGTACATATTTGCAACTGTTTCTTCACATTTTGAGTTGTGCCCCATCAGCAAATGAAGGTCCCAATAGCTTTACTCCATTTGTGTCATCATGGTCAACTCTACTTTGAGGAGGCAGATATTCCTCAGTTTTATTTTGAGTGTTTTTCCAACCTGAGAGGCTCATGTTCCAGCACTATATCTCACAATAGTCTGGTTAAGTAGTTAACTAAGCAGACAAAATAAAGCTTATTGTTATGAGGGAGATAGGTCTTTTGAAAAAGGAAAATGCCCTCTCCAGTAACATATTGCATTAGGAAAATCAGCAGTGCAAGGCCTCTTTAAAGTGTTCAAGAGTAAAGATGTCAGTTTGAGGACTAAGGTGTGCCTCACACAAGCCATGGCATTTCCAATAACTTCATATGCATGTAAAAATTGGAGAGTGAGTAAGGAAGACCATGAAGAACTGATGTGTTTGAGTTATGGTGTTGGATAAAAATATTAAATGTAACATGTACTGCTAGAACAAACAAATATGTATTGGAAGAAGTAAAGCCAGAATGTTCCATAGAAGCCAGGATGAAAATACTTTGTCTCTTATACTTTGGATATATTATTATGAGGGACTAGATCCTTGAGAAGGAAATAATGCTTGCAAAGTGGATGGTCAGCAATAAAGAGGGAGAACCCCAACAAGATGAACTGGCACAGTGGCAGCAGCATTGGATTCAATCATAGCAACAATTGTGAGGATGAGCAGGAACTGGCAGTGTTATATTCTATTGTGCACCTTAAGGTTGCTATGAGTAGGAACCAACTTAATGGCAACTAACAGCATCAAAAACAGTGATTTAAGATCAAGCTGTTATGACTCTTTCACAGATATCCAGGAAAGTTTAAGTTAAATTAAAATATTCAAAGTGAAATGATTCGAAAAATACTTAATTTACATGGTGATGTATCTTTAGCACTTCTTAAAGGTTTACAAATAGATCAAAATCATCATATTTATTTAAACGGTGCTCTAGTTTGTATCTTATTGTTGTATTTTTATAAATAAGTATGCTCAACTGTTAAACAAGGATTCTTTTTGTTGTTGTTGTTTCGTAACCCTGATGTAGTTTGACTGTGAAAACTTTGCTTTTCTCTTTGACTCCCATGAAGTTTTGATGTTCCAAAATACAAGGATCCCAGTGTGGTGCTTTGTACAATTAACCATAAGGTTGGTGGTTCAAAGCCACAAGGTCCTCCTTTGAAACCTTATATAGAGTTGCCATGAGTCATATCTGACTAGATGGCACTTAAAAAGAACAACAATTAAGTAACATATGGGTAAGAGAGGATCTTAGTAGGTGACCAAATATTTACACATAAAATGGTGTTTTTTATTAATTCAAAACTAATTGAGTGTTGAACACAGAAGGTGGAGTAAGGAGAAGTGTGGTGCAGACCTCCACCAGCATTAACATAGAATATTGAACGAAGGAGATTCTGGATATGGTCCCAGTACTCTGAACTACACATTAAGGAATACCTATAAAGTTTGAAGGCTTACAGCCACTGGGATTAATAGCAGAAACAGAATGGTGGTGTTTCTTCATTGCCAGCTCCCAGTGGCTTCCCGAGCTGACATTTTGGGTATGACAGAGTGGGCAAAGGATCAGAGGAGCAGTCCCCATGCAGAGGTTTGATTGATCCTTAAAGAAAAATGTGTGAAAATTCTATTTTTATTTTCTCTGTTCATTGATCTCCCACTGTCAGTGCACCTTCACTCTGGTGAATAGAGGGAGTGCCTGAATGAGTGGACACTCCCCCATCCCTGGAGTGTTCCACTATGCATGTGCAAGGATCTGCTCAGAAAAAAAAAAAAAAAAAAAAAAAAAAAAAAAAAAAAAAAAAAAAAAACTCTAAGAAGGGACACTGCTTAAAACAGCTAGAGCTGGCTCTGATTTGTTTATAATGAAAAATAAAAAGTCCTGAATGGGGGTTGTGGAGTGGGAGAGAAACAGATTAAAAAAAAAAAAAAAAAAGCCAAAAATTAAATCCTGATTTATGTCAGGAGGAGTAAAAGTAACATCTTGACATTTCTCAGGTGGCCTTGAAAGCAAGAATCCAGAAGAGGGGTCTAAAAGTCAAACTCATATTTTGCTACAGATTTTTTTTTTTTTTTTTTTGCTGTTGCTGTTTTGTTTTTTTGCTACCACTTTTGCCTTAAGGGGGCTCTTTCTCACCCTACCTTACCCAAGAAAACACAGCAATTACAGTCATGTAGCCAAGCTACAATTCAGGCAAGAACCAATACCATCTGCTATATATTAGATAGATAACCAACACCTGCTACAGTTATTGTGAGTTGAGTAATAAGAAAAGTGGAAAGGGAAGCCCATCTTCTGATCATATCTACCTAGAGCCAATCACAAAGCATAATAATTAAGCATGCATTCATCTAATTATTGAAATCATACCTAATTAATGAAGATGCCTAAGAAATAGCTGACCATATCGGCACATTTCCAGAAATAAGACAGAGTAACTAAGACAAATGAGCTGAAGGTAGACTTAGACTTCACATTGGAAGGAGGACAGATTTGGAGCTGCCTGAGAAGGAATTCAGGAGAATGATATTAAGAGGAATCCAAACACTTCAAAGAGGGGTTGAGAAAAGTAAGGAAGAAGTCAGGAAAGTGCTATAGGAACAATCAAATAAGATTCATAATAAAATATCAGAAATGGACAATACACTGAAAAGGCAAAAGAGTAGAATTTAAGTGATGGAAGCCAGAACCTGTGACCTAGAAGACAAATGTTTTACTACTACTAAGATAGAAGATAAAATGTTTCAATACCGTTAAGAAAGAAGATCACGATTCATCTGCCACTTTGATGTACTGTTGTGGCTCGTGAGTTGCTGTGATTCTGGAAGCTATGCCATAGGTATTTTAAATAACCAGCAGGGTCACCCATGGTGGAAAGGTTTCAGAAGATCATTAAGACAAAGACAGACTAGGAAGGAGGAGTGATTAACTACTTCGGAATATTTAGTCACTGAAAAACTTATGAATTGCAGAGAAGCACTGTCAAATATAGTGCCAAAAAATGAGCCACTCAGGTTGAAAGACACTCAAAATGCGACTGGGGAAGAACTGCCTCCTCAAAGTAGAGTTCACTATGATGACGTTAATGGAGTAAAGTGTGTGGGATTAAAGCCAGCGAGACCTTCATTTGCTGATGGGGCACAATTCAAAATCAAGAGAAATAGCTGTAAACATACATTAATAATTGGAAAACAGAATATATGAAGTACGAATCTAGGAAAAATGAAATTGCCAAAGATTAAATGGAATGCACAAACATCGATATCATAGGCATTAATGAATTGAAATGGACTGTTACTGGCCATTTTGAATCTGACAACCAAATGGTTTACTATGCTAGAAATCACAAATGGGAGATGAATGGTGTTGCATTCATTGTCAAAAAGACCATATCCAGATCAGTCATGAGGTACAACACTGTCTGTGATAGGGTAATATCTATACGCCTAAAGGGAAGACCAATTGATACCACTATTATTCAATTTTATACACCAACTACTAAAGCCAGCGAGGATGAAAAAGAAGAATTCTACCACTTTTTCATCTGAAATTGATCAAACATGCGATCAAGCTATATTGATCATTACTGATGATTGGAATGCAAAGGTTGGGAGCAAAGAGGAAGGATCAGTAGTTGGAAAAATATGGCATGGGTGATAGAAATGAGGCTGGAGATCACATGACAGAATTTTGTAAAATCAATGATTTTTTTTTAGAGTGCATCAGAGATGATTATACACATGGACCTCACCAGATGGAATACACAGAAATCAAATTGACTATATCTGTGGAATGAGATGATGGAAAAGCTCCAGATCATCAGTCAAAACAAGGACAGGGCCAGAATGAGGAACAGACCACCAATTGCTCCTATTCAAAGTCAAACTGAAGTGGAAGAAAATGAAAACAAGTCCACAAGAGTCAAAATATGACCTGGAATGTGTTACTGTTGTTGTTAAGTACCGTAGAGTAGATTCCAACTCACAATGACCCTGCACAAGTTTTCTTGTGCTGTAAGTCTTGACAGGAGCAGAAAGCCTGGTAGTTTTCAATTGTCAACCTTGAGGTTAGCAGTCTGATTCGTAACCACTGTGCTACCTGAGCTCCTTATATCCCACCTAAATTTAGAGAACATCTGAAGAACAGATTTGATACATTAAACACTAAAGACCAAAAACCAGATGAGTTGTGGAATAACATCAAGAACATCATACAAGAATAAAGCAAAAAGTCATTAAGTAGACAAGAAAGATGAAAAAGTTCAAAATGGATGTCAGAAGAGACACTGAAACTTGTTCTCCAGTATAGAGATGCTAAAGAAAATGGAAGAAATGAGGAGGTACAAGAGCTGAACAGAAAATTTCAAAGGTCAGCTCGAGAAGACAAAGTCAAATATTACAATGAAATGTGCAAAGATCTGGAATAAGAAAACCAAACAAGGAAGAACACGCCCAACATTTCTCAAACTGGAGGAACTGAAGAAAAAATTTAAGCCTCAACTTTCATTGTTGAAGGATTCTCTGGGCAAATTATTGAATGATGCAGAAAGCATCAAAAAAAGAACAAATGAACACACAGAGTCACTATACCTAAAGAAAATGGTTGATGTTCAATCGTTTTAAGAAGTAGCATGTGGAAGTCCAGCTCTCGCGGGGTTGTGGGACACGAGAGGAGATGCGGAGTCAGCAAAAATTAAAGCAATCAAGAGACTCTGCTTGGCTGATAGGGATTTCTGTCTCTGTCTTTCTGCTTCTTCTTCTGGTCCGGCTCAGCAAGTCTTTATGTTTATACTTAAAACTACACAGTACATAATGAATTGACACTTTGATCTTTTCTTGAATTATTACACAGTTTATCACAACATTTTTGTACCTGGTCATTAGACAAGTTTGACAAAAATATTTCTGTGATGTTCAAATTTACTTTCATCTCCTTCCCCAGTATGTGATAAATTGTTTCTTCTTGTTTCCAGTAAAAGATTAAGTTAAACTTTACACAAATCATTTCTACTTATCAGACTCCTGATTACATTTTCTTAGTAACATAAGTTTCTATTAATCATCAATGCTCGCACTGCCTTATTATTTCTACTAATTATCAATCTTCTATCCTACATAATGTACTATTATTTTCATAGTAAAAAGTATTACTAACATATACTTATTTATTTTTCTAAAGTATTCATTAAATTGCTTGATAACAATGTTTTGAAGCTGTGTGGCATAAAGCCCAACTTGGCTAATTGCTGCAGGAAATGTAGATTATTAAGTTAAAACTACCCTTCACTTAAGTTCATTATTTTCTGCTTATTTATGCAGGTGCTTGTATGTAGGGGTTTGTGAATTCTGGTTGGTGACTGATTGTGGTGAGGTCTATAGGGGTAGGTCAGCTTGACTTTAATTTGTTATCTGCTTTTGTGGTTTCACAAATGCAGTTACTTTGTACTTAGGTTTTCTGTGAAAGGGAGTAATTTATACAATTCTCTTTGAATTCAGGCTACTGAAGTTGGAGATAATTGTTTTTTCCCCAAGGTTTGTAGAGCTCACAGTAAAAGGCTGTGAATATGACAATATTATATATTTTTACAAGTGAATTCAGAGTTAACTTGAAGGGAAGATAGAAGCCAGTTTTTTGAGAGTCATCTGCTGTGCATGATGTCTCTCTTTCCAGCTGGGACCGTGTCAAACAGCAGAAGTTAAGCTGCTTCCCTCGGTAGCATATGATCATGAGCCAATGATACTGAAGGAAGAAGTGTATTTAAGGAATTGTCAAAGAACAAGGCTCCAGGATTTGAAGGAATAAAAAATGAAATCTTTCAAGAAAGTGAGGTGGCACTGGAGGCACTTACTCATCTATGCCAAGAAATTTGGAAGACAACTATCTGGCCAACTGATTGGAAGAGATCTATGTTTGTGCCCATTCCAAAGAGAGGTGACCCAATGGAATATGGAAATCACCGAACAATATCTTTGATATCCCATATGAGTAAAGTTTTAGTAAAGGTAATACAGAAATGGCTGCAAGTATACATTGACAGAGAACTTCCAGAGGTTCAAGCCAGATTCAGAAGAGGCCGTGGAATGAGGGATATCATAGTTGATGT
>NW_006408569.1:17959424-17963040 GCF_000296735.1 Chrysochloris asiatica | reverse complement strand
ACATTGCAAAGTATGAGTATTCCTGAACACTTAATTGTGCTCATGAGGAATCTGTACCTGGACCAAGAGGCAGTTGTTTGAACAGAACGTGGAAACACTGAATTATTTAAAAGTAAGAAAAGTGTATGACAGGTTTGTATTCTTTCACCATACTTATTCAACTTGTATGCTGAGGAAATAATCCGAGAAGTTGGGTTCTATGAAGAAAAACATGGCATCAGGATTGGAGGAAGGATCATTAACAACCTGTGATATGCAGGTTGCTTGCTGAAAATGAAGATGACTTAAAATACCTACTAATGAAAATCAAAGAGTACAGCCTTCGGTATGGATTGCATCTCTATGCAATGAAAAGAAAAATCCTTACTACTGGACCAACAAATAACATTTTTATCAATGGAGAAAAGATTGAAGCTGTCAAGGACTTAATTCTTCTTGGATCAACTGTAAACACTCATGGAAGCAGCAGTCATGGTCTCCAAAAGACAGATGGAATACTCATGGATGTGGGAGCCATGGACTTCAAAAGAACCAACATCTCTTTTGTAAGAAGTGTAACCAGATTGCTCCTCTTCTACGGTCTTCCTAAGTCACTGTCCAGCTTTCACATGCATATGAGGTGATTGAAAATACCATGGGTTAGGTCAGGAGCACCCTAGTCCTCAAGCTGATATCTTTGCTCTTCAACGCTTTAAAAAGGTCTTGTGCAGCAGACTTTCCTAATGCAATACATCGTTTGATTTCTTGACTGCTGCTTCCATGAGTGTTGATAGATGATCTAAGAAGAATGAAGTCCTTGATAACTTTAATCTTTTCTCCTAGTCAGTCACAAAAGGAGAAATACTACATAGGACCATCATCACAAAAAATTAAGAAAAAGAACCCACACTAAAAGGGGAAAAAATTATTTGCTGTTTACTGGGATATATGGGGTGCGGGGAGGGGAGAAAAGGGAAGACGGAGCACAGGGTAGTTTTGGTGCTGGGGGTGGGGGGAGGCAATACCCAAGAAGAGGATGGGGAATGGAAAAACAAGGTGGACTGGAGAACTGTTAGGCAGGTTTGCATGGGCTAAGTGGGATAGAGGTAAAAAAAGATGTATGCAAAACCTTGCCATACTGCTGGCCAACCAAGTCTCAACCCGTGTTCACAGGAGTCTTTTGAAAGTGATTGGACTTAGCTCACAACTTCATTGTCAGTTTGCCACCACTTCTCCTTATCGGTTATAAGGGTGGTCACCAGTCAGACCACATGCCTGATCATGCAGTCTTAGAAGGGGATTTGCTCTTTTACTCCTTGCACTCCTAAAAATTAGAGCCATGCCAAAAAAAAAAACAAAAACAAACAAACCTTTTCCTAAGCCCCTTTGAATTAGTTTATGGTCATTCTCAGGCCTCATTCTTAGGTCCTCAAGAAACCCTACCCATGACCATTTCCCCTCCACTCATTAGCCCACTTTTGTACACAGTCTGGTCAATCTTGTGGAAATATGCCAACAACCACCTGCCAACTCCTGAATTGAATCTTCCACTAGCCCTTAACCCTGAAGACCAAGTTCTCCTGAAAACAAAAAACCTTCCTGTTTACAACCCAAATGGGAAGGTCCCTATACAGTTATCTTAGTCACACCCACTGCAGCCAAGCTAAAAGGAAAAACCCCATGGTATCATTTAGCCTCCCTAAAGAAACTCCCTGATATAGCTCACTCCCAGGATCATCTTGACTACCTCCAATTAACTGACAAATGCTCCGACCAGCATTAATATTACTGACAGTTTTCCCCAGCTATGTAATTTTCTGCATCTCCTGTGCCATCTACATCTCCAACCCAGCCTGCTGACTAGTTCCATATTTAGGAGCCATCATAAGAATCCTTGTTCTTTGCTTATTCTATCTATATTTTTACTCCTGAATTTCCCAAACACCACATGAGTCTCACAATCCCCCAATTTACAGCCTTTATCAGTGATCTCTTACCTGACTTGTGCATACCAGACTATCCCTTTCTCATTTTTACAACAGATCCAGGAATTATGGCTCCAAGGTACCTCTCTCCCCTTCATCGCCACCCAAATCTCCTTCTTCTCACTCTCTTTACTCTTCATCCTGTTCTAACCAACCCTCACCCATCACCAATTCAACGTTTAATAAAACTATTCAACCTATATTTCCCAATAAACACCCCCTTGAGCCGAAACAAACATGCCTTGAAACTTATTCGCCTACTTGTCAGCCTATGAATAGCAGCAGGTGTAGGAACTGAAGCAGCAGGAATTTCAGTCTCTATCCTCTTCCCTAGGAGAAAGTTTGTATGAAATATCTTCTACAACTATCTCAAATTCAAGATCAGATTGACACCCTAGAGCAGTTCTCAAATTGAAGACCTCTAGACTTACAGCAAAAAAAAAAAAAAAGGAGGCAGCTGCATATTTCTTGCCCCAAATATCCTCCTCCCTTGGTTATTACGCTTTGTAGGACTATTACTCCTCCTTTGCCTGGGAGCTGTATTCCAGTTGTGTCTAATAAATTCTTCCCAAAGATTTATTGCAGGTCAACTCACCGCCACTGCAAAAGATCAGGTGGCAATCACTCTCCTGTTGCAGACTCACCCCATCTATGCCCATAAATCAGCATGAAGAAGTCAAAGAGACACATCTGCCCCTATCCCCCTAACACCAAGAGTCAGGAATGAAGGACCTTGCACCTGATCAACAGAATGGCATTGCAACTACCCCTAATTGACACTGAATGGGGTCCTGCTTGTGCTTCCAATCTCCCTGGAACCTTGGGCCTTTGTTACACCTAGAGACCACCTCCCCGCCACCCCCCCCCAGAAATTCCAGGTTTCAGGAAAATCTCCATACCCCTGCCCAAATCTCCATACCCCCGCCCATTGTAAACTCACCAGAACTGTATCCAGATCACACGGACTTTAAATACCCCAGTCTGGAAGAGAACAGACAGGCTTTTGGTCTCCTTTGGTGATGTAAGAGTAACCCCTCCCAGGTTTACTCTGCTGTTGAAGCCAAGACTCTCTCCTTCATCTCTTTCTTTCTTTTCCTTACAAAAACATTTTTAAAAGAAGAAAAGAAAACAAAAACTTTCAACAAAAAGAAGTCTAGGCCCAGATGACTTCACTGGTGAGATCTACCAAACATTAAGGGAAGAACTGTCACCAATTCTACTCAAATTATTTCAGAATATAGAAGAGGATGGAAAACTTCCTAATACTTTTTATTAAGCAAGCATAACCCTCATATTAAAACCAGGGAAGGACATCACTAAGAAAGAAAACTACAGACCAATATCCTTCTTAAACATTCCTTGTTGTTCTCAGGTACCATCGAGTCTGAACCGACTCATAGTGACCCCATGAAAAGCAGACCGAAACAATGTCTGTTCCAGGGACAACCTCACTACCACTGCCACACTTTACGCCATCAATGATGCCATCTGGCTGATCCATCTCGTTGGGGGTCTTCCTCTTTTTCTCTGACACTCCATCTTACCCAGCATGACATCCTTCTCCAGCGACTGTTCCCTCTGGACAATATGTCCAAAGTATGACAGACAAAGCTTAGCCATCCTGGCCTCCAAGGAACACTCTGGCTGCACTT
>NW_006408569.1:17953060-17958421 GCF_000296735.1 Chrysochloris asiatica | reverse complement strand
GCCAGATAGTTGTCTTCCAAATTTCTTGGCAGAGATAAGTGAGTGCCTCTTGTGCTGCCTCACTTTCTTGAAAGATTTCAATTTTTATTCCATCAATTACCAGTGCCTTGTTCTTTGCCAATTCTTTCAATACACTTTGGACTTCCTCCCTGCATATCATTGGCTCTTGTTCTTATGGTACCTCTTGAAATGGTTGAACATTAACCATTTCCTTTTGATACAATGATTCTTGAACATAGATGCAAAAATTCTCAACAAATTTTAGCGAACAGAATCCAGCACCACATCAATAAAATAATACATGATGACCAAGTGGGTTTCATAAAAGGGATTCAAGGATGGTTCAACATTAGAAAAACAATCAATGTAATCCACCATTTAAATAAGAAAAAGCAAAAGAACTGCATGATCATATAGATTGATGTAGAAAAAGCATTTGACAAAATCCAACATCCATTCCAGATAAAAAATACTCAACAAAGTAGGAATTCAAGGGAAATTCCTCAACATAGTCAAGAGCATATATACAAAACGAACAGCCTACATAACTCTCATTGTAGAGACTCTGAAAGCCTTCCCTTTGGGAACCCGACAATGATGCCCTTTGTCACCACTTCTTTTCAATATTGTTTTAGTAGAATTAGCAGGAGCTATACAGCAACACAGTCCTGGTGTGGCACTTTGGGTTACTGTGCCATACTGCAAAGACGCTTGAACTGCCAAGTTGGCAGTTCAAGGTCACCAGCCACTCCTTGGAAATCCTGTACAGGATTGCTATGGGTCGGAACCGACTTGATGGCACTTAACAACAACATACGGAAAGATAGGGAAATTAAAGGCATCCAAATTGGCAAAGAAGAATTAACACTATCTGTATTTGCAGACTGTATTATCCTGTACATAGAAAACCCCAAAGACTCAGTAAAAAAGTGACTAGACATCATTGGAAGATTCAGCAAAGTAGCAAGAAATAAGATCAACATAAAAAAATCATTTGGAATCTGATCATCCAGCCATAGAAGCCAAGTCAAGTAGGTACTATCTGCAAGTATGTTTGTTCTTGTGCATCTCCCCTCACTTCATATCAGCTGGATGCTTCACTCTCCACTCTAGTCCTCTTTGGCCATGTCACTGCCTCCTGGCCCAGGAGACCCTGGGACTTGCCATACTGCTGGCCATCCAGGTCTTCACCTGGGTTCACGAGGTCTATTCAATGTGGTTGGCTTGGCTCGTAACTTCATTGCTGTTTTTCCCCCTCTTCCCTTATTGGTGACCAACGTGGTCCCGACCACTTGCCTTGATCACTCCCGGGTTAACAGCTTACTTGTTCTTGTAGTAATCAATTCACTGGAAAGAATGAGTAGACCAGCCTGGAGTGGCTAGAAGAACACAAGATACTTGGTGAAAGAAAGACCGGCCGGAAAAATCTGAAACAATAATGGCAGTCTGATTGATTGCTACAAGAACAAGTAACCTATTCACCCATGAGCCATCAAGGCAAATGGTTGGGACCCCTTACAGCAAACCCCAATCCAAGACTGAGACCCAAGGGGAAACATGAGCAGGCAGGTGGTCTGGCTGGTGACCATGTTGGTCACCAATAAGGGGAAGAAGGGGAAAAAGGCAAAAAACAGTAATGAAGTTTTGCGCTAAGCCCGACCACATTCATTAGACCCCTGTATACCTGGCTGGAGACCTGGATGACCAGAAGTATGGCAAGGCCCAGGGACTCCTGGGCCCAGAGCCAGTGACAGGGCCACAGAGGACTAGAGTGGAGAGTGAAATGTCCAGTTGATATAAAGTGAGGAGAGATGCACAAGATCACCCATACTTGTAGACAGTACCCACTTGAACAACACGGCTCTGGGATACAGGGATTGAGAAGTGGTTTGAATGGGTAAAATGGGGGAAATAATTTTAAGAGGCTTGGCTGTCTTTTGAATCTTGTTTTCCTGGTATACCATTATAAAATAGACACTTAAGGGGATGAGAGAGGAATAGCCAGAAATATCACCATAGAAAGCTTGTAAGTCCATCTTCTGCTTACAACTGATTAGAATACCTAAAATGAGGCTACAACATGCCCAGTGAGGTAGGCTTCCTCTGGAGCCTCTGCGTTATATAAGACTATAGGTGTAATCCTGGTATACCATTATAAAATAGACACTTGAGGGGACGAGAGAGGAATAGCCAGAAAAATCCACCATACAAAGCTTGTAAGTCCGTCTTCTGCCTATAACTGATTGGAATACCTAAAATGGGGCTACAACGTGCCCAGTGAAGGAGGCTTCCTCTGGAGCCTCTGCATTTTATAAGACTATAGGTGGAATCCTGAACCACATCCAGAATCTTCTGAGGTGGGAATTTTCCACTTGAAAGAACAAGCAGACCAGCCTGGAGTGACTAGAAGAACAAAAGATACTTCTTGAAAGAAAGACCGATATGAAAAATACAAAATTGTATAGGCAGTCTGACTAATTGCTACAAGAACAAGCAAGTTGTTCACCCAGGAGACTTCAAGACTTCAAGGGCAAACCCTCTTCCAAGACTAAGACTCAATGGGAATACACACTCTGATTGTTGACTACGTTCGTCACTGATAAGGGGAAGTGAGGGAAAAACAGCAATGACGTTGCGAGATAAGCCCTACAACATTCAATAAACTCCTGTGGACATGGGTAGAGAACTGGTTGGCCAGCAGTGTGGCAAGGCCTGGGGATTCTTGGGCCCAGAGTCAGTGACATAGCCACAGAGGACTAGAGTGGAGAGTGAAGCATTCAGCTGAGAAGAGAGGACATATGCATAAGAACACCCACAATTACAGATAATACCCACTTGACCTGTCTTCAATGACTGGATGACAAGAGCTCAACCAGAAGAAGAAAGAAGAGAGAGAAAAAAAGAGATCTGATACAATTTGATGAACTTGACCTATACCTATGGAAGCAGCAGCTTAAAAAAGGGAACACATTTTACAGCAAGGATCATTCCCACCCCCTCCATACACAGAGTAGAAAGGGATAGGCAACTTGGACATTGGCTATCCAAAATGGGGGGTTACAAAGGCAAGAAGTGACTGGCTTACAAGCTTTCAAGAGGAAGCCTAGGTCTAGAGGGCTTGGAGAAAGGTAAAATCTCCACTGAGTCGGATCCAATCTCTCTTTCTGTGGCTGATGAATGGAGATGCAGATAGGTCTCCTGTGATACAATAGTGAGTAATTGTTATCGGGACTGATTATGAGGGTTGGAAATGTAAAGGTAGACATTTTGCAGCAAATGGAGGGTAGTGATTGACTTTGCAGTCTAGGAGCAGAGGTCCCTGGGACCATCAAGGGAGAAGAGCAGAGAGCAGAACCCTACTCAGAGAAGCAGTGATGCCAGAGATGGAGGCAGAGATGATGACATGAAGAGATGGAGCGGCTGAGGACTTTAGACCCAATAAGGGAGAGGGGCTGTGTGCTGATGACCGGGGGGCAGTCTTGCAGGTTGTACCCTTTGGTTGGTTGATGGTGCATTGGGGGGATTGTAACCATGACAAGGAAATGATATATGATAGGATTAATGTCCTCCCATGCAGACTATCACATAATTCACAATAAAACATTGGGAAAAAAAAAAAGAGGGAGCCTAGTTCCAGATGGGGCAGGGAAAAGTAGAATCACCAATGAATGATTTTCAATCTGTTGGGATCTGGCTAATGAAAGGAAATTGGGATAAGACTCTTATGGTACAATAGTGAATAATTGCCATCAGGACTGACTATGAGGCTAGGAAATATAGAGGTAGATGTTTCTTGACAAAATGAGGAGAGTTATCGATTTTACAGTCCAGGAGCAGAGGTCCCTAGGACCATCAATTGAGAAGAACGGAGAGCAGGACCCTACCCAAAAAGGCAGTGACGCCAGGGATGGAGACAGAGACGATGATGTGGACAGATGGAATGGCTGACAACACTGGACTCAGGGAGGGAGAAGGGCTATGCGCTGGCGGCAAGGGGGTGGGCCTGTGTGGTGTGCCCTTTGGTTGTTTGATGATATATGAAGGGGATTATAATCATTGCAATGAAACAAAATCCGATAGGATGAGTGTAGAGGTGATGTCCTCCCATGTAAACCTCATAATAAAAACTTTAAAAAGGAAAGAAAATCAGAGAAATAAAATGACATATTCATTAGTAAAATCTGCTGCACAAGACCTTTTTTAAAGTTTTGAAGAGCAAAGATGTCAGTTTGAGGACTATGTTGTGCCTGACCCAAGCCATGATATTTTCAGTAACCTCATATGCATGTGAAAACTGGAGAGTGAATAAGGAAGACCTTAGAAGAATTGATGCCATTGAGTTATGTTGTTGGAGGAGAATATTGAAAGTACTATGGGCTGCCAAACAACCAACAGATCTGTGTTGGAAGAAGTGTGCCAGAGTGCTCCGTGGCGGTCAGGACTGCCAAACTTCATGTCTCGTACTTCAGACATATTGTCAGGAGGCACCAGTCGCTGTAGAAGAATATCATGTTTGGTAAGGTGAAGGGTAAAAGAAAAATAGGGAGACCCCAGCGAGATGGATTGACAAAGTGCCAGAATCAATGGACTAAAGCGTAGTAAGCAAGAATTGTGAGGTTGGCCCAGAGCCAGGGAGTGTTTCGATCTTGAAACTCAAACTGACCGTGCAATACAGTGCTTTATCTTGTAGTGCCACACTAGAACTTCCTTTTGAGAATGTCATCTACTAAATGAAGACCTGCTTATAACTCATAAAAGAATGATTGAGATATACATAAAGTAGCATTTTATGGAGAGGGTGCTTTGGGAATATATTGGGGTTAAACAATCTAAGTCTCGTGCTGTTAAGTTCCATCAAGTCGATTCTGACTCATAGCATCCCTGTTTTCTGAGAAGCGCCTCGTGATTTTGAACCACATACATACCTAGTGGTTCAAAACAATCTTGCAGTCCAGTTCTTATCCTATACCTGCTAAATTCATATATGGCAGTTAAACCAATGACATTTAATCTAATTAAAAATGCTTTTCAATGACTGGATGATCAGAGCTCAACCAGAAGAAGAAAGAAGAGGGGAAAAAAAAGATCTGATACAATTTGATGAATTTGACCTACACCTATGAATGCAGTAACTCAAAAGAGGGAACAAATCCTTACACCAAGAATCATTCCCACCCCAAAGGCAAGAAGTGACTGGCTTACAAACTTTCAAGAGTGAACCTAGAGGGAGAACAAACAAGATGGCGGATCGGGTGGACATATAGCAGAGAGCTCTGCCAACAATATCACAGAATACCCGACCAAGCAGGTTCAGTGAATGGTCCCAGAACTCTGAACCACATATAAAGGAATACTTAGAAG
>NW_006408569.1:17942331-17949743 GCF_000296735.1 Chrysochloris asiatica | reverse complement strand
TGGGGGTGGGGGTAGTGTAGGGGGCAGGCTTGCAGGGTATACCCTTTGGTTGGTTGATGGTGCATGGAGGGGATTGGAACCATGGCAATGAAACAATATACGATAGAATGAATGTAAAACTAATGTTCTCCCATGTAAACTATCATATAATTCACAATAAAACATTTAAAAAAATACTTTTGAAATAACTTCTACCAACCACAAAGGCCAAATTTAATGTACCAGGCTCCATGCAATGGTTCCATAAAACCAAACCACACCCACTGCCATCAAGTCAATTCCAACTAGCGAACTTATAGGAAAGAGTAGAAGAGCCATATAGAGTTTCTGAGACTGTAAAGATTTATGGAAGCAGATTGGCTCATCTTTCTCTTGTAGAGATTTGGATTTGAAAGACGGTCCTTGTGAATAGCAGTCTAAGCTTAATCCACTGCACCAACAGGGTTCCTAACAGTTCCATAGTATTTGGTTAAATGGATACATCATACTGTGAGGGTCAGTCAAAAATTATCTGCACTCTGGTTGTACTATAATGTCCATCTGTTTCCACAGCTGATGACAACATCGAGTGAGCACATGAAATGATTATATCCAATAGATGAGTGACAGTGAATTATGTGGCAAATAATTTACAAATCAGCCATGGCCTTACCTTTGAAATAATCCATGACAGACTCAGGTTTTTAAAAGTTGGCGAAAGATACTGAAACAACTCATGAAAGAGCATAAACAGAAATGATTGGATAACCACAAACAAAATTAGGACCTATACTTGAAAGATGGTAAATTTTTCTTTGAAAAATTTGTTACTAAAGATGATACGTGGATTTATCACTATGAACCTCAGAGTAAGTGGCAGAGTATGAAATGGAAACATCTTCAATCGCTGACAAAGAAAAAGTTCAAACTCAATGTTTAGCTGTAAAATTGATGCTTACAGTTTTCTGGGATTCTCAAGGGCCAGTATTGGAACACTATCGGTGGGGGGGAGGAAAGGGTTTAACAATCAACAATGTGCATTACAGTGAGTTGCTCACTGAAGAGCTGAAATCTAAACCTTGGATTAAATGCAGAGGACTGCTATCCAAGGACCAATGTGGTTGTCAGCAAGCTTACATGCCTGCTCATATGTTCCCTTTGAGTTTCAGTCTTAAAGAAGGGTTTGTCCTAAAGGGACTTGATTGCTTGCCTTGATGCCTTCCAGGTGAACAACTCTTATTCTTGTAGGAGCCAATCACACTGCCATTTTTCCTTTGGGTTTTTCATGATGATCATTCTATGAAGATGTATCCTCTGTTTATCTAGCTGTTAAAGGCTGGGCTGCTTGTCTTTTCTAGCTGGAATGTCCCAACTCAGAAGGCTCTAGATGGGGATGAGGATTTCACCTCAGGTCCTATACACTGCAAAGTCTCAACAAGAGGCCTATTTCACTGGGCAAGTTGTAGAACTCCTTTTAGGTATTCCAATCAGTTATAGACTGAAGATGGGCTTACAAGCCTTCTGTAATTATGTTTCCAGACTTTCCTTTCTAACCCACTCAAGTGTCAATTTAACAATAGTAGGCAAGGGAAACCAATATTCAACAAGACAGTCAAATATCTTAGTATTATTTCCCCTCTTCAGAATATGTCTCAATCACTGTATCACAGAGCCCTGTTGTTCCAAGGTAGAACATGCATCACTATTTACCTCTGTCCCATTTAGCCCATGCAAACCTGTCTCAATGTTCCCCTATCTACCTTTTTCTTCCACCACACCCCCTGCTTGTGTATTGCCCTCACCACACCCAAACTATGATGTGTCTGCCCCCTATCCTATGCTCTAATGTCACGTCTTTCCACATACCACAAACATACACACTCCACCCCCACAGGTAAACAACAAAGATTTTTTCCCCCCTTTTAGTATGTATATCTTTTCTTAAGCTTTTACAATAATGGTATTATGCAATATTTATCCTTTTATGACTGACTAATTTCACTCAGCATAATGTCCTCAAGATTCATCGATGTTATGTGGTGCGTTGCAGCTTCCTTGCTATTCTTCAAGATAGCATAATATTCCATTGTGTGTATGTACCAAAGTTTGTTTGTCCATTCTTCCATTGATGGGCTCTTAGGCTGTCTCCATGACATTGCTATTGTGAATAGTGCTGCTATTAACATTTCTGTGCATATAGCTACTCATGTTATGGCTCTTATTTCTTGTGGATATAGGATAAGTAGGGAATTGCTGGATAATATGAAATTTCTATTTCCTTCTTTCTGAAGAAGTGCCATACTGTTTTTCAGAGTGGTTGGACCATTTTGCAATCCCACAAGCAATGTAGGAGGGTCCCAGTCTCTTCACATCCTCGTCAGCATTTTTGTCCTCTACTTTTATGAACTTCACTGTTATTGCTTGTATGAGATGATATCTCATTGTTTTGATTTGCATCTCTCTAATGACTAATGATCATGAACATTTCTTTATATGTTTGTTGGCTGCCCAAATGTCTTCCTTGGTGAAATAAGTGTCTGTTCATGTCCTGTGCCTATTTTTAATTGGGTTACTTTTCTTTTTTGTGTAGAGATGTTGTTTCGTGTAGAAGTGTTTTTGCTGTTGTTAGTTGTCATCAAGTCGGTACCAACTCATAGCAACCCTATGCACAGCAGAACGAAACACTACCCGATCCTGGGCCAACCTCACTATCATTGCCACGCTTCAGTCCATCAATGCTGCCACTTGGCCAATCCATCTCATTGGGGGTCTTTCTCTTTTTCTCGGACCCTCCACCTTACCAAACATGATATCCATCTCCAGCGACTGGTTCCTCCTGACCATATGTCCAAAGTATGAGAGTCAAAGTTTGGCCATCTTGGCCTCCAAGGAGCACTCTGGCTACACTTCTTCCAAAACAGATCTATTGGTTCTTTTGGCAGCCCAAGGTACTTTCAATATTCTCCTCCAACAGCATAACTCAAAAGCACCAATTCTTCTACGGTCTTTCTTATGTCGGCTTGAGGTCTAAGGTGCGCCTGACCCAAGCCCTAGTATTTTCAATAACCTCATAAGCATGTGAAAGCTGGACAGTGAATAAGGAAGACCATAGAAGAGGTGTTGTATTGTTGTTGTTGTTAGGTGCCATCAAGTCAGTACCGACCCATAGCGACCTTATGCACAGCAGAATGAAACACTGCCTGATCCTTGGCCAACCTCACTACTGTTGCCACGCTTGAGTCCATCGATGCTGCCATTTGACCAATCCATCTCATTGGATTCTTCCTCTTCTTCTCTGACCTTCCACCTTACCAAACATGATATCCTTCTCCATTTATTGGTCCGTCCTGACAATATGGCTAAAGTATGAGAGATGAAGTTTGGCTATCTTGGCCTCTAAGGAGCACTCTGGCTGCACTTCTTCCAAAATGGATCTATTGGTTCTTTTGGCAGCACATGGCACTTTCAATATTCTCCAGCACCATAACTAAAAGGCATCAATTCTTCTACAGTCTTCCTTATTCACAGTCTAGCTTTTGCATGCATATGAGGTTACTAAAAATACCATGGCTTGGGTCAGGTGGACCTTAGTCCTCAAGCTGACATCTTTACTCTTCAACAGTTTTAAAAGGTCTTGTGCAGCAGATTTGTCTCATGCAGTATGTCATTCGATCTCTTGACTACTGCTTCCTTGAGATAGTTGATCCAAGAAGAATGAAGTCCTTGACAACTTCAATCATTTCTCCGTTGATAAGAATGTTCTTTATTGGTCCAGTAGTGCGAATTTTCGTTTTCTTTATATTGAGATGTAAAGTAAATGTTTTAAGTCCTCTTCACTTTCCGCAAGCAAGATTGTATCACCTGCAATCGCAGGTTGTTAATGAGTCTTCCTTCAATCCTGATGCCACATTTTTCTTCATACTACCCAGCTTGTCGGATTATTTGCTTAGCATACAGGTTGAATAAGTATGGTGAAAGAATATAACCTTGTCGCACACTGTTCTTAATATTAAGTCATTCAGTGTTCCCATATTCGGTTGAAGTGTTCCCATATTCTGAAGAGGTGTGGTAGTTTCCCATATATTTTAGAAATTATTGCCTTTTCTGATATGTCATTGCAAAAGATTTTTTCCCATTCTGTGGGCTCCCTTTTTACTCTTTTTGTGAAATCCTTTGATTCACATACATTTTTAATTTTCAGAATGTCCCAATCATCTATTTTGTCTTCTTTTGTTTCTGTAATTTTCTCAATGTTTGGTAATCTGTGTATGCCCTGTATTAGAGCCCTTAAATCTGTCTCTATATTTTCATTGGTGATCTTTATAATTCCAGGATTCACATTTAGGTCTTTAATCCATGGTGAGTTGGTTTTTGTACATGGTGTGAGGTATAGGTCTTATTTCAGTCTTTTTCATATCACTTTCCAATTCTGCCATCACCATCTGCTGAAAAGACTATGTCTTCCCCACTCAATGTATTTTGGCCTTTTCTCAAAGATTAGTTGGCTGTATGTGGATGTGTTAATTTCTAGATTTTCAGTTCTTTTCCATTGATCTCTTTATCTTTCATTTTAGTAGCACCAGGCTGTTTTGAACACTGTTGCCATGTAGCAAATTTTGAAATCAGGGAGTGAGATGCGTGTCAATTTGTTTGTCTTCTTAAGTACTTTGTTTATCCTGGGTCTCTTTTATTTCCATATAAAGTTTATAACTTTTTTTCCTTCATATAGCTAAATAATCTCAATCGATTGGGATTGTGTTATATTGTAAATTGCTTGGGTAGTATTGACATCTCACAATATTAAGTTTCCTTATTCAGGAACATGATATATTTTTCCATATTTGTAAGTCTCTTTTGATTTCTTGTAGTAGTGTTTTGTAGTTTTCTTTATATATGTAATTTCTTTCTCCCGTTATATTTACTGCTAAATATTTCATCCTTTAGGTGCCTATTGTCAATGGTATTAATTTCCTAATTTCATTTTTAGCCTTGTTATTGTTAGTGTACATGAATCCAACCATTTTGTATGTTTATCTTGTACCCTGCCACATTGCTGAACTGTCCAGTGAGTTCTAGTATTTTTTTTTTTTTCTTGCTGACTCTTTGAGGTTTTCTATGTATAGGATCATATCATCTGCAAACAGAGAGAATTTTACTTCCTCTTTCCCAATGTGAATGTGTTTAATTTCCCTATCTTGCCTTATAGCTCTGGCTAAGACTTCAAAACAATAATGCATAGGAGTGGTGATAAAGGGCATCCTTTTCTGGTACCTGTTTGCAAAGGGAAAGTTTTCAGTTTCTCTGCATTGAGAGTGATGTTAGCTGTTGGTTTTGAATATATGCTCTTAATTATGTTGTGGTATTTCCCTTCAATTCCTACTTTTTTTAGTGTTTTTTTTAAATCAGGAATGGATGTTGGATTTTGTCAAATGCCTTTTCTGTATCAATGGATATGATCATGTGGTTCTTTTTCGGTCTAATATTTTTATAGTTGATTACATTGATTGTTTTTCTAATGCTGAACCATACTTGAATCCCTGGTATGAATCCCACTTAATCATGATATGTTATTTTTTTGATGTGTTGTTGAATCATGTTGGCTAGGATTTTGTTGAGAATTTTTGCACCTATTTTCATTAGGGATATTGGTCTATAATTTTCTTTCTTAGTGATGTCCTTACCTGATTTTGGTATGAGGGTTATGCTTTCTTCATATAATATTTTAACGAGTTTTCCATCCTCTTTTATATTCTGGAATAATTTGAGTAGAATTGGTGATAGCTCTTCCCTTAATGTTTGGTGAATGTCACCACTGAAGCCATCTGGATCTGAACTTTTTAGGGTTAGGAGTTTTTTGCTGACCTAATCAATTTCTTCCTTCATTATAGGTCTGTTCAAGTTTTCTACTTAACTCTGAGTAAATTTAGGGAGGTCGTGCTTTTCTAAAAATGTATCCATCTCCACTAGGTTTTCATATTTATTAGAGTACAATTCTTCATAATATTCTGTTATTAACTTTTTTCATTCCTATTGGTTCTATTGTGACAACACATATATGATTTCTAATGTGTATTATTTGTGTCTTCTCCCTCTTTTCTTTTGTTACATTTGCCAATGGTTTTTCAATTTTATTAATTCTTTCAAAGAACCAACTTCTTTTCCTGTTGATTCTTTCTATAGTTTTGCTGTTTTCTGCTATAATCTTTATTATTTTATTTGTTCTGCTGACTGCAGTTTTATTGTGCATGTCTGTTTCTAGTTATTGTAGATGCTATAATAATGTGTTGATTTGTTCTTTTTTCTTATTGGATGTGTTCATTTATTGCAAAATACTGTCCTCTAATCACTGCTTTAGCCGTGCCCCAAAGATTATGGTATGTTTTGTGTCCATTCTCATTTGTTTCTAGGAACTTTGTAAATTCATGTTTTATTTCTTCCCAGTAGCTTTTCAACAGGATGCTATTCAGATTCCATGTATTTGACTTTATCTCCTTGGTCTTCCTATAATTGATTTCTTATTTTAAAGCCTTATGGGCTGAGAAGATGCTTTGTAGTATTTCAATGTGTGTAAATTTATGGAGGATTGTTTTGTGCCTAACACATGGTCTATTGTAGAGAATGTTCCATGTGCAGTGGGAAAAAAAATGTGTGTTGTGCTGTTGGGTTGAATGCGCTGTAAACATCTATGAGGTCCAGTTGGCTTATTGTGTTGTTTAGTTCCTCTGTGTCTTTGTCAAGTTTTTTTCTGATTGTTCTATCCTTTTTTGAAAGTGATGTATTAAAATCGCCCACTTTTATTGTAGATTTGTCTATTTCTTTCTTCAAGTGTGTTAGAGTTTGCTTTATATATTTTGGAGCTCTTTCATTGGGAGCATAGACATTTATTATGGTTATTTTCTCTTATTCAATTGTCCCTCTCATTAGGAGATAATGTCCATTTCCTAAAGGTTTATTTTATAAGTGATTAGTATTACCACTTTTGCTCATTTTTTATTACAAACAGCTTGGTATATTTTTTTCCATTCTTTGACTGTTAGTCTGTTTTTGTCTTTGCGTGTAAGATGTGTATCTTGCAGAAAGCATACTGAAGCATATTGTTTCCTTAAACATTCTGTCACTCTCTGTGTCTTAACTGGTGCATTTAACTTGATTGCATTCAGTGTAATTATCAATTATACTAACATGGATTAATTGTCACTATGTTTTTTTGTGTGTGGTGCTGTTGGTTCTTTGTTCTGCATGTCTTTGTATGCTTAGCTCATGTTTTGTTTGTTCTTTATTGTCAGTTTCTTCATAGTTTTAATGTTTCCTTATTCTTCTTGGATTTTAATTTTCTTAATATGTTGTGAGGTATTAATTTTCTTTGAGGTTACCTTATAGTCTGCTAACTTTTCCCTATCTATCTAATCCTGTAATGTATCTGATCGTCTCAC
>NW_006408569.1:17932078-17938941 GCF_000296735.1 Chrysochloris asiatica | reverse complement strand
AAAAAAAAAAGGCAGGTTGAATACTGTAGGCTAAAATCACAGAAAAGTGAGACGAGAGAGAGAAAAAAAATTCTATAGCCAACTATGTGTATGATGTTAATGTCCTTCTCTCGGCTTCTGTTTTAAAGGCCGCCTGAGAAATTTGAAGATGCAACTGTTGCATCTGCTATGACATAACTCAGGATTTAATTTTTGGCCTGTTTCCCCTTTAATCTGTCTTTCTTCTGCTCCACAACCCCCAACCAGGTCTTTTTCCTAATGATAACAGTTTAGGGCTGGCTGTGACCATTTTACACTGGTATTTGGTATAAGTGGAAACTGTCTCTTTAAATTTCAATCAGATCTGTGTGCATGCATAGTAGAACCCTCCGGGCTTTGCGGGGGGAGAGAGTGCACTCACTCAGGCAGCCCCTCTAGTCACCAGAATGAAGATTCAGACACAGCAAGAGCCCAATGAGAACACATACAAAAACAAAACAAAACAAAACAAACAGAAGAATGTTGTCACCTATATCTCTGAGGATTGGTCAGGCATTAGGCATCTGTGGTTGCTCTGATCCTTCCCCTGATGCATCTCACTCAAGATGGCCACTCCAGGAACTACTCTGACCTGTGGATCTGAAAACACTGGATTTCTTGCTTCCACTACGAATTCCACTGACTATAAACCTTCAAACGTTCTAAATATTCCTTTATATGTGGTTCAGAGTTCTGGGACTGTCCCCTGAACCTGATTTGCTGATATTTTGTGTTATTGCAGATGGAGAGCTTCACTTCCCTTCTCCCTGATCTGCCATCAACCCCCCCCTCTGTAATCATGCACTCGACCCTGTACTTTTGATTTGCCCTTAGTGAATGTGTTTATTCTGCTTAAAGAAAATGCATGCACCATATCAAGTTTTATGCCTGACACATGCTAAATGATACAAGGATGGCTGAAGACAATGTTTCTTTCTGTTGTGTATAGGGCCAAAAAAGACTCATTAGCACCTGATAAGAATAACATTAAGCAGATGATCATTCTTCCAGTCATAAAGACTCATCCTAGCTGTCAGATGATGCTATAAAATTTCTTCAAAATTATGGGGGAAAAGTTTAGGACTTATCATGGGAATAGAGATGGATTGTGGTGGTGGGCATGTCACATATTTACTACCCTTGACTTCCAAAATAAAAGAACAGAAGCAAGGTTATCTAAGTTAAGTATCATCTGTGATTTGCTATTGATGTCAGTATTTTGTACATTGAAAGTGTTGCCTCTTAAAAAGAATTCACAACATTGCAATCAATCTAAATACTGACAATAATATAAGGTAGTACATTTCAATGTGTTAATCCAAAATAATTTCAAGAAAAAAGGAAACAATGGATGCATAATAAAAGCTTTTGTTAACAGTTCTTTCTACTAGGTAATCATTGATCTTGACACAATCAGCTCAATTTTCCTCTAAATTTTACTTCGGGTTGTTGTTGAGAATATATATGAGAATATATATAACAAAAACATACACCCATTCAAAAGTTTCTACATGTACCTAGGACCGTAAAGGGAGAATAGCAGAGAGTGGGACCCTACCCAGAGAAGCAGAGCTGCCTGAAATGGAGCCAGAGATGATGACGTGGAGCAATGGAGCAGCTGGAGACTTTAGATTCAGAGAGTGAGAGCGACTGTGTGCTGAAGACCTGGGGGGTGCGGTGGAAGGATTGCATGGCGGGGATTGTAACCATGGAAATGAGACGATATACGATAGAATGAATGTAAAACTGATGTTCTCCGATGTAAACTATCACATAATTCACAATAAAACATTTAAGAAAAAAAAAAGTTTCTACATGTAACATTTACTGTCACTGATTACACTCAACTTACGCAACTACTTCCGTTCTCCTTTTCTGAGTTATTCCTCCCTCATTAACATAAACAGAATGTTCCCTAAGATTCCTATATAATCTTTTGAGTTGGTGTTATCAGTAATATCCTACATGTTCTTCCAAGTTGCCCTCAAGTCAGAAAGAATCACTACCTAATCCTGTGCCATCCTCACAACTGTTATCTTTGTGCCTGTTTTTGCTGCCACTGCGTAAATCCATGTTGCTAAGGATTTTCTTCTTTTTCCACTGACAGTCTATTTTACAAACATGATGTCCTTCTCCAGGGACTGGTACTACTTGACAACAAGTCTAAATTAAAAGAGACAAAGTCTCCAAATCCTTGCTTATAAAAAGCATTTTGGCTGTACTTATTTCAATAGATTTGTTTGTTCTTTTGCCACTCCATGGTACTTTTAATATTCTTCACCAAACACTAACATAAATGCATTGATTCTTCTATCATCTTACTCAATCATTGTTCAAATTTCACATGTATATTTTATTGTTGTTGTTAGGTGCCATCGAGTTGGTATGGGCTCATGCAGACTTTATGCAGAATGAAACATGGCCCAATCCTGCGCCAACCTCACTATCATTGCCATTCTTGAGCCCATTGATGTTGCCGCTTTGCCAATCGATCTCGCTGGGGGTCTTCCTCTTTTTCTCTGACCCTCCACCTTACCAAACATGATATCTGTTTCCAGATCCATCCTGACAATATGTCCAAAGTATGAGAGTCAAAGTTTGGCCATCTTGACCTCCAAGGAGCATTCTGGCTGCACTTCTTCCAAAACGGATATATTGGTTCCTTAGGCAGACCATGGCACTTTCAGTATTCTCCTCCAACACCATAACTCAAAAGGATCAATTCTTCTCCAGTCTTCCTTATTCACTGTCCAGCTTTCGCATGACTATGAAGTTGTTGAAAATACCATGGCTTGGGTGCACCTTAGTCCTCAAGCTGACATCTTTGTTCTTCAACAATTTAAAAAGTTCTTGTGCAGCAGATTTATCTAATGTAATATGTCATTTGATTTCTTGAATGCTGCTTCCAAGACTGTTGATAGTAGAGCCAAGAAGAATGACGTCCATGACAACTTCAATTTTTTATCCATTGGTAAGAATATTGTTTATTGGTCCAGTGATGAGGATGTTCGTTTTCTTTACATTGAGATGCAATCAATACTGAAAGCTGTGCTCTTTGATCTTCATCAGTAAATATTTTAAATCTTCTTCACTTTCAGCAAGCAAGGTTATATCGTCGGCATATCGCAGGTTGTTAACGAGTCTTCCTCCAATCCTGATGCCACGTTTTTCTTCATATAAACCAGCTTCTCGGATTATTTGCTCAGCATACAGGTTGAATAAGTATGGTGAAAGCATACAACCCTGTAATACACCTTTCTTAATTTTAAGCCATTCAATGTCCCCACGTTCTGTTTGAGCAACTGCCTCTTGGTCCATGTACAGATTCCTCATGAGCACAATTAAGTGTTCCGGAATACTCATAATTTGCAATGTTGTCCACAGTTTGTCATGATCCACACAATCAAAAGCCTTTGCACAGTCAATAAAGTACAGGTAAAGATCTTTCTGATATTCTCTACTTTCAGCCAAGATCCATCAGACATCAGCAATGATATTCCACGGCCTCTTCTGAATCTGGCTTGAACTTCTGGAAGTTCTCTGTCAATGTATGCTTGTAGCTGTTTCTGTATTATATTTAGTAAAACATTACTCGAATGGGATATCAAAGATTTCTGCATTCCATTGGGTCATCTCTATTTGGAATGGACACAAATAAGGATCTCTTCATATCAATCGGCCAGATAGTTGCCTTCCAAATTTTGGGGCAGAGATGAGTGAGTGCCTCCTGTGCTGCCTCACTTTCTTGAAAGATTTCAATTTTTATTCAATTTTTAATTTTTATTCTATCAATTCCTGGTGTCTTGTTCTTTGCCAATTCCTTCAATGCACCTTGGACTTCTTCCTTCTGTATCATTCACTCTTGATCACATACTACATCTTGAAGTAGTTGAACATCAACCACTTCTTTTTGGCACAGTGACTTTGTATACTCCTTCCATCTTCTTTTGATGGTTCCTGCATCATTCAATCATTTGCCCAGAGAATCCTTCAATAACAAAAATCAAGGCTTGCATTTTTTCTTCAGTTCTCCCAGCTTGAGAAACGCTGAGCATGTTCTTCATTTCTGGTTTTCTGCCTCCAGATTTTGCACAGTTTGTTGTAATATTTGGCTTTCTCTTTTCGAGCTGATCTTTGAAATATTCTGTTCAGCTCTTGTAAGTCATCATTACTTCCATTTGCGTTACCATATCTATGCTGGAGAGCAAGTTTCACTGTCTCTTCTGACTTCCATTTTGACACTTTCCTTCTTTCTCATCTCCTTAATGATTTTTTACTTTTTACCTGTATGATGTTCTTGATGTCATCCCAAAACTCTTCTGGTCTTCAGTCTTTATTGTTTAATGTATCAAATCTGTTCTTCAGATGATCTCTAAATTCAGGTGGGATATATTCCAGGTCATATTTTAGCTATTGTGGACTTGTTTTCATTTTCTTCAGCTTCAGTTTGAATTTGCATATGAGCAATTGATGGTCTGTTCCACAAAAGGATTCTCTGGGCAAAGAGATGATATGGAGCTTTTCCATCATCTCTTTCTGCAGATTTCTATGTATTCCATCTGGCAAGGTCCATGTGTATAGTCATCTGTTATGCTGTCTAAAGAAGGTATTTGAAATGAACCAATCATTGATCTTGCAGAATTCTGTCAATTTATGCTTGCAGCTATTTCTGTATTATCTTTAGTAAAACTTTATTCACATGAGATATCAAAGAGATTGTCCAATGATTTCCGCATTTTGTCGGGTAACCTCTCTTTGGAATGGGCACAAATATGGATCTCTTCCAATCAATTGGCCAGATAGTTTTCTTTCAAATTTCTTGGCAGATATGAGTGAGTGCCTCCTGTGTTGCTTCACTTTCTGGAAAGATATCAAGTTGTATTCCGTCAATTCCTCTTGCCTTGTTATTTGCCAATTCCTTCAATGCACCTTGGACTTCATCCCTAAGTACCATTGGCTCTTGATCATATGCTACCTCTTAAAATGGTTGAACATTAACCATTTCCTTTTGGTACAGTGACTCTGTTTATTCCTTCCATATTTTCTTGGTGCTTTCTGCATAATTCAGTAATATCCCCAGAGAATCTTTCAACAACGAAAGTCGAGACTTGGATTTTTTCTTCAGTTCCCCTGGTTTGAGAAATGTTGAGTGTGTTCTTCATTTCTAGTGTTCTAATTCCAGATTTTTGCACATTTTGTTGTAATATTTGGCTTTATCTTTTCAAGCTGATCCTTGACATTTTCTGTTCAGCTCTTGTACCTCCTCATTTCTTCCATTTGTTTTAGCATCTCTATGCTGGAGAGCAAGTTTCAGTGTCTCTTCTGACATCCATTTTGACCTTTTCCTTCTTTCTTGTCTTCTCAATGACATTTTTCTTTCTTGATGTCATCCCACAACTCATCTGGTCTTTGGTCTTTAGTGTTTAATTTATCACATCTGTTTTTCAGATGATCTCTAAATTCAGGAAGGATGTATTCAAAGTCATATTTTGGCTCTCGTGACTTGTTGTCATTTTCTTCAGCTTCAGTTTGAATTTACGCAGGAGTAATTGATGATCTGTTCTGCAGTCTGCCCCAGGCCTTGTTTTGAATGATGATATGGAACTTTTCCATTGCTGTTTCTGCAGAGGTAGTCAATCTGATTTCTATGTATTCCACCTGGTGAGGTCCATGTCTAAAGGAGGTAATTGAAATGAACAAATCATTGGTTTTACAGAATTCTATCATGCATTCTCCAACATCATTTCTATCATGAAGGCCATGTTTTCCAGTCACTGATCTTTCCTCTTTGCTCCCAACCTTTGTATTCCAATCACCAGTAATGATCAATACATCTTGATTGCATGTTTGATCAATTTCAGATTGAAGAAGTTGCTAGAATTTTTCTATTTCATCCTCACTGGCTTTAGAGGTTGGTGAGTAAATTTGAATAATAGTGGTATTAACTGGACTTCCCTGTAGGTGCATGGGTATTATCCTATCACAGACAGCGTTGTACTGCATGCCTGATCTGGATATGTTCTTTTTGACAATGAATGAAACACCATTCCTCTTCAATTTGTCGTTTCTAGCATAGTAAAACTTGTGGTCATCAGATTCGAAATGGCCAATACCAGTCAATTTCAGCTCACTAATGCCTAGCGTATTGATGATTAAGCCTTCCAATTCATTTTTGACAACTTCCAATTTTCCCAGATTCATTCTTCGTACATTCCATTTTCTGATTTTCAATGTATGTTTATATTTGTTTCTGTTCATTTTGAGTTGTCCCCATCAGCAAATAAAAGTCCCATAGGATTTATTCCCATGGGCTTAACTTCATTCGCATCATCATGGTCAACTCTACTTTGAGGAGAAAGATCTTCCCTAGTCACATTTTGAGTGCCTTCCAACCTGAGGGGCTCATTTTCCAGCACTATATCTGACCGTATTACTCTGCTGTTCATAAGGGTTTCAGTGACTAAATATTTGGAAGTAGTTTGTCACTCATTCTTCCTATGCTGTCTTTGTCTGGAAGCTCATCTGAAACATGTCTACCATGGGTGACTCTGCTGGTATTTAAAATACAGGTGGCATAGTTTTCAGAATCACAGCAACTCACAAGCCACCACAGTACAACAAATTGACAGATGAGTGGTCACATGCATATGTTGTTGTTGTCAGATGCCATCGAGTCTGAACCAACTCATAGCAACCCCATGCACAGCAGAATGAAACAATGTCTGATCCTAGGCCAACCTCACTACCGCTGCCACACTTGACGCCATCAATGATGGTACCTGGCTGATCCATCTCGTTGGGGGTCTTCTTCTTTTTCTCTGACCCTCCATCTTACCCAGCATGAC
>NW_006408569.1:17931275-17931978 GCF_000296735.1 Chrysochloris asiatica | reverse complement strand
TGGAGTTCCGGGTGGTGCTGCCATGGATGTCAATTTCTAATTGTTGTTGTTCTTGTTGGTTTTCAGTCCACAGACCTCCCTTTAGGATGTTTTGCAGCTCAGGGTTGGCTTTGGCAAAGTCCCATAGCTTCTGCTTATCTTGGAATGTTTTGCTTGCACTGTGGCATTTGATTGAACAAATTTTCTGGATAGAGGATTCTTGGCTGGCATTTTTTTTCTTTCAGGGTTTTTTATATTTTCCCCATTGCCTTCTTGCCTGCCTAGTTTCTGCTGAGAGATCTGAGCTTAATCTGATTTGCTTGTCTAGTTATGTAACATTTTCTTTTCCATAGCTGCTTTAAGTGTTCTCTCCTTATTTTTTATTTTGGTTATTGTTGTGTTTTCAAGTGCCATTGAGTCAGAACCAACCCATAGTGACCCCATGCACAGCAGAACGAAAAAATGTCCGATCCTGGGCCAACCTCACTACCGCTGCCACACTTGAGTCCATCAATGATGCCAGCTGGCCAATCCATCTCATTATGGGTCTTCCCCTTTTTCTCTGACCCTCCACCTTACCCAACATGACATCCTTCTCCAGTGACTGTTTCCTCTGGACAATATGTCCGAAGTATGAGAGACGAAGCTAAGCCATCTTGGCCTCCAAGGAGCACTCTGGCTGCACTTCTTCCAAAACAGATCTATTGGTTCTTTTGGCAGTCCA
>NW_006408569.1:17909501-17909994 GCF_000296735.1 Chrysochloris asiatica | reverse complement strand
ACATAAGCACACCAATGTTTATAGCAGCACTATTTACAATAGCAAAAATATGGAGACAGCCAAAGTGCCCATCAACTGAAGAATGGATAAGCAAATTGTGGTACATACACACAATGAAATATTATGCTACCTTGAAGAATAACAAGGAAGCGGCAAGCCAACGCATAACATGGATGAACCTTGAGGACATTATGCTGAGTGAAATTAGTCAATCACAAAAAGAGAAATACTGCATAGGACCACTACTATAAAAGGCTAAGAAAAAGAAATTATACTAAAAGGAGGTAGGGGAAAGTCTGTGTTGGTTGTTGGGAATTTGGTGATGGGTGGGAAGAGGGGAGGGCGGAGCGCAGGGTGGGGACTGGACACAGGAAAACTTGGGTGCTAGGGAGGGGGGTAATATACAGGGATGGAGAGGGAAGTGGAGAAACAGGGCAGATGGGAGAACAATTGGGCATGCTCAAAAGGGCTAAATGGGACAGAGATAAAGGAC
>NW_006408569.1:17897157-17908125 GCF_000296735.1 Chrysochloris asiatica | reverse complement strand
TGTGGGCCAAAAACTGGGGGGAGGAGGGGGAAGTGTAGGGGGAGGGTTTCTGGGACATACCCTTTGGGTGGTTGATGATGCATGGAGAGGATTGGAACCATGGCAGTGAGATGATATACGATGGAATGAATGTAAAACAAGTTATCCCATGTAAACTATCATATAAATCACAATAAAACATTAAAAAAAAAAGAATGAATGAACAGAGCATTGCTGAAATATTGCATCCTCCATGATGCCAACACTCTTTATACAAACAATTCTGGATTTGAAGTGAGAGGAACTCTCTTTTAAATAATTAGCTATTTGTCTATTTTCTGTGTAAAACATAACAAGCTAAACATGAAATCCAACACTTTTATATAAAGTGCTTTGAAATAGATATACAAAGTCATTTCAGATCTACTTTCTCCCATTAATCTAATTATGAGCAAGGGACTCAAGTGTCAGTTATCATGAGGATGGAGCAGAACTGGGCAGTGTTTCCTTCTTGTCTGCATAGGGTAATAGTGAGTGAGAACTAACTCGGTAGCACCTAACAACAATAGCATTACAAGCTGGGAATAATGTCTTCGTTCAAAAGAGGTAGACATAGCTATAGAAAATAAGGGATTAACCACAGCACTTGTGTTTTCTCATTCATGGCCAATCTACTTTCCAATATATAGTGCTACACATACACTTGCATCTTCTATTGTGTGTACACATACTTACTAGAGCAGCAGTTAAAATGGATTCAATCGGCAAATTAATCCAAACTAATTCTGCCTAACTTTGAATTTTCCTGTTATATGGGGAAAAAGATGTTACCTATTTACTCACCAGCTCTTCCTAAAAAAACTTATAAGTGGTCACTGTAAGTCAGAACTGACTCAATAGCACTTAAAAACAACAACACAATTGACTTTGACACCATTGACCTTTTTGTGCATCCCTGTCATTATCATCTCCATTATAACATTGGGAAAATAGAAAAGATAAGATCATGTATCATCCATGTATTGTTACCCCATGTAATTGCTGAGACTTCGTGCATAGTAGATTATCAATAAGTATTCCTTATTGAAGGATGACTGTAGCTCAAGTGCATACAAAAACAAAACAAAACAACAACAACAAAAATAGAACCGATGAGAGAACATTTCTTTTCTTGTTTACCAATGTAATAGCAACATTTACTGGTTATAATGTCAGCTCCCAAATGAAAAGCCTAAAGCAATGGGATTTCAATAATTATTCCTTGGTAGTCTACCTTTTCCTGTAGAAAGATGATTTGGATTTTGTGAAAACATGACATCTAATCTATTACAGAATCATTTAGTAAGTTTACATGCAAGAGAGCTATATTAAAGTTATTTACTACCTCAAGACACTGTTGGAAAGTACACACACTTGAAGATATTTTGTTTTGGGGTAAATAATGGAATGCATAATTGTAAAGATCAGTTAAAATAAAATTTATACACTTTGATATTTGATTAAATGTTCCATTAATCTTGTGCTTATGTATTGTATTGTGACAGAGAAATACAAATTTTCTATGCAAATTTCACCACCCAAAAATTCAAGTTAGCACTAAGAATTAATTGACACATCATTTGGATAATCTATCAACTTGGACAGACAAAAAATACACATGAAAGACTCTTATTTCAATCAAATTCATTTTCTTACGGAATTGCCTAAGGCCAAGAGTAGAAACAGTAGAATTCACTATTGCCTCAGTTGTGATGCTGACATTAAACATGAAAGAAAAGAATTCCATTCACATGAAAGAAAAGAATTCCATTTGATGAATGCTTGAACCATATTTTTATTAATGATGGGAAAGGGACACTTACCTATTAGTTTGTCGTAGTGTGATGGCTTGCATGTTGCTGTGATTCTGAAAGTTATGCGACAGGTATTTTAAATACCAGCAGGCCATCCATAGTGGACAAGTTTCAGCTGAGCTTCCAGATGAAGACAGTCTAAGGAGAAGGAGAGATGGACTATTTACTAATATTTAGTCACTGAAAATCTTATGAATAGCAGTGGAGCACAGTCAGCATCAGAATATTGAATGCTAAAATATGATGAAGAGTACAGAATATTGTAAGATATAGTGCTGTAAGATCAGCCCCTCAGGTTTGAAGGCAATCAAAATACGACTGGGGAAGAGGTGCCTCCTTAATATAGAGTTGACCATGGTGACGTGAATGCAGTAAACCTTTCCAACCTTCATTTGCTGATGAAGGACAACTAAAACAAAGAGAAATTGCTGTAAACATCCTTTAATAATTAGCCATGGACTGCATGAAGTATGAATCCAGTAAAATTTGAAATTGTTAAAAATTAATTAGAACACATAGTCATCGATATCCTAGGCATTAGTGAGCTTAAATGGATTGGCACTGAACATTTTAAATCTAACAACTACATGGTTTGTTATGCCAGGAATGACAAATTGAGGATGGAGGTATGTTCATCATCAAAAATATCATATCAAGATCTGTCTTAAATACTGTCTGTGATAGGATAATATGCATGTGCCTACAAGTAAGACCAGTTTAATCTATAATGCAAATTTACACACCTACCAGAAATGCCAGTGATGCTAAAATTGAAGAATTCTTCCAACTCTCTCAGTCTGAAATTGATAAAAGCATGCAATCAGGATGTATTTATAACTACTGGTGATTGGAATGAAAAGGTTGTAAGAAAAGAAGGATGACTAATTGAAAAATATAATCTTGTTGATAGAAACGATGATGAAGACCACATGAATGAATTTTGTAAGACCAATTACTTCTTAGTTGCAAATATCTTTTTTAAACAACATAAAAGAAGATTGTACACGTGGACCTCACCAACTGGAATACACAGAAATTAAACTGACTCTATCTGTGGAAAGAGACAGTACAAAAGTCCTTATTAACAGCCCAAACAAAGCCTTATGCACACTGTGAAACAGACCATCTCTTGCTCATATGCAAGTTGAAGGTGAAGCAGAAGAAAATTTTAAAAAGTCCACAAGAGCCAAAATACGACTTAAAACATATTCTTGTTTAATTTAGAGATCATCTCAAGAACAGATATGATATGTTATTGTTGTTAGGTGCTATCGAGTTGGTACCAACTCATAGTGTGCAGAATGAAACACTGCCAGATCATGGGCAAACATCACTATTATTACCATGCTTGAGCCCAATGACGCTGCCATTTTGCCAATCCATCTCACTGAGGGTCTTTCTCTTTTTCTCTGACACTCAATTCTACCAAATGTGATATCGTTCTCCAGGGACTGGTCCCTCTTGACAATATGTCCGAAGTGTGAGAGACAAAGTTTGGCCATCCTGGCCTCCAAGGAGCACTCTGGCTGCACTTCTTCCAACACAGATCTGTTGGTTCTTTTGGCAGCCCATGGTACTTTCAATATTCTCCTCCAACACCATAACTCAAAAGCATCAATTCTTCTATGGTCTTCCTTATTCACTGGTCCAGCTTTCACATGCATATGAGGTTATTGAAAATACCACCGCTTCGGTCAGGCACACCTTAGTCCTCAAGCTGACATCTTTGTTCTTCAACACTTTAAAAAGTTATTGTGCAGCAGATTTGCCCAATGGAATATGTCATTTGATTTCTTGACTGTTACTTCCATGAGTGTTGATAGCTGATCCAAGAAGAATTGCAGTTCAGGACTGGAGGTCTCTGGGGCCATCAAATTTACAAACCTACCAGAAATGCCAGTGATACTAAAATTGAAGAATTCTTCCAACTCCCTCAGTCTGAAATTGATAAAAACATGTAATCAGGATGTATTTATAACTACTGGTGATTGGAATGAAAAGGTAGGAAGAAAAGAAGAAGGATGAGCAATTGAAAAGGAGTCGTGTGTGGAACCCTATCCAGAAAAGCAGTGACTCCAGAGATGGATGCAGTAATGATGACATGGAGAGATGGACCCGCTGGGGACTCTGGACTCAGGGAGGGAGAGAGGCTCTTTGCTGGCTGCCAGGGGACAGACTTGTGGGGTGTACCCTTTGGTTGTTTGATGATGCAAGAGGGGATTGTAATAATTGTAGGGAAATGAAACACAATAAGATGAATGTAAAGCTAAATATTTTCCCATGTAAACTATCACATAATTCACAATAAAAAGTGAAAGAAAAAAAAAAGTCAAATACATAAAAACTGAACAATACCTTACTAAAAAGCAACTGGTAGTAGAAGACATTAAACATGAACTCAAACAATTCCTAAAAACAAATGAGAAGGAAAATGCAATATACCAAAGTCATTGTGACACAGCAAAAGTGGTGCTAAGAGGACAATTTATTTTAAAAATGCACACATCCAAATAGAAGAAAGAACCAAAATTAATACAGCATCTTCAACAATTCGAAATAGACCAACAAAGGGAACATACAGTGACAAAAAACAAAGAAATAATAAAGATTAGAGCAGAAATAAATGAGATAGAAAAGAGAAAAACTATAGAAAAAAATCAACAGGACAAGAATCTGGCTCTTTAAAATGATTAATAAATTGACAAATGATTTGCAAACCTAACAAAAGAAAAGAGAGAAAAAACACAAATAACATTCATTAGAAACCACATGAGTGATGTCACAATGGAACCAAAGTAAATAAAAAGATAACAATAGAATACTATGAAGAGTTGTACTCTAACAAATTTGAAATTTTAGAAGAGGTGGATACATTTTTAGAAAAAGACGACCTACCTAAACTTACAGAGTGATGTAGAAAACTTGAACAGACACATAATAAAAAAATAAATTGATCAGGTAGTCAAAAACTCCCAAGCAAAAGAAGTCCTAGTCCAGATGGCTTCACTGGAGAGTTTTACCAAACATTCAGGGAAGAGTTGTGACCAGTTCTACTCAATTTTTTCCAGAATATAGAGAAGAATGGAAAACTTCCTAATACATTTTATAAATCAGGCATAACCCTTGTACCAATACCAGGGAAAGATGTCACTAAGAAAGAAAATTAAAGACTAATATCCCTCATTAACATAGATGCAGAAATTTTCCACAAAATACTATCCAACAGAATCCAACAGCAGATTAAAAAAAAAAAAAATACATCATGACCTAATGGGATTCATACTAGGGAAGCATGGTTGGGTCAATATTAGAAAAACAATCAATTGAATCCACCATATAAATAAGAATAAGGAAAAGAAAAAAACCACATGATCATATCGATTGATGCAGAAAAGGCATTTGACAAAATCAAAATCCATTCCTGATATAAACCCTCAACAAGATGGGAATTGAAGGAAAATCCCTCAACATAATCAACAGCCAACATTACTCTCAATGGAGAGAAATTGAAAGCCTTCCCTTTGCGAACAGGACCCAGAAAAGGATGTCTCTTGTTACCACTCTTATTCAATATTGTGTTGGAAGTTTTAGCCAGAACGATATGGAAAGATAGAGAAATTAAAGGCATCCAAATTGGCAAAGAGGACTTTAAAATCTTTCTATCTGCCGACGATATGATCCTATCCATAGAAAACCCCCAAAACTCAGTAAATAAAAGTACTACACCTCATTGGAAGACTCAACAAAGTGGCAGGGTATCAGATGGACAATAAAAATCAGTTAAATCCCTCTAGAATTATAATACAATGCTGAAAAGGACATTAGGAAAGCAATACCATTTACAATAACAGCCCAACAGATGAAGTATCTAGGATTAAATGTAACCAGAGAAACAAATGACCTATATAAAGAAAAGTTTGAAACACTATTACAATAAATTAAAAGAGACTTACAAAAGTTGAAAATATACCATGCTCTTGGATAAGAAGACTTAACATTGTGAAAATGTCAATACTGCCCAAAGCAATCTACACATATAATATAATCCCAATCCAGATTCCAACACCATTCTTCAAAAAGGTGGGGACAAAAATTTACAAACTTTATAGGAAAGGAAAGAGACTAAGGATCTTTAGCACTGCTAAAGAAGAAGAAGAAAGTTGGAAGTTATTCACTTCCTGATTTCAAAATTTACTACATGTCTGAAGTGGTCAAAACAGCTTGGTACTGGAATAATGAAAGATACATTGATCAGTGGAACAGAATGAAGAATCCAGAGTTTATCCCATCCACATAGAGCCAACTGATTTTCTACAAAGTACCTAAGTATATTGCATGGGGAGGAGATAGTCTCATTAGCAGATGGTGCTGTCAGAATTGGGAAGCAAGATTGAAAAAGACCTTTACCTCCCTCCACAAAAAACAACTCAACATGGTTTAAAGACCTAAATGTGAATCCCAAAATTATGAACGTCATCAATGAAACAAATAGGGACAAATTTGATGGCTCTAAAACAGCACACACACTGACTACCAAAAATTATAAAAACTGCACAAATAAAAGAAGACAAAGTAGATGATTGGGACGTACTAAAAATTAAAAATTTATGTGCATCAAAAGATTCACACAAAAAGTAAAAAGGGAGCCCACAGAATGGGAAAAAATCTTTTGTAATGATGCATCAGACAAGGGATTAATTTCTAAAATGTATGGGAAATTACAACACCTCTACAAGAAAAAGAAAAATAACCCAGTTGAAAATGGGAACAGGACACGAACAGACATTCACCAAGGAAGAGATTCAGACAGTCAACAAACATATGAATAAATGTTCAAAACAACAATGAGCTATCATCTTACACCAGCAATAACAGTGAAGTTCAAAAGAGTTGTTAAGTACCGTGGAGTCAGTTCCGACTCATAGTGACCCTGCACAGCGTTTCCAAAGCTGCAAATCTTTATAGGAGCAGAAAGCCTTGCCTTTCTTGTGCGGAACAGCTGGTAGTTTTGAACAGCTGACCTTGAGGTTAGCAGCCTGATTCGTAACCACTATGCTACCAGAGCAAAAAAAGTAGAGGACAATAAGTGCTGGCGAAGATGTGGAGAGACTGGGACCCTCCTACATTGCTCATGGAATTGTAAAATGACCTAACCACTCTGGAAAACTGTATGACGTGTCCTCAGAAAGTAAGAAATAGAAATACTTTATGATCCAGAAATCCCTTTGCTAGATATTTATCCACAAGAAATGCTAGTAGACATATGTACTCCAATGTTCACAGCACCACTATACACAGTAGCAAAAACATGGAGACAGCCTAAGTGCCCATCAGTGAAAGAATGGATAAACAAACTTTTGTATATACACTCAATGGAATATTATACTACCCTGAAGAATAATAAGGAAGCTATAAGCCACCACATAGCATGGATGAACCTTGAGGACAGTATGCTGGGTGAAATTAGTCCATTACTAAAGGTGGAATATAGCATAAGACAATTATTGCAAAAGTGTAAGAAAATATACCAACACTAAAAGAAAGAAAAATGCAAAAAGGAAAATTTATATGTTGGTTACTGGCTGGGTTTGGGATATAGGGTAGGGAAGGGAAGGTAGGTACAGGGTAGGGGATAGACAAATCACAGTCTGGGTATTGGAGTAGGCAATACACAAGAAGGGGGAGGGGGAAAGGTGAACAAGGTAGATAGCATACCTAGGCAGGCTTGCATGGGCTCAATGGCACAGAGGTACATATTAATGCATGCTCAACCTTAGAACAACAGGGCTCTGTGATACAGGGATTGAGGCATAGTCTGAATGGGTAAAAGAAGGGAAATAATGTTAGGTTGCTTGACAATCTTATGAATATGTGTTTCCCTTGCCTACTATTATAAAACTGATACTTGAGTGGGATAAGAATGAATATCAGGAAACATGATTACAGAAAACTTGTAAGCCTGTCTTCAGCCTATAACGCATTGGAATACCTAAACAGGGTTCTAAAACTTGCCCTGTGAAATAGGCCTCTTGCGGAGGCTTTGCACTATATAGGATTTTAGGTGGAATCCTGAGCCCCATCCAGAACCTTCTGAGGTGGGACATTCCCACTTGAAAGGACAAGCAGACCAGCCTGGAACAGCTAGAGCGAAAGATGATACATCTTCAAAGAAAGATCAGCAGAAAACAAAAAACAAAAATAGAATTATAATTGGCTGGCGTGGCACTGTGGGTTAGTGCGCCAGACTGCAAAGCCGTTTGAACTGCAAGGTTGGCAGTTCAAGCTCACCAGCGTCTCCTTGGAAACCCCATACAGGTTAACTATGGGTTGGAAACGACTCAACAGCAATTAACAACAACAACAACAACAAATACAAGAATAAGCAAGTTGTTGGCCAGGAAGCCAAAAAGGCATGCAATTAAGTCCCTTAAGAACTAACCCCGCTCTAAGACTGAAACTCAAAAGGAACACATGATCAAGTATATAAGCTTGCTGGTGACCACATTGATCTACTGGTTAGTGGTAGAGGGGGAAAGGCAGCAATGAAGAAATGTGCTGAATTCAAGCACCATCCATAGACTCCTGTTGATCTGGAAATGAGGGAGAGAAGAGGAAGGGAAGGGCTGATTGATCCTAAGTGTGGTGAGATCTGGGGACACCTGAACCACCAATGGGCAAAATTCTGCAAGCCTGCCTCCTGGCCACCAACCCTCAGTCCCTCACTTTTCATGAATCTAGAGTCCTCAAGTGCTCCCTCTTCAGAAATTAACCCAACCACATACAGAATTGAGAATCCAGAAATTAACCCAACGACATACAGCCAAATGATTTTCAACAAAGTGCCTAGGCATATTGCATGTAGAGGAGACAGTCTCTTTAACAAATGGTGTTGGCAGAAATGGAAAGCGATATGGAAAAGACTGAAAGAAGACCTTTGCCTCATGCCCTATACAAAAATGAACTCAGCATGGATTAAACAACTAAATGTGATTCCAAAATTATGAAGGTCATCAATGAAAAAAATAGGAAAAAATGTGAGGGTGCTAATTCAGGGCATATAAAGACTACCAAACGTTTTAAAAAGCACACAGATGAGTGGGACATACTACAAATTAAAAACTTATGTGCATCAATAGACTTCACCAAAAGAGTAAAAAGGAAACCCACAGAATAGGAAAAAATCTTTTGTAATGACACATCTTATATGGGACTTATTTCTAAAATATATAGGAAACTACAACACCTCTACAACAAAAAGACAAATAACCCAATTAAAAAATGGGCACAGGACATGAACAGACATTTCGCCAAGAGGGAGATCCGGGCAGCCAACAAACATATAAAGAAATGTTCACTATCACTAGCCATCAGAGAAATGCAAATCAAAACTATGAGATATCATCCCACACCAGCAATAACAGCAAAGATCAAAAAAGCAGAGGACAACAAATGCTGGCGAGGACACAGAAAGATTGAGACCCTCCTACATTGTTGGTGGGAATGGAAAATGGTCTAACCACTCTGGAAATCAATATGGCATTTCCTCAGAAGGTTAGAAATAGAAATATCAAATAGAGGAATTGCTGCGTCATATGATAGTATGACCCAGCAATTCCTCTACTTGGTATTTACCCACAAGGAATACGAGCCAATGTTCATAGCAGCTCTATTTACAATAGCAAAAAAATAGAGACAACCAAAATGCCCATCAATTGAAGAATGGATAAACAAACTGTGGTACATACACACAGTGGAATACTATGCTACCTTGAAGAACAACAAGGAAGCTACAAGCCATCGTATAAAATGGATGAACCTTGAGGACATTTTGCTAAGTGAAATTAGTCAGTCACAAAAGGAGAAATACTGCATAAGACCATTTTTGTAAAAGACTAAGGAAAAGAACCCATCCAAAAGGGGCGAAAAAAAAAAATATATGTAAGTGCTGATCACCAGTATGTATGGAATGAGAGGTGGAGAAGGAGGGAGGGGAGGAAAGAGCACAGGTAAGGAATACAGGAGAGCCTGGGAGTGTGGGGTAGAGGGAAGGCTGGCAATACACAAGAAGGAGGAGGAGAAAAAGAAGAACAAGGTGGACGGGAAACAGTTGGGGAGGTTCCCATGAGCTAGGTGGGACAGAGGTAAATGACTGACGAGGTATGCACAACCCTTGAATAACAGGGCTTCAGGGTATAAGGATTGAGGAATGACTTGAAAGGAGGGAAAGAGGGAAATAATGTTAGGATACTTGGCTGTCTTTTTGAATCTTCATCTCCCTTGCCTACCATTGTGAAATAGACACTTGGGGGAGGGGGAGCCAGAAGCATCACAACAGAACATATGGGCCCATCTCCAGCCTGTAACTAACTGGAATTACTTGGGGGAGGGGTCTGGAAACTGCCCAGACCCAAAATGGTGGGATGGGGCAATGATGGCATGGACAGATGTAGTGGCTGGGGACACAGGACTCAGGGAGGGAGAGGAGTTGTTTGCTGACAACCGGGTCGGTGGGGTGTATCCTTTGGTTATTTGATTATGCACAGAGGGGATTTTAGTCATTGCAATGAAATGAAACATGATAGGATGAATGTGAAGCTGAAGTGAGACGGAGGCAAATAAGGATGACTGCAAAACCTTGGAACAATAGGGCTCTGGGATACAGAGATTGAGCCATGGTTTGAATGGAGAAAAGGAGAGAAATAATTTAAGATGCTTGGCTGTCTGTTGAATCTTGGTTTTCCTGGCATATAGCTATAAAATAGTCACTGGAGGGGAAGAGAAAAGAATAGCCAGAAATACCACCATAGAAAGCTTGTAAGTCCTTCTTTTGCCTATAACTGATTGGAATACCTAAAACGGGGCTACAACATGCCCAGTGTAAGAGCCTTGCTGCGGAGCCTCTGCATTACACAAGACCACAGGTGGAATCCTGAGCAGCATCCAGAATCTTCTGAGGGGAAATTTCCACTTGAAAGGACAAGCAGACCAGCCTGGAATAGCCAGAAGATACTTCCTGAAAGACTGACAGGAAAACTACAAAACAATATAGGCAAGCCGACTGATCACTACAAGAACAAACAAGTGGCTCACCCAGGAGACATCAAGGTAAGTGGTCAGGTCCCCCTCAGGGCAAACC
>NW_006408569.1:17893957-17896482 GCF_000296735.1 Chrysochloris asiatica | reverse complement strand
AGAGGGCGTGGAACAAAATAGAATCTCCACTGAGTAGTATCCATTCTGCCTAGTTGAGACTGATGAAAGGAGATGTGGATAGGTGTCTTTCGATACAATAGCGAATAATTGTTATCAGGACTGATTGTAAGGGCTGGAAATGTAAAGGTAGACCTTTGGGGGCTAAGGGAGGGGAGAGATTAACCTTGCAGTCTAGGAACAGAGGTCCCTGGGACCATCAAAGGAGAAGAGTGGAGAACGGAACTCTACACAAAGAAGCAGTGATGCCAGGGATGGAGGCAGAGACAATGACGTGGGGAGATGGACTGGCTGGGGACTTTGGACTCGGAGAGGGAGAGGGGCTTTATGTGGACGATCAAGGGGCAGGCTTGTGGGGTATACCCTTTGGTTGATGGATAATGCATGGAAGGGGTTGTTACCATGGCAAGGAAATGATATACGACAGGATCAATGTGAAGCTGATGTTCTCCCATGTAAACTATCACATAATTCACAATAAAGCATTAAAAAAAAAAAAAGGAAAGAAAGGCTTCCAACCTGGTTCTTGTTTTTATGCCATGCTTTGCTCATCTGGCTCTCTTTCTTTCCATATAAAACTTTCAATTGTGGTTTTTTAATTTTGTTTTTCCATCTCTCTAAAGAATGTAGTTGGAATCTGAATTGGAATTGTGTAGATTGCTTTGAGTAGTGTTGACATTTTCACAATGTTAAATCTTCCTATCCAGGAGCACGGCATATTCTTCAATTTTTGTAATTATCTTTTCTTTTCTTGTAATAGTGTTTTGTAGTTTTCTTTGTCTAGTTCCTGTTTGTCTGGTTACATTTATTCCTAAATATTTTATCATTTGTGTGGCTATTGTAAATGGCATTGCTCTCTGTATGTCCTTTTCAGAGTTTTCATATTAGTATAGATGAAATCAACTGATTTTTGCATGGTAAGGTTGTACCCTGCCACTTTGTGGAATCTGCCAATGTATTACAGTGATTTTTTTTTTTTTTTTTCTGATTCTTTGGGGCTTCCTATGTATAGAATTATATCATGTGAAAATAGAGTTTTACTTCGTTTTTGCCAATTTGGATGCCTTTAATGTCCCTATCTTACCTTATTGCTCTGGCTAAGACTTCCAAAACAATATTGAATAGAGTTGGTTGAAAATGGCATGCTGTTCTGATACTTGTTCTCAAGGGGAAGGCTTTCAGCTTCTCTCCATTGAGAGTGATGTTACCTATTGGTTTTGTATATATGCTCTTAATTATGTTGAGGAATTTCCCTTCAATTCCTACTTTGTCGAGTGTGTTTATCAGGAATGAATGTTAGGTTTTCTCAAATGCCTTTTCTACATCAATCAACATGATCCTGTGGTTCTTTTCATTTTTCTTATTTATATGGTTGATTCCATTTATTGTTTTTCTAATGTTGAACCATGCTTGCATCCCTGGTAAAAATCCCACTTGATTATTTTGTATTTTTTTTAGATGTGTTTTTGAATTATGCTGGTTTGGATTTTGTTGAGAATGTTTGCATTTATATTCATGATGGATATTGGTCTATAATTTTCTTTTAGTGTTGTCCTTCCCTGGTTTTGGTATGAGGGGTACGTTTTCTTCATAGTATGTATTAGGAAGCTCTCCATCCTCTTCTGTATTCTGGAATAATTGAGCAGAATTGGAATCAGGTATTTCTTAAATGTTTGGTAAAACTATCCAGTGAAACCATCCTGACCTGAAGTTTTTTTGGTTGTGAGTTTGTTTGTTGACATGATCAATTTCTTCCTTTTTTATGGATCTATTCAAGTTTTCTGTCACACTGTGTATGTTTAGGTAGGCTGTGCTTTTCAAAAAATGTATCCATCTCCTCTAGATATTCAAATTTGTGGGAGTACAACTCTTCATACTATTCTGTTATTATCCTTTTTATTTCTATGGTTTCTGTTGTGACAACAGCAGTATGGTTTCTAATGCATGGTGTTTCTGTCTTCTCCATCTTTTTTTGTTTGTTTGTTAGGTTTGCCAATTTTATTCTGTTGATTCTTTCCATAATTTTCCTGGTTTTTATCTCATTTATTTCTATTCTAATCTTTATTTCCTTTCTTCTGTTGACTGTACATTTACTTTGCTGGTCTATTTCTAGTTGTTGGAGATGTTGTTTAAATGTGTTGTTTTTGTTCTTTCTTTTTTTAAAATGTTTTATTGTGAATTATATGATAGTTTACATGGGAGAACTTTAGTTTTACATTCATTCCATCGTATATAATCTCACTGCCATGGTTCCAATCCCCTCCATGCCTCCTCAACCACCCAAAGAGTATATTCCAGAAACCCGCTCCCTACACTTCCCACTCCTCCCCTCAGTTTTCATCCCACAGTCCCTTTCCCTCTCTGGGTCCAAAGTCCCCAGTCATTTCATCACTCCGTGTCATCATCTCTGTATCCATCTCAGGCATCTCTGTTTCTCTGGGTAGGGTTCCGCTCTTGGCTCCTCTCCGTTGACGGTCCCAGAGGCTTCCGCTCCTATCCTGGATAAT
>NW_006408569.1:17885136-17891217 GCF_000296735.1 Chrysochloris asiatica | reverse complement strand
TATCTATTTTTGTTTGTGTGGTTTTCAAAATGTTTTGTAGTCCATGTATTCCCATCATTAGTGTCTTCACATTTGTCCTGAATTTTTCATTGATGACTTTCATAATTCTGGGATTCACATTTAGGTCCTTAATCTTTCTTCTTTTTGAATGCATGTATTTATTGCTATAAATTGTCCTTTCAGCACTGCTTTTGCCATGATCCAAAGATTTTGGTATGTTGTGTGCTCATTCTCCTTTGTTTTTAAGAACTTTGTGAATTCACATTTTATTTCTTCTCCTACCCGGTAGCTTTTCAACATGGGATTATTCAGTTTCCATGTATTTCAATTTATTTCCTTCATATTTCTGTTGTCGATTTCTAATTTTATAGCTTTGTGGGCTAAGAAGACAGTTTGAAGTATTTTGATGTTTGTAAATTTATGGGGGCTTTCTTTTTTGTGGTTGAACACATCGTCTATTCTGGAGAATGTTCCGTGTACACTGGAAAAGAATGAGTATTGTTCTGTTGTTGAGTTGAATGCTCTGTATACTTCTGTGAGGTCCGGCTGACTGATTGTGTTGCTTAATTCTTTTGTGTCTTTGTCGAGTTACTTTCTGTTTGTTCTATCATTTTTTGAAAGTTGTGTGTTAAAATCTGTGACAATTATTGTAGATTTGTCTATTTCTTTCTTCAAATCTATTAAGAGTTTGCTGTATTTATTTTGGAGCATTTCATTGGGAGCATAGATATTCTGATTATGTCATCTTATTCAAATGAATTGATGTCCATCTTTATCTACTATGTTGGTTTTTGTTTTAAAGTTCATTTTATCAGAAATTAGTATTTACACTCTTGCTCCATTTTTTGTTTTTGTTTTTCTAAGTTTTTATTGAGTATTGAGTGATAATTTACATGGAAGAACATCAGATTTATATTCCTCCAATCGTATTTCATTTCATTACAATGATTACAATTCCCTTCTTGCTTCATCATTCAACAGCATTTTCTTCCATTCCCTCTGTTTTTTGTTGTTGTTGTTGTTTGTTTTTTTTGGATGACCATCAAAGCACTCAGGAGTATATAACCATTCAAACAATCAAAAGGCATACCCTGCCAGCGTGTCCCCCACCCGGCGGCCAGCACACAGCCCCTCTCCCTCCTTGAGTCTAGAATCTCTCCATGTCATCATCTCTGCCTCCATCTCTGGCGTTGCTGCTTCTCTGGATAGGATCCTGCACTCCATCCTTCTCCCTTGATGGTCCCAAGGTCCTCAGCTCCTGGACTGCAAAATCAGCAACTCCCCTTCTTTTGTTATGAAACATCTACCTTTAATGCTGCAACATTCACAATCAATCCTGATGGCAATTATTCACTATTGAACCACGATGGTCTTATCCCCATCTCCTTTCCTCATCAGCACCATTAAAACAGTTTGAAAACCACACAGTGGAGATTATACCTCCCCCAGCTTCCTCTGAAACTAAGATCCCTCTTGAAAACTTGTAAGACAATCACTTCTTGCTTTGGTAGCCCCCCTATTTTAGGTAGCCAATGTTTATATTGCCCATCCCTGTCAACTCTTTACACAGAATGGGTGGTAATGTTCTTTGCTGTAAAAATTTGTTTCCTCTTTTAAGATAATAACTACATCTATAAGTATAGGTCAAGTTCATCAAATTTTTCCTCTTCTTTCTTTCTCTAGTCGTGTTCTGATCATCCAGCCATTGAAATTAGGTCAGATGGATATAATCTGCAAGTATGGACATTATTGTGCATGTCCCCTTGCTTCATATTAGATGGGCACGTCATTCTCTGCTCTAGTCCTCTATGGGTATGTCCCTGTACTTGGGCTCAGGGGTCCCCAGGTATCGCTATACTGCTGTACAGCCAGATCATGATCCATGTTGATAGGAGTCTATTTAATGTGGTCATACTTAGTCCACAACTTCATTGCTGGTTTTCCCCCATTTCTTCTTATCGTTGACCAGTTTGGTCACCAGCAAGATCACATGCCTGCTCATGTATTCTTTTTGAGTTTCAGTCTTAGAAGGGGGTTTGCCTGTGGGGACTTGATTTCTTGCCTTGATGACTCTCCAGAGAACAAGTTTCTTGCTTTTGTGTTTTTCCTTGCTGATGTTTCTTACAAGAAGTATTTTCTGTTCCCCTCGCTGCTCCAGGCTGATCTGCTTGTCTTTTCAAGTGGCAATTTCCCACCTCAGAAGATTCTGGATGGGGATCAGGATTCTACCTGAGATCATAATAAGCAATGCAAATGTTCCACAGAAAGCCTCTTTCATTGGGTTAATAATAACCCCATTTTAGGTATTCCAATTAATTATAGGCTGAAGATGGACTTACAAGCTTTCTATAATGATGTTTCTTGCTATTCCTTTCTCTCCCCCTTACATGTCTGTTTTACAATAGTAGGCAAGGGAATAGTAGGCAATTAAGTTTTTATTGAGACACTCAGGCATTGCTGGTGGGATTGCAAAACGTATGATGCTTCTTCAGAAAGTTGAAAATAGATGTACCTATGATCCAGCAATTCCTCTATTTCATATATATGCATAAGAAATACAAGCCATAACATGAGTAGATATATGCATGCCAATTTTCATAGCAGCACTCTTCACAATATCAAAAATATGGAGACGCCTAAAAACCCATCAGTGGAATAATGGGTAAAGAAACTTTGGTACAACCACACAATGGAATATTATGCTACCTTGAAGATTAACAGGGAAACTGCAAGCCACCACAAATCATGGATGAACTTTGAGGACATTCTGCTGAGTGAAATTAGTCAATCACAAAAGGACAAAAAATGAATATGACCATTATTGTAAAAGCTCAAAAAAAAAAAAAAAAAAAACCACACTAAAGTGGAAAAAAGACACAAAAACTTTGTTGGTTACTGGGGTGTAAGGGGTGGAGCAAGGGTAGAGTGCAAGGTATGGAAAAGACACAAGATAGTTTGGGTGTTGGGGGAGGCAATATACTAGAAAGGAGAGGAGATTGGAAGAACAAGTTGGATGGGAGAACATGTAGACAAGTTTGCATGGGCTAAGTGGGACAGAGGTAAATACTGATGTATTCTCAATCTTGGAACAACAGTTTAGCAGCCTGAGTTGTAACCACTATGCAACCAGAGCTGATTGGAATACCTAACACGGGGCTAGAACTTGCCCAGGTAAGGAGGCTTCCTGCGGAGTCTTTGTATTGCATAAGACCATAGGTAGAATCTGTATCTCCATCCAGAATTTTCTGAGGTGGGAAATTTCCACTTGATAGGACAAGCAGACAAGCCTGGAGCTTATAGAAGAACATACAATACTTCTTGAAAGAAAGCCCAGCAGGAAAAAATAAAATAAAGCAAAATAATATAAAATAATGGCAGGCTGATTGCCTACTACAAGAACAAACAAGTTGTTTGCTAGGAAGCCATCAGGGCAAGTGGTCGGGTGCCCTCAGGGCAAAAACCCCCTTCTAACAAGACTGAGACTCAAGGGGAATACATCAGTAGACATGTGGTCTTTCTGGTGACCACATTAGTCTACCAATAAGGGAAGTGGGGGATAAAAAATAAATGAAGTTGTGAGCTAAGTCTGACCACCTTCAAAGAACTCCTGTCCACCTGGATTGAGACCTGCATTATGGTGAGACCTGGGGACTCCTGGACCCGGGGACAGAAACATGGCCACAGAGGACTAGAGTGGAGAGTGAAGCATCAAGCTAATATGAAGTGAGGGGAGATGCACAAGAACACCCATACTTGCAGATAGTACCCAGTTGACCTGCCTTCAAATGGCTGGATGATCAGAGCTTTACTAGAGGAAGAAAGAAGAGGAAAAAAAGAATAATCCACTACAATTTGATGAACTTGACCTACACTTATGAATGTAGTGGCTAAAAAGAGGGAACAAATCTTTACAGTGAGGATCATTCCCACCCCTTCAGTACTCAGGGCTGATGGGGATAGGCAACTTAGATATTGGCTGCCCAAAAAGGGTAGTACAAAGGTACAAAGTGACAGTCTTAGAAGCTTTCAAGAGGGAGCCTTGTTTCAGAGGATACGGGGGAAGGTAGAATCTCCGCTGAGTAGTTTCCAACCTGTCTGGATGGGGCTGGTGAAAGGAGATGGAGACAAGACTCTTGTGGTTCAATAGTGAATACTTACTTCAGGGCTCATTGTAAGTGTTATAAATGTAAAGGCAGATGTTTTGTAACAAGAGGAGGGGAGTGGTTAATCTTGCAGTCCAAGAATGGAAGACCTTCAGACCATCAAGGAGAAGAGCAGAGTGTGGGAACCTATCCGGAGAAGCAGTGACACCAGAGATGGAGGCAGAGCTAAGATGTGGAAAGATGGAGCAGCTGAGGACCCTGAATTCAGGGAGGGAGAGGAAATATGTGCTGGCCACCAGGGGTCAGCTTGCAAGGTGTGCCCTTTTGCTGTTTAAATGGTTGTATATTCCTGATTCTTGATACAATCAAGATGATGGATCGGATAGACGTGCAGTGAGGATCTCTGTCACCAACAACACAGAATACCAGGCCAAGCAGGCACAGGGGATGGAGCTAGAACTCTGAACCACATGTAAAGGAATATTTAGAAGATTGGAAGGCTTACAGCTAGGGAAATTTGCAGCAGAATCAAGAAATCCATTGCTTTCTAAAGCAAGATGCTGAACTATTTCCAGAGCCACCATCTTGGGAGAGACCAAGTGGGGGAAGGATCAGAACAGCCACGAAAGCCTGACAGAACCATGGAGATACAGGTGTGGACGTTCATTTTTTGGTATCTGTTCATTGGTCTTTTGCTGTCTGTGCACCTCCATTCTGGTGAATAGAAGGGATGCCTGAGCGAATGGATACTCCACCCCCACCACTGGAGGGTTCTACTACGCATGCGCACAGGTCTCCTCGAAATTTAAAGTGACAGATTCAGCTTAAAACCAAAAGCCACCACTCGTCTGTCAGTTTGTTGGACTGTGGTGGCTTGTTAGTTGCTATGATTCTGAAAGCTATGTCACCGGTATTTTAAATAACCAGCAGGGTAATCCATGGTGGACAGGTTTCAGATGAGCTTCCAGACAAAGACAGACTGTGAATAAAAAGTGACGAACTACTTCCGAATCTTTAGTCACTGAAAACCTTATGAATAGCAGAGAAAAACTGTCAGATATAGTTCCAGAAAATGAGTCCTTCAGGTTGGAAGGCACTCAAAATGTGACTGGGGAAGAGCTGCCTCCTCAAAGTAGAGTTGACTGAGATAGCGAGAGTGGAGTAAAGCCAGTGGGAGAGAAGCCCACAGGACCTTCATTTGCTGATGGGGCACAAGTCAAAATGGAAAGAAACAGCTGTACACATCCATTGAAAATCGGAACATGGAAAGTACAAAGTATGAATCTGGGAAAATTTGAAGTTGTAAACAATGAAATGTAACGCATAAACATTGATATGTTAGGCATTAGTGAGCTGAATGGACTGGTATTGCCCGTTTTGAATATGATGACCACATTGTTTACTATGCCTGGAATGACAAATTGAAGAGGAATGGTGTTGCATTCATTGTCAAAAAGAACACATCCAGATCAGTCATGAGGTACAGTGCTGTCTGTGATAGGATAATGTCCATGTGCTTACAGGACATGTGCTCAGTTAATACCACTATTATTCAAATTTACACACCAACCACTATAGCCAGTGAGAATGAAACAGAAGAATTCTACCAACTTCTTCAATCTGAAATCGATCAAACATGCAATCAAGATATATTGATAATTACTGTTGATTGCAGTGCAAAGGCTGGGAGCAAAGAGGAAGGATCAGTAGTTGGAAAATATGACCTTGGTGATAGAAATGATGCTGGAGAACGCATGACAGAATTCTGTAAAACCAAAGATTTGTTCATCTTAAATGCTTTCTTTAGGCACCATAACAGACGACTATACACATGGACCTCACAAGATGAAATACATAGAAATCAAATTAACTACATCTGCGGAAAGAGAAGATGGAAAAGCTCCATATCATCAGTGAAAACAAGGCCAGGGGCAGACTGTGGAACAGACCATCAATTGCTCATATGCAAATTCAAACT
>NW_006408569.1:17878519-17884206 GCF_000296735.1 Chrysochloris asiatica | reverse complement strand
CAATGGATCTTGACTGAAAGCAGAGAATATCAGAAAGATGTTTACCTGTGCTTTATTGATTATGCAAAGGCTTTTGATTGTGTGGATCATGACAAGCTGTGGACAACATTGTGAAGTATGAGTATTCCAGAACACTTAATTGTTGTCATGAGGAATCTGTACTTGGACCAAGAGGCAGTTGTTCGAACAGAACATGGGAACACTGAATGATTTAAAATTAAGAAAGGTGTGCGTCAAGGTTGTATTCTTTCACCATACTTATTCAACCGGTATGCTGAACAAATTATCTGAGAAGCTGGGTTATATGAAGAAAAACATGGAATCAGGATTGGCGGAAGACTCATTAACAACCTGCGATATGCAGATGTTACAACCTTTCTTGCTGAAAGTGATGAGGACTTAAAATATTTACTGATGAAGATCAAAGAGCACAGCCTTTGGTATGAATTACATCTCAATGTAAAAAAAAAAAAAATCCTCACCACTGGACCAATAAACAACATTTTTATCAACGGAAAAGAGATTGAAGTTGTCGAGGACTTCATTCTTTTTGGATCAAGAATCAACACTCATGGAAGCAGCAGTCAAGAGATCAAACAATGTATTGCATTAGGAAAATCTGCCACGCAAGACCTTTTTAAAGTGTTGAAGAGCAAAGATGTCAGCTTGAGCACTAGGTTGTGCCTGACCCAAGCCATGGTGCTTTCAATAACCTCATATGCATGCAAAAGCTGGACAGTGAATAAGGAAGACCGTAGAAGAATTGATGCCTTTGAGTTATGGTGTCAGAGGAGAATATTGAAGGTGCCATGGGCTGCCAAAAGAACCAATAGATCCGTTTTTGAAGAAGTGTAGCCAGAGTGCTCCTTAGAGGCCAAGATGGCCAAACTTTGGCACTCATACTTTGGACATATTGTCAGGAGGGATCATTCGCTGGAGAAGGATATCATGATTGGTAAGGTGGAGGGTCAGAGAATGGACATTAAGAAGGCAGAAAGAATAAAAAGCAAAAATGGACATCAGAAGACACTCTGAAACTTGCTCTCCATTGTAGAGATGCTAAAGCAAATGGAAGAAATTAGGAGGTCAAAGAACTAAATAGTAAATTTCAAAGGCAGCTCAAAAAGACAAAGTAAAATATTTTAATGTAATATACAAATACGGATTTACAAAACCAAAAGTTAAGAACATGCTCAGCATTACTCAAGCTGAGGAAGCTGAAGCAAAAATCCAAGCCAAAGTTTGCAAACATTCTTATCAATGGAGAAAAGATTGAAGTTGTCAAGGACTTCATTCTTCTTGGATCAATTATTAACACTCGTGGAAGCAGCAGTCAAGAGATCAGACGACATATTGCATTAGGCATATCTGTTGCACAGGAAGTTTTTTAAAGTGTTGAGGAGCAGAGATGTCAGCTTGAGGACTAAGGTGCACCTGACCCAAACCATGGTATTTTCAATAACCTCATATGGATGCGAAAGCTGGACAGTGAATAAGGAATATGGTAGGAGAATTGATGCCTTTGAGTTGTGGTGTTGGAGGAGAATACTAAAAGTGCCATGGACTGCCAAAAGAACCAATAGATCTGTTTTGGAAAAAGTGCAGCCAGAGTGCTCCTTGGAGGCCAGGATGGCTAAGCTTCGTCTCTCATACTTTGGACATATTGTTCAGAGGGAACAGTCACTAGAGAAAGATGTCATGCTGGGTAAGATGGAGGGTCAGAGAAAAAGAGGAAGACCCCCAACGAGATGGATCAGCCAAGTGGCTTCATTGAAGGTGTCAAGTGTGGCAGCGGTAGTGAGGTTGGCCCAGGATAGGACATTGTTTCGTTCTGCTTTTCATGGGGTCACTATGAGTCGCTTCTGACTCGATGGCGCCTGACAACAACAGCAACAACAACAACAACACAGACAAATTATGTAATGATACCAAAAGCATAAAATGAAGTTGGAAAAAAAAATTAGTAATTGTTTCAAAAAAAAAAAAAAGTTCAATGTTCAACCATTTCAAGAGGTAGTAAATGAACAAGAACCAAATGATAATCACAGGAAGAAATCCAGGGTGCACCAAAGACAATGACAAAGAACACGGCTCCAGGGATTGATGGAATACAAATTGATATCTTTCAACAAACTGATGTGGCTATGCAGGTACTCAGCTATCTATACCAAGAAAGCTGGAAGACAGCTACCTGGCCACCTTACTGGAACAATTAATGTCTGTTCCCTTTCCTAAGAGAGATGGCCCAATGGAATGAGGAAATCATTGGACAACATTGTTAATACTGCATCAAAGTAAACTTTTGCAAAAGATCATTCAAAAATGGATGCAACAGTACAATGACATGCAATTGCAAGAGGTTCAAGTTGGATTCAGACTAAGATGTGGAACAAGGGATATAATCGATGATGTCAGATGCAGCTTGGCTGAAAGCAGACAATACCAGAAAAAGTTTACTTCTGCATTATTGACTATGCAAAGGCTTTCAGTTGTGAAAATCATGACAAGCTATTGACAATAGAGCAGAGAATGTATATTGTAGAACATTTAATTGTGCTCATGAGGAACCTACACATAGACCAAGAGGCATCTGTTTGAACAGAACTTTGAATGGTTTGAAATTACGAAAGGTGTGTGCCAGGGTTGAATTATTTCACCATACTTATTCATTTTGTATGCTGAGCAAAGAATTCCAGTAACTGGAATATATGAAGAAAAATGTGACACCAGGGTTGAATAAAGATTCATTAAGAGCCTGCAATGTGGAGATGGTACAATTTTGTTTGCTGAAAGCAAAGATAACTTAAAATGCTTACTGATGAAAGTCAAAGACCACAGCCATTAGAGTGAGTTACATCTCAATGTAAAGAAATGTAAGATCTTCACCACTGGACCAATAAATAACATCAAGATAAATGGAGAAAAGATTGAAGTGATCAAATATTTCATTTTACTCTGATCAACCATCAACACTCATGGAAGCAGCAGTCAAGAATTCAAATGATGTATTGTATTAGGCAAATAGTATTGATGTGCAATGATGTCACTTTGAGGACTAAGGTGTGCCTGACACAAGTCATAGTATTTTCAATACACTCATATGCATGTGAAAGTTGTACAATGAATAAAGAAGACAGCAGAAGTATGGATGTATTTGAGTTATGTTGTTTGAGGAGAATATTAAGAAGTGCTATTGTCTACCAAATGAACAAATAAATCTGTGCTGGAAGTATAGCCAGAAGGCTACTTCAAAACCAGTACAGCCAGACTTTGTCTCTCATATTTCAGACATATTACCAGGAGGGACTAATCCCTGGAGAAGGACATCATGTGTGGTAAAGTGGAGTATCAGTGAAAAAGAGGAAGACCCTCTACTAGACAGTAGGAGCAGCAATGGGCTCAAACGTAGTAAGGACTGTGATGTTGGTGCAGGACTAGGCAGTGTTTCATTCTGTTGGTACACTATGAGTCGGTACCAAATCATGACACCTAACAACAACAACAACAACACAAAAGTATTGAATATCCCAATATTTATAGCAGATGTGATTTAATCCCCTGTGATGGTCTATCTACTGATTAGAAAGATCGTTTTTATAAAGTGGTATTTATTTAGCATAAAACCCTTTCGTGTAGTTTTCTTATTTTAATGAATTTCAAAAAATGTACAGATAAACATGATTGAGTATAATTAAGACCAATTTTATTGATTTTTATCCAGTTATATAAATCTAACAGTAAAAATAATAATATTCATGTAGTTTGTGCTCAGGTTCCTATATCATTTCTCCACTAAAAACCTCAAATGACTCAGTAGAATTATTTTGGCTTCATCTCTTAGGCAAGTAAGTACAAAAGGTTAACTCTCAATAGATAGTTTCTTAAGGGACATTCACTCCTATACATGGAATTATTACATTTTTTTTTAAGCTGTGACAAATTGATCATTTTTAACTAGTCATGTATAAACCAGAAATATATATATCTATAAAATAGTCAATGGAATGTAAAGACCAAATAGAAAATAGATCAGAAGAATATTAAAATCAAATATTGTTGTTGTTGTTGTTGTTGTTAAGTGCCGTCAAGTTGGTTCCGACCCATAGCAACCCTGTACAGGGTTTCCAAGGGTGTAAATCCTTACAGGAGTAGAAAGCCTCACCTTTCTCCCGAGGTGCGGCTGGTAGTTTCGAACTGCTGACCTTAAGGTTCGCAACCCGATTCGTAACCACTACGCTACCAGAGCTCCTTAAAATCAAATGTAGATCCTAGAAAATAAAGAAGTAGTAAACCATTAAAGAAAGAAAATAATAATAATAAAAGACTATAAAGAAGATAACATGAATGTTTGAAAATAGAAGACTAAAAAAGGTTGGTGTGAGCTTGTTTTTATCACTATCTACTCTATTGTTTTCTCTTATTTCCTGAAAACTTTTTTTTCTTTTTAAATTTTCAGTGAGTGCATAAGAAGCGAAGAGTAGTTCTGTCCATGGAACTCCATTTGTATCCTTCAGGCCAGAGAACTTATTAATGTGCTTCACACAGAATCATTAAAAAAAAAAAAAAATCATTGATGGAAAAACTATTTGGCTGAAAATCTAAAAGATATTCACAGAATGTCAAAATGCATGCATACATACATGTGCACATACACACAGATATATAATTCGACTAAGGGGAACAAAAATTAACCCTGACTGATGAATTGAACAGAGTTCTATCTCAACCATAACCTTATAATTCCAATAACTGAGATGTTGAATAAGATGAAATAGACTGCAGTTGGTGGTGAATAAAGGGCAGTTTACAGAAAAGTTATTAATATATAATATTCTCAGAGAACTACTCTAACCTGGCTGGCTTGAGAAAGTGATTTACAAAAATGGAATAATGTATCATTTTCCTGGATAGGAAGACTTAACATTGTGAAAATGTCTATACTACCCAAGGCAATTTACAGATATAACACAACCCTAATACAGACTCCAATGACATTTTTAAAGACATGGAGAAAATGATTACAAACTTTATATGTAAAGGAAAGAGACCTCAGATAAACAAAGCACTGCTTAAAAGAAGTTGGAGGCCTCTCATTTCCTGATTTCAAAATTCACTACATGGCTACAGTAGCCTGCAACTGGTACAATGAAAGAAAGATACATAGATCAATGGAATAGAGTTGAAAATCCAGAAATTAACCCATCCACAAACAGCCAACTGATCTGTGACAAAGGACAAAAGTACATTGAATGGGGAGGAGATAATCTCTTCAATATATGGTACTAACAGAACTGGAAAATGCACCTATGTTCATGAGGGATATTGGTCTATAGTTTTCTTTCCTAGTAACGTCCTTCCCTGGTTTTGGTATGAGGTTTATACTTGCTTCATAGAATGTATTAGGGAGGTTTCCATCCTCCTCTATATTCTGGAATAATTTGAGTAGAATTGGTTACAGCTCTTCCCTGAATGTTTGGTAGAATTCACCTGTGAAGCCATCTAGGCCTGGACTTTTTTGGTTGGGAGTCTTTTGATGGCCTGGTCAATTTCTTCTTTTGTTATCGGTCTGTTCAGGTTTTCTATTTCACTGTATGTAAGTTTAGGTAGGTCGTGTTTATCCAAAAATGTATCCATCTCTTCTAAGTTTTCAAATTTGTTGGAGTACAACTCTTCATAGTATTCTGTTA
>NW_006408569.1:17872758-17876679 GCF_000296735.1 Chrysochloris asiatica | reverse complement strand
GGGGTCCACCCTTCCTGGACTTCGTTGGGCTTCTTGTGTTTCTATCTTTTCACCCTTGAGGATGTTAGAGAAATTTTCTTCCAGTAGTTCTTCTACTATTTCCTCTGTGGACTTGTGTGACTCATTTTGTTCTGGAATGCTAATAATTCTTAAGTTATTCTTCTTCATTTTGTCTAACATCAATCTTACACCTTCCTCTGAATTTTTTACCCTTTTTTGGGTTTGTTCTTCTATCTTAGTTGTATTGAGAGATTTGTCTTCCAGTTCACTGATTCTTCCTTCCATCTCATCTATTCTCCTCATCTGCCCTTTCAGGTAGTTTTCTATTACTACCATTTTGTTGTTGATTGTTTGGACCTCTTTCTGTAGGTTTTGGATTGTAACCAATGCTGTATCTATCTTGTTTGTTTGTTCCTGTAGCGCTTTTCTGACTTCTTCCTTATTTTTCTCAACCCCATTGTAAAGTGTTTTGAGACAGTTTATAATAATTGTTCTGAATTTTTTCTCAAGTATCTCCAAGGCCTGCCCTCCTTCTAGCATGGAGAGAAGGTCTACTTCTGGTTCATTTGTCTCAAATTTTTTATCTTTTTTCCAGACATGTGCCGATATGGTCATCTGCTTTTCTTCTTGGACATGTTTAATGTTTATCTGTGGCCCTAATAATTAATTAAGTATGTGTTTTGGTAATTTTTTATGTTTTCTGATTTCCTCCAGGACGATGTGATCAGGATGTGGTCTTCCCATTTCACTCTCCTTATTGCTTAACTCAGAGTAACTTTTTTGTGCCTTATTTGGGCCTGGGCCTCGGCAGCAGGCCGTTTGGGCCTCTGGCAGGTTGGTTGAGACTAGGGTGGGCAGTTTGAGCCTCTGGGAGCCTGGGCATCAGAGACCGGGCTGCAGGAGGGTTGGGCCTCGGGCGGGTGGTTTGGGCCTTGGGCTGGTGGTTTAGGCCCTGGGCGGGTGGTTTGGGACTCAGGGGGCCTGGGTATCAGCAGCTAGGTATCAGGCGGCTTGGGCCTCAGCGGGTGGATTAGGCAGATTGGGCCTCAGGAGGCCTGTGCCTCGGGGACCGTGCTGAGGGCGGGTTGGGTCTCAGGGGCACTGGGCCTTGGCGACCAGACTATGCGGCAGGTTGGGCTTTGGGGGCCCTGGACCTCGGCGGCAACTGGGCTGTGGACCACCTGGGCTGCAATGCGGGTATGCAATTTGGGCCTTGATTGGGCCTGGGCTTTTGTGACCAGTCTGTGGGCGGGTTTGGCCTCAGGGCAGGCCTTGGCCTCAGTGGGAGTGTCTGGGCCTTGGGAGGTCCTTGGCCTCAGTGGGCAGGCCTGTGCCTTAGGTGTTCCTGAGCATCGGCGGCTTGACAGAGGGCTGGTCTAGGCCGGGGCAGTATAGGGCTGGGGGTCATGTCTGTAGGGAGGTAGTGTCCGTATTTGATGACGTAAAAAATTCCTCTCTCAGTCTCTCTGTATCATGGGTACCTCGAATTTCCTGATATCCGAGTTAATATCCCTCTCTATTTGTTCGGCTTTGTTAGTTTATGCTTCCTTTTTTCTGGAAATGCAGCCTTCTAAGTGGGTTTGCTCTAGCCCTGCATTCCAAGGTCTGCAGGGGGCAGAGGCACTAACAGGCACGGGCGCAGAAGTGGGAGCTGCGTGCCGGCAGGCAAAAGCTCAAAATGCCTGTAATTCCTCAGCAATTTGATCTTTTAAAAAAACGAATTGAGAATGTTGAAATATAGCATTTTATGCTTGTTCAAAGACTGTCTGTCTGCTAGACAGAGGTTTCTTATGTGCAATTCCGCCCTTTTTCCCCGAGATTGCCCTACCTGAGCTGCCTGGTTAGGGAAGCACCAGAAGTCCTCTTTATTTAGTTTCTTGAAAGTTTACCTTTTCATCCTTCAAGATGTTAGGGAAATTTTCATCCAACAGCATCTCAACTATCTACTTTGTGGACTGTGTCTCTTTCTATTCTGGAATGGAAATAATTCTTACATTATTCCTCTTCATGTTATGCAACACGAATCTTAGACTCTCTTCAGATTTTTTATCCTTTTTTCTGCTTGTTCTTCTATCTTAGCAGTATTAAGAGATTTGTCTTCCAGATCACTGGTTCTGGTTTCCATCTCTTCAGTTCTATTCCTTTGCCTTTTCAGTGTATTGTCCATTTCTGATATGTTATTATTAATCATCTGAACCTCTTTTTGCAGGTTTTGAATTGTTTCCAATGCTATATCTATCTTGTTTGATTTCTCCTATTACACTTTCCTGACTTCTTCCTTATTTTCCTCCACCCCTCTGTGAAGCATTTTGATTTGTCTTCATATCATTCTTCTGAATTCCTTCTCAGGCAGATCTAAAGCCAGTTCTTCTTGTCATGGAAAGTCTATGTCTGCCTCCAGCTCATTTTTTCTCAGTTACTCTTTCCTGTTTCTGGACTTTTTTCCTGAAATTTTTCATTCGTTAGATGTGTATTCAATGATTAGTTGAATGTATGTTGCTGTATTGTTAAGCTTACTGAGTGTCTCCTGGTGGATGTGATCTTGAGATAGGCTTCCCTTTTCATGCTTCTTATTACTGAACTGCAAGCAATCTTAGTAAGTGTTGGCTATCTATGTAATGCATAACAGCTGGTATTGGTTCCTACCTGGATGGTGGAAATATTATGGGGTATTCTTGTAGTTTGGCTATATGTCCACAATTGCTGTCTCTTCTTTGGTAATTCAGGGAGAGAAAGGTCCTACCACCATGCAAACAGAAAGACCAAAAGGATCAGAAACAGAAACAAAATAAAGGCAAAAACAAAACCAGCACACAAAAACAAAAACTAAACCATAGCAGACTGTTCAGTAGACTTTTCTGTGTAGGTCAATGTGCATGCACAGTAGAAACCTCCAGTGGTGCATGGTGGTGTCCACTAGCCCAAGCCCCCTCCTCTAGTCACTGCTGTGGAGGTGCACAGAGACATATTGAGAAATGAATGGAAGAAACGTGTTCACAATTTTTATCTCTGAAGGTCAGTTAGGTATCTGAAAATGCACAGCATAATTCTCAAAATGCCTGAATCCTTGTATATAGTAGTTGCTGTTGGCTCTTTCCTTTTATGTTGGGGTTTTACAAGGTGTAAATACGGATTGTCTGTATGGCGAGATCTGCTGTCTCTTGTTAGGTAGGGTAGGAATAAAAGCTCCCACCCAAGTAGGAGACTCAAATTTAAGGTTTAATCCCAGAGTGCGGCATCATAATAAGCTGCCAGAGGATTAGCTGGAACTGCAGGGGCTTTCAGGAATTTCCTTTTTGCACCACGGTAAAATTGTGCAACACAGGTTTTGAATTGTTTCTAATGCTATATCTATCTCATTTGATTGCTCCAGTAATACTTTCCTGACTACTTCCAAATTTTCTTCCAACTTTCTGTGAAGCATTTGCATTTGTCTCAATATAAATTTCCTGAATTATTTTTCAGGCAGATCCAAAGCCTGCTCTTCTTCTAATGGGAAGTCCAGCTTATTTGTCTCAGTTGCACTTTTCTGTTGATGGATATGTACCAAGATCTTTTGTTGTTTCTTGGACATTTTCAATAGTTAGATGCATTTCCAATGATTAAAGGAATGTGTGTTTCCTGTATTATTAAACGTACTGAATGCCTCCTTGTGGATGTGTTTCACAGATAGGCTTTTCTTTTCATGTCTCTTATTATTCCACCGTGAGCAATCTTAACAAGTGTTGGCTATCTATATAATGTGTTGTTGTTGTTGTTGTCAGGTGCCATCAAGTCAGAACCGACTCATAGCAACCCCATGCGCAGCAGAACGAAACAATGTCTAATCCTGGACCAACCTCACTACCGCCAACACACTTGACGCCATCAATGATGTCACCTGGCTGATCCATCTCGTTGGGGGTCTTCCTCTTTTTCTCT
>NW_006408569.1:17843598-17870616 GCF_000296735.1 Chrysochloris asiatica | reverse complement strand
ATTTGTCTTGCAGAAATCTATCATTCGTTCTCCAGCATCATTTCTATCACCAAGTCCAAATTTTCCAACTACTGGTCCTTCATCTTTGCTCCCTACTTTTGCATTCCAATCACCAGTAATGAGCAATATATGTTGATTGCATGTTTGATCTATTTCAGATTGAAGAAGTTGGAAGAATTCTTCTATTTCGTCTTCACTGGCTTTAGTGGTTGGTGCATAAATTTGAATAATAGTGGTATTAATTGGGCTTCCCTGTAGGCGCATGGACATTACCCTATCACTTATAGCATTGTACCTCATGACTGATTTGATATATTCTTTCTGACAATGAACGCAACACCATTGCTCATCAATTTGTCATTCCCTGCATAGTAATCCATGTGGTTGTCAGATTCAAAATGGCCAATACCACTCCATTTCAGCTCACTAATGTCTAAGATATCAATGTTGATGTGTTCCTTTTCATTTTTGACAACTTCCAATTTTCTCAGATTCATACTTAGTACATTCCATGTTCCAATTTTCAATGGATGTTTACAGCTGTTTCTCTTCATTTTGGTTTGTGGCCCATTAGCAATTGAAGGTTCTGTGAGCTTTTCTCTACTTGGAGGAGGAATTTTTTCCCCCAGTCGCATTCTGAGTGCCTTCCCACTATCCATCCTTTATCTGACAATGTTTCTCTGCTATTCATAGAGTTTTCAGTGACTAGCGATTCGGAAGTATTTTGTCACTCTTTCTTCCTAGTCTGTCTTTGTTTGGAAGCTCATCTGAAACCTGTCCACCATGGGTGACCCTGCTGGTTATTTAAAATACCAGTGGTATAGCCCTCAGAATTACAGCAATTCAAACCGCCACAGCATGACAGACAGACAAGTGGCGGTTGCGTGGTTGCTGTTAAATAGGAATCTCCTTGTGCTAGGACCCTTAAGTCTGGCTCAGAGGCGAGATTTCTGTCCTGGGATGTCAATCAAGAGGCAGAAGTGCAGCAGGGGCGACTGGGTTGTAGTGAGATGCTTTGAGCTGGGTTTGTGGGTCTCTAAGTTGGTCGATCCTGCCTCAAAGCCACTATCCAACGGTTAGACTAGTATTGGCTCCTATCCAGATGGTGGGATATTAGAGGGCATGTTTGTAGCTTGGCTATATGGCCACTATTGCTGTCTTTTCTTGAAAGATCCCACCGCAAGGAAAAAAGTAGAACCAAGAAGGCAAAAAGCAGAAAGAAAACTAAAAGCAAAAACCAAAGTAAAAAAGCAACACCAACATTAAAAAAAAAGTTTCAAATTAGTCCAGTAGTCTTTGCTGAGTAGATCAGTGTGTGTGAACAGCAGTGTGTGAACAGCAGAAACCTTCAGGTGTGGGTGGGCATGTCCACTCTCACAGGCACCCCCTATAATCACCACCATGGAGGTGCACAAACAGAGAAAGAGAAATTAGTAAATGAAAGATTGTTCAGAGTTTTTTCTCTGATGATCAGTTAGTTCTCTCTGTATCCATAGCTTCCTTCTCCCTTTTTGTATGTTTTTAACATGTGTTGGGTTTATATACTGATCTTATATATAGTAGTTGGTATTGCCTCTTGCCTTTCATGTCGTGTTTTAAAGGGTGCAAATTCAGCTCACCTGTATGGCCAAACTTGCTGTTCTTCTTAGATACTGTAGGAATAAAAGCTCCCACCCAAATAGGAAAGCCAATTTCCAGGATAAATACCACAGTCAGACATCATAAGAATCGGCTGGAGGATTAGCCTCAGGACTTTCATATGGGTTTCAGCCGCTTTGTGCCTTGGGAAAATTGTGCCTTGTGTGCACAATGCCAAATTCTTTGGAGGGTGCCCTCCTACCTGCATGTAGACATCTGTGCTGGCCAGAAAGGGTGTGATAGGAAAGGGCACAGGAGTTAAAGGAAAAATAGCAAAAGAAGGGGGAAAAAATCAACCTTTTTTTCTGTAAGTCGCTAGCCACTGGTTGTGAACCCATCCTCTGACCTCTGCCAAGACTATGGTTTGGAGATTGATTCAGAAATCTACCTCGTTCCTTCTTGCTCCATTAGATTTCTCTGCTGGTAGGCCCCAGAAATTATTTCCCCTTACATTATATTGAATTTAAAGCTCCAGGATTGTCCTGGTAAAGCATTTTTTTCTGGCTTTTCCTCGTTTCCTTGGAAGAGACTTTCCTGAGTCCCTTTCACTTCCTCTGCCTCTCTGAAGTATTTTTCAGAGTGTATCTGGGTTTTGAAATCAGAACAGCAGTAGTCTATTTCCTCAAGTTATTACAATGAAATCCAATGTAATTAATTTCAATGACTTGATTACACATCATGTTGCTATGAGCTGTGATCTATTATTTCATGAACATGACTATAAAATCCAAACTCACATGAAAATTACTGCAAACAATCCAGATCAATAATTTCTTATGGTGTTAACCACAAAATTGATACCAGAATTTTCTAATAAGATGGATAAATTTCATGTGTGTATTCTATGACATCTCTTATCATGGACACACATATGAAACAGGACAACTAAGCCACTAGTTATATATAAAAAAAAAAAAAACTAGTCTTAGTTGGATTTAGACCATGAACAATTTGCTGAAATTATGACCTTATGGGGAAAAAAAGGTTTAGAAAGACCCCTTCAGGTCCAGTGAAAATAACTATCCAGAAATTCAACTGAATAAAAGGTTGATTGCCCAAAATCAGATAGTTTAGATTTTACCTAAAAAATCTGCTTCAAATATGTCTGTTTCCTCTGGCAAGTGTGTTTCTCAACACATGCAAACATCATAGTCATCTATTAGTATGGAATTCACTGTGAGGATTCCCATAGGATACAGCAGGCAAAATGAATAGATATAATCTGACTGCGATTTTTCCAGCTATCTTCAGTTTTGAAAGATTATTTCATTTCAGACCAATTTCTTAACTCCTCCAGAGAAAACTTCTCCAAATTGCCTTCCAAACAGAATGTATTTAGCTCTTGAATGTCCTATTAGAGGATAGACTAGATATGGCTAGGAGCATCCACGTGAAATTCTTGCACTCCATGTTACATAATGATGTCCTCCTATAACTCTCAGGCCTGATAGAAGATGATTCTGTTGTCTGGGCATGGTGGTTTTGTACTGTGTCAACTTAGCTGAACTGGAGCCCTGTATGGGTCTGAACTTGAGATGATCACAAGACAAATTTGAAGAAATGTCACATGACAAAAGTAAAACAGACAGACAAATAAACAAATGAGTTGCCATCAAGTAAATACTGATAACTTAATGATTGTCAAAGTAAAACTTATACCATAGCGTCTTCAATGACTGGTATTTCAAAAGTAGATTGTCATGGTTTTCTTCTGAGACACCTCTAGATGGACTCAAGCCTCCAACCTTTTGGTTAACAGTTAAGCATGATTTGCAACCCCAGGGATTCCATAAGTAAAATAGCTGCCATTATATTATGAATATTTGTGTAGGAATTCAGATTTGGGGCATGCATGCTGCTGATCTGCTGGTTCACCAAGTTGTCATGGGACAGCAGCTTGTTCCACATGTCTCTGCTGCACATGATAGCTGCTCTTTGTTCTTCTTCAAGTACTGGGCCAGACTTATGGGTAGTGGAAGATATCAGCTTATTTAGGTTGTCTGTGTTGTTGAGGATGCAGGTGGTAAGAAATAAGCATGAGTTTCAGTTCATCCTTATAAATTGACATTTCTTCTCATCAGCTCCAATTTATCCTCAGTTTCTTCTTATTCTTTCCTGCTGGACCTCCAGCCTTCTGACCAACTTCTTGCCCCACTGATTATGGCAATTTCAGACTTATCACCAAACATAGAGGAAGCAGTTTTGCATATATTTTATCATCGAAATCATAAAGGTCAAATCTCTATGAGACATTTTTTACTGTGTAACTCTCATAGTTATCCTGAGATTCTAAACTCTAATGTTTATTGAATTGTAGTTGATAGACTATTTTGCATATAAAACACATTTCCCTTAGTGTGAGACAATAATTTCATAAACCCATATTGCTACTGCCTTTCTGAATCATTTTATAACAACTTTCAGAGATCCAAAACCTATGTATGGAGGACAGCTACCAAATGCTTATTTTATTTGTTTCTTCTCTTCTATTTACTGGTTAGGTCATTTGGCATTCTTTTAAATGAAGATCTTACTATTTTGTAGCCCAAAGCAATGCTTTGACCTTTTCAATATTCCATAATTAGACTGGCCGCAATTCTACTTTGCCTCCTGTTTACAGTCAAGCAGCCTCTGGGAAAGGGTCAGAGTGGCCAGCTGTTCACAGTTGAAAACATTTTAAAGGTCAAATAAATAGAGCATTGAAACTGTCTATTCAACGGAAATATTTTCACTTATTTTCCAGGAAATATACTATCTACAGGACAAAAGATGAAATCATAAATTTTTATTACTTTATTTAAATTATTTCACAGTTGACCTAGGTAGATTTCTGTACCATTAGACCAGGTGTGCTTCTCAAACTCTTTGGTTTGTGCTTTCTTTGGTCAACTCTTTCTACTAACAGCATACCTATGCCTGTTTATTACTGAAAAAATTAAAATACCTCAGTAAAATTTAAAGTCTAGTGCTTCTCTCTAATAAGATAAATGAAATGATGTCTGGTTTGCACTAATAGGGTCATAGGTTAAGAAATGAAGTAACACAATCTTTGGTTTTGACCCTATTTGTTCATAACATTACTATTTATTACCAAATTAGGGCTTCAAACTATTTCTTCCCAGTTCAGTCATGGTTGCTATATTATACCACTGACTTTAGTCAAAGGCATGGTAGTACTAAGAGACATCCTAAGGCACCTTCTGGGTTCCACCCATATTCTTCTTTACCTCCATTATGTAGTATCAATACATTTTTCCCTTGGTAATCAGGAACAATAACTCCACCAAGTATAATAACTCCCCTCTTTGTCTGTTGATCTAGAGCCCATTGGAGAAAAGCCTGCAGGACCTTCATTTGCTAATGGGACACAACTCAAAATGAAGAGAAACAGCTGTAAACATCCAGTAATAATGGGAACATGGAATGCATGCAGTATGAATCTGGGAAAATTGGAAGTTGTCAAAAATGAAATGGAACGCATAAACATAAATATCTTAGGCATTAGGGAGCTGAAATGGACTGGTATAGGCTATCTATATTTCCTATCCTCACAGCCAGTCCTGATGGCAATTATTCACTATTGTACCACAAGAGTCTTATCCCCATTTCCTTTTGCCAGCCCCATCCCAACAGATTGGAAATCATTCAGGGGAGGTTCTACCTACCCCTGCCCTGTCTGGAACTAGACTCCCTCTTGAAAGCTTGTAAGCCAGTCACTTCTTGCCTTTATAGTGCCATTTGCCTTTATAGCGCCGCCCCCCCTTTTGGGTAGCCAATGTCTAAGATGCCCATCCCTGTCAACCCTTGATACCAAAGGGGTGGGAGTGATCCTTGCTGTAAGATTTGTTCCCTTTATTGAGCTACTACAACCATAACGTATAGGTAAAGTTCATCAAATTGTAGTGGGTTACTCTTTTTTTTTTGTCTTCCCTCTTCAAGTATTGGTGTTCTTGTTCATCTCCCCTCACTTCATATCAGCTGGACACTTCACTCTCTGCTCTAGCCCTCTGCCTCTGGGCCCAGGGGTTCCCAGGTCATACCATAATTGCTGGCCATCCAGGTCTCCATACAGGTTGACAGGAGTCTATTTAATGTGGTTGGACTTAGATCCCACCAGACTACATGTCTGCTCGTGTATTCTCCTTAAGTCTTAGTCTTGGAAGGGACTCTACCACTTGCCTTGACGGCTCCCGGGTGAACAGCTTACTTGTTCTTGTAGTAATCAATCATACTGCCATTATTGTTTCTGAATTTTTCTGTTGGTCTTTCTTCACGAAGTATCTTTTATTTTTCTAGTTGCTCCAGGCTGGTCTACTTGTCCTTTCCAGTGGAAATCTCCCACCTCACACAATTCTGGATGGGATTCTGGTTTCCACCTATGGTCTTATGCAATGCAAAAACTCCACAGGAGGTCTCTTTCACTGAGCAATTTCTAGCCCCCTTTAAGGTATTCCAATCAGTTATAGACTTACAAGCTTTCTATTGTGATGTTTCTGGCTATCCATCTCCACCCCTCAAGTGTCTATTTCACAGTGGTAGGCAAGGGAAACCAAGATTCAAAAGACTGCCAAGCATCTTAACATTATCCCCCTCTTTTACCCTTCAAAACCAAAGCTCAATCCCTGTATCCTGAAGCCCTGTTATTCCAAGGTTGTGCATACATCATCATTTACCTCTGTCCCACTTAGCCCATGGGACCCTTCCAATTCACCTTGTTCTTCCATTCCCTTACACCTTCTTGTGTATTGCCCACCAGCAACACACACCCAAGCTATCCTGTGTCTGTTCCTTATTCTGTGCTCTATCTTCCCCTCCCTCCCTCCCTCCCCTCCTCTCATCCTATACATCCCAGGGATCAGCAATTATATATATAGTTGTCTTTTTTCCGCCTTTTGGGTGGGTTCTTTTTCTTAGTCTTTTACAATAATGGTCCTATGCAGTATTTCTCCTTTTGTAACTGAATAATTTCACTCAAACTAATGTCCTCAAGGTTCATCCATGTTATGCAGTGGCTTGCAATTCCTTCTTGTTCTTCAAGGTAGCATAGTATCCCATTGTGTGTATGTATCATAGTTTGTTTATCCATTCTTCAGTTGATTCTCATTTAGTTGTCTCCATCTTTTTGTTCTTGTAAATAGTGCTACTATGAACATTGGTGTGGATATATATACTTGTGTTATGGCTCATTTTTCTTGTGGGAAAATAAAAAGTAGAGGAATTGCTGGATCATAATGCATTTCTATTTACAACCTTCTGAGGAAGCACCATATTGCTTTCCAGAGTGTTTGGACCATTTTGCAATACCACCAACAATGTAGGAGAGTCCTAGTCTCTCCACACCTTCGCAAGCATTTATTGTCCTCTACTTTTTTGACTTTGCTGTTATTGCTGGTGTGAGATGATATCTCATTTTTGTTTTGAATTGCATGTCTCTGATGGCTTGTGATCATGAACATTTCTTTATATGTTTGTTGACTGCCCAAATCTCCTCCTTGGTGAAGTGTCTGTTCATGTCCTGGGCCCATTTTTTAACTGGATTATTTGTCTTTTTCTTGGAGAGGTGTTGTAGTTTCCTATAAATTTGAGAAATGAGTCCCGTATCTGATGTGTCATTGCAAAAGATTTTTTTTCCCATTCTGTGTGTTCCCTTTTTATTCTTTTGGTGAGGTCTTTTGATGCACATAAATTTTAATTTGTAGTATGTCCCAATCATGTATTTTGTCCACTTTTTCTTGTGTAATTTTCAGTGTTTGGTAGTCTGTGTATGTCCTGAATTAGAGCGCTCAAATTTGTCCCTATTTTTTTCATTGATGACCTTCATAATTTTGGGATTCACATTTAGGTCTTTAATCCATGAGTTTGTTTTTGTATACACCGTGAGGTGAAGATCTTCTTTCAACCTCTGCGTATGGCTTTCCAGTTCTGCCAGCACCATCTGAAAAAGAGATTATCTCCTCTCCATGCAATATACCTAGGAACTTTGTCGAAAATTAGTTGGCTATATGTGGATGGGTTAATATCTGGATTCACAATTCTGTTCCATTGATCAATGTATCTTTCATTGTACCAGTACCAGGCTGTTTTGACCACTGTAGTCATGTAGTAAATTGTGAAATCAGGGAGTGAGAGGCCTCCAACCTTGTTCTTCTTCTTAAGAAATGCTTTGCTTATCATGGGTCTCTTTCCTTTCCATATAATGTTTGTAATCGTCTTTTCCATCTCTTTGAAGAATGTTGTTGGAATCTGGATTGAGATTGCATTATATGTGTAAATTGCTTTGGGCAGTATTGACATTTTCACGATGTTGAGTCTTCCTATACAGGAACATGGTATGTTCTTCCACTTCTGTAAGTTTCTTTTGGTTTCTTGTAGTAGTGTTTTGTAATTTTCTTTATATAGGTCTTTTGTTTCTCTGGTTACGTTTATTCCTAAATATTTCATCCTTTGGCCGGGTATTGTAAATGGTATTCCTTGTCTCATATCATTTTCAGCGCTGTCATTGTTACAACAATGATCCAACTGATTTTTGTATGTTGATCTTATACCCGGACACTTTGCTGAATCTTCCAATGATGTCTAGTAGTTTTTTTTTACTAAGTTTTTGGAGTTTTCGATGTTTAAGATCATATCATTTGCAAATAGAGTTTTATTTCCTCTTTGCCAATTTGGATGCCTTTAATTTCTCTATCTTGCCTTATATCTCTGGCTAAGGGTTCCAAAACAATATTGAATAGGAGTGGGGACAAAGTGCATCCTTGTCTGGTTCCTGTTTACAGAGAGAAGGCTTTCAGTTTCTTTCCATTGATAGTAATGTAGGCTGTTGGTTTTGTATGTTGTTGTTGTTAAGTGCCGTCAAGTCGGTTCCGACCCATAGCGACCCTGTACAGGGTTTCCGAGGGTGTAAATCTTTACGGGAGTAGAAAGCCTCATCTTTCTCCCGCGGAGCGGCTGGTAGTTTCGAACCGCTGACCTTAAGGTTTGCAGCCCGATTCGTAACCACTACGCTACCAGAGCTCCTTATATATGCTCTTAATTATGTTGAGGAATTTCCCTTCAATTCCTACTTTGTTGACAGCATTTATCAAGAATAGATGTTGGATTTTGTCAAATGTCTTTTCTGCATCAATCGATATAATCATGTGGTTCTTTTCCTTTTTCTTATTTATATGGTGGATTATGTCGATTGTTTTCCTAATGTTGAACCATCCTTACATCCCTTTTATGAAACTCACTTGGTCATAATGTATTGTTTTTGTGCTGCTGGAGTCTGTTAGCTATGATTTTGTTGAGAATTTTTGCTTCTATGTTCATGAGGGATATTTGTCTACAATTTTCTTTCTTAGTGATGCCCTTCCCTGTTTTTGGTATGAGTATAATGCTTCCTTCATAAAATGTATTAGGAAGTTTTCCTTCCTCTTCTACCTTCTGGAATAATTTGAGTAGAATTGGTGACAGCTCTTCTCTGGATGTTTGGAAGAACTCACCTGTGAAGCCATCTGGGCCTGGACTTCTTTTGTTTGGGAGTTTTTGATGACCTGATCAATTTCTTCTTTTGTTATGGATCTATTCAAGTTTTGTACTTCACTCTGTGTAAATTTAGGTAGGTTGTGTTTTTCTAAAAATGTATCTATCTCTTCTAATTTTTTAATTTGTTGGAGTACAGCTCTTCATAATATTCTGTTATTATCCTTTTGATTTCGTTTGGTTCTGTTGTGACTTCGCTTGTGTGGTTTCTAATGCGAGTTATTTGTGTCTTCTCCCTCTTTTCTTTTGTTAGGTAGGTGAGTGTTTGTCAATTTTATTAATCCTTTCAAAGAACTAGCTTCTTATCCTGTTGATTCTTTTTTATAGTTTTTCTGTTTTCTATCTCATTTATTTCTGTTCTTATTTTTTTATTTCTTTTCTTTTGGTGACTTTAGGTTCCCTCTGTTGTTCTGTTTCTAATTGTTGGATATGCTGTGTTAATGTGTTAATTTTTCTTCTTTCCTCCTTTTGGATATACACATTTATTGCAATAAATTGTCCTCTCAGCACCACTTTCACCGTGTCCCAAAGAATTTGATATGTTGTGTTTTCATTCTCGTTTATTTCTAGGAAATTTGTGAACTCATAATTAATTTCTTCTTATACAAAGTCACTTTTCAGCAGGGTGTTATTCAGTTTTCATGTATTCAACTTTATTTCCTTGGCCTTCTTATTATTGATTTCTAGTTTTATAGCATTGTGGTCTGAAAAGATGCTTTGTAGTGTTTTGATGTTTGTAAATTTATGGAAGCTTGCTTTGTGACCAACACATGGTGAATTATGGAGAATGTTTCATGTGCACTGGAAAAAAAATGTATATTGTGCTGTTGTTGGGTTCCATGCTCTGTACACGTCTATGATGTCAAGTTTGTTGATTGTGTTGTTTAGTTCCTCTGAAAGTTTGTCAAGTTTCTTTCTGTTTGTTCTGTCCCTTTGTGAAAGTGATATTTAAAAATCTCCCATTATAATTGGAGGTTTATTTATTTCATTCTTCAATTCTACTAAGGTTTGCTTCATATATCTTGGAGCTCTTTCACTGAGTGCATAGATATTTATTATGGTTATGTTGTCTTGCTCAATTTATCCTTTGATCATTATATAGTGTCCTTCTTTATCTCTTATGATACTTTTTGTCTTGAAGTTAACATTATAGGAGATTAGTATTGCCACTCTTGATTGTTTATTGTTGCAGTTACCTTGATATATTTTTTTCCATCCTTTAACTTTTACTCTGTTTTTGTCTTTGTGTGTAAGGTGTGTTTCACGCAGGCAACATATTGAAGGGTCTTGCTTTCTTATCCATTCTGCCACCCAATCTCTGTCCCTTCATTGGTGCATTCAGTCCATTGACATTCAATGTAATTATCGATTGTTGTTGTTGTGAAATCCCGTGGAGTTCATTCTGACCCATAGTGACCCTTTATAGAGTTTCCAGTGAGTAGCTGGTGAGCTTGAACTGCCGACCTTGCAGTTCAAACAGCTTTGAAATGTGGTGTGTTAACCCACAGTGCCACACCAGATTGGTGTGAATTAATTGCTGCCATTATGTTAACTTTTGTTGGTGCTGTTTTTTCCTTTGCTCTGCATGCGTTTTGTGTTGTTTGTGTTTTTTCGTGCTATTTCTTTTCGGTTTCATCTTAGTTTTCATCTTTGCTTGTTCTGCTTGAAAGTTCATTTTCATGGAAAGTTGTGAATTATTAACTTTCTTTAGGGTTACCTTATAGCCTATTAACTTTTCCCTCCATTTAAGAAAATATATTGTATCCTTTAATCAACCTGATCACCTTACCTCCTCGATCTCTGTTCCTGCATTTTCCCCTTCTTTGACACTGTTATTATTTTGATCTTCGGTTTATCTCCCAGCTCCTTTGAATTCTTTGTTGTAATTTTTTTCTCTACTGGACTCTGCTATCAGTCATCTGAGTTTCAGGTAGTGATGCCACGTCTGTCAATCTCTGGTTGTTGTCTGTTCTTGTTGGTTTTCAGTCCAAAGAACTCCCTTTAGAATGTTTTGAAGTTCTGGATTGTCTTTGACAAAATCTCTTTGCTTGTGTTTAGCCTGGAATGTTTTGATTGCACCATTGTATTTGATTGACAGATTTGCTGGATAGATGATTCTTGCTTGGCAGTTTTTTTCTTTTAGGATTTTGATTATGTCTCCCCATTGCCTTCTTGCTTGCATGGTTTCTGCTGAATAGTTAGAGATTAATCTGATTTGCTTGCCTTTTAAGTAACATTTCTCTTTTCCCTGGCTTCTTTTAGGATTCTCTCCTTGTCTTTGATTTTAGAGCTCTTGATTAAGATATGTCTTGGTGACTTTCTTTTGGGGTCTATTCTTTCTGGGGTGCATCCGGCTTCTTGAATGTTTTCTTTTCATTTTTCAAGATATTAGGGAAATTTTCTTCCAGAAGCTTTTCCACTACCTCCTCTGTGGACTTCTCTGATTCTTCCTGGTTCAGAATGACAATAATTCTTAAGCTGTTCTTCTTCATGTTATTCAGCATGAATCTTAAACTCTCTTCAGATTTTTTTTTTTTATCTTTTTTTCTGCTTGTTCTTCTATCTTAGCAATATTTAGAGATTTGTCTTCCAGCTCACTGTTTCTGGCTTTCATCTCTTCAATTCTAGCTCCTTTCCCCTTTCAGTGTATTGTCAATTTCTGATATTTTATTATTAATCATCTGGACCTCTTTTTGCAGGTTTTGAATCCTTTCCAATGCTCTATTTATCTTGTTTGATTGATCTTGTAGTACTTTCCTGGCTTTTTCCTTGTTTTCTTCCACCCATTTTCAGATTTTGAATTTGTTTCCATATCATTCTTCTGAATTCCTACTCAGGAAAATTCAAAACCTGCTCTTCCTCTTCTAGAAAGCCTTTGTCTGTCTCTAGCTTATTTGTCTTAACTACTCTTTTCTGTTTGGGGACATGATTTGATATATTTTGTTGTTTTCCATTCATCATGTCCAGTAATTGTGTGGGTTTTTAATGCTTAAATGGATGTTTGATGCTGTGTTATTAAGCTTACTGGGTATCTCCTGGTGGATATGATCAGGAGATAGGCTTTCCTTTTTGCAGCTGTTATTGTTTTAGCAGGTGTTATTGTCTCTTGTTTCAATGGTAGAATATTATGGGGTATTCTTGCAGCTTGGCAATATGACCACGACTGCTGACTCTTCTTTGGTAATGTGGGGAGAAAAAGCTCCCACCTCCAGGAAATATGTGTGTGATAGAAAAGTCCAAAAGAAGAAGCAATATAAAAGCAGAGACAAAAACCACCATTTTGAAACAAAAATAAAATTGTGGCCAACTGGCCAGTTGACTTGCTGCACAAGCAATGTGTGTGCCTCATAGTAGCCTCCAGTTGTGGATTGGGGTGTCCACTTGCTCAGACCCCTCCTCTAGTCACCACCGTATAGGTGTGCAGATAGATATTGAGAAGTTAATGGGAGAAAGATTGTTTATTATTTTTGTCTATGAAGGTATGTTAGGTATCTGCATGTGCACAGTGTATTCTTGAAATAGTTGCATCTTTTTATGTTAGGGTTTTACAGATTGTTCATATGGTTTGTATGTCAGGTCAAACGTGCTTTTTCTTCTTGCTGGATAGGCAGGAGTAAAGGATCCCACACAAGTTAACTTTAGGGGTGAGACTCACAGGCAGAAGTCAAAAGCAGCAACCAAAGAATTTGCCCTTGGACAAATTCTTTCTTTCTGTGCTGTGGGAAAGCTGTGGTCTCAATGCTGGACTTTTTGGGGGTGCACACCCACGGACTGAAGGGGTCCTAACTGGGAAAAGAAGGTGCTACAGGGAAGAAGAGAAAAAAAAAATGTGTAGAATCCCCCCAAACCTCCTTTTGCAAATGTCACTGCACCACTTTTAGCGGCGGTTCCCTGTGCCACTCTGGCTGTAGCCCCGCCCTCTGACCTCCACCTAGGCGGGATGGTCGCAGAGAGAGTCCTGTGTCTTGACCTATTTGTAATCACAGTATTTTCCTTTACACTGTGATTTTACTACTGGTGCTTGCGGGAAACTGGTGCCCTGACCCTTATGCTAGATCCAGAGCTCTGGTGCTATTCCATGATAGCAATGTCTGTGGTTCAGTCCCTCCAGCATGGAGCCTGTCCTACCTGACTATACTCTGATGCTGCCAAACCAGAAGCCTAGTTAATCAATCTTGATGCCATGTTTTTCTTCACATAGCCCAACATCTTAGATTATTTGTACAGCATACAGATTGAATAAGTATGGTGAAATAATATAATCCTGGCACACATCTTTCCTAAATTTAAACCATTTGGTGCTCCATTGCTCTGTTCATACAACTGCCTCTTGGTCTATGTACAGGTTCCTTATGAGCACAATTAAGTGTTCTGAAATATTCATACTTCGTAATGTTGTCCATAGCTTGCCATGAACAACATCAAAATCCTTTTCATAGTCAATAAAGCACAAGTAAAAATATTTCTGGTATTCTCTGCTTTTTACCAAGATCCATCTGATGTAAGCAATGATATCCCTTGTTCCAAGTCCTCTTCTGAATCCTGCTTGCACATTGGGAAGTTCTCGGTCAATGTATGGTTTCAGTCCTTTCTGTATTACCTTTAGTAAAAATTTACTCACTTGGGATATCAATGATATTGTCCAATGATTTCTGCATTCTATTGGGTTACCTCCCTTTGGAATGGAAATAAATACAGATCTCTTCCAATCAGTTGGTCTTCCAAATTTCTTGGTATAGATTAGTGAGTGCCTCCAGTGCCATATCACTATGTTGAAAGATTTCAATTTGTATTACAGGACTTCTTGGTGCCTTGTTGTTTGCCAATGACTTATATGAACCTTGGACTTCTTCCTTCATTATCATCATCACTAGATCATATGTTACCTATTGAAATGGGTGAACATCGACCATTTCTTTTTTGGTATAGTGATTCTGTGTATTTCTTCCATCTTCTTTTGCTGTTTTCTTCACCATTCAGTATTTTGTTCATAGAATCCTTGAATACCACATGTTGAGTTTTTATTTTTTTTCTTCAGTTCCCTCAGCTTCAGAAATGCTGAGTGTGTTCTTCTGTTTTGGTTTTCTTACTCCAAGTGTTTACACATTTTGTTATAATATTTTACTTTGTCTTCTCAAGTTCACCTTTGAAATTTTTTGTTCAGCTCTTATACCTCCTCACTTTTTCCATTTGCTTTAGCATCTCTATGATGGCGAGCTAGTTTCAGGATCTCTTCTGACATCGATTTTGGTCTTTTTAATCTCTCTTTTATTCTCAATGACCTTCTGTTTTTTTCAAGTATTACATACTTAATGTCATCCCAAAACTCTTCTGGTATTTTGACTCATAGCAACCCTGAATAGGGTTGAATAGCCGACTTTTTGTTTCATAGCACAGTGCTGAATCTTCAGCACCACACCAGAAGTTGTTGTTGTTAAGTACCATGGAGTCAGTTCTGACTCATAGTGACCCTGCACAGGGTTTCTGAGGCTGCAAATCTTTATGGGAGTAGAAAACCTCATCTTTCTCCCATGGGACTGCTGGTAGTTTCTAACTGCCAACTGTGAGGTTAGCAGCCTGATTTACAACCACTATACTACCAGGGCTCCTTACACCAGAAGTACAGCTTCCTAATTTTCTAACCTTATATCTTCATTCCATGTTTAAGGATCCCATTTCTTTCCAATCAATGTCCTCACTTTAAAATCAAACACCATTCCAGTTCAGGAATTCAGTTGGTGATGTAATTCTATCACACTTATAATACTCTGTGTTTGGACCCGAATCACTTACTGATGAAGATCAAAGATAGCTGCCTTCAGTATGAATTAAAGATCAACATTACAAAAAAAAGTCTCACAACTGAACAAATGAGCAACGTTATGATAAATAGAACTTTTTTTTGAAGTTGTTGAGGATTTTGTTTTACTTAGATTCACAATCAATACTCATGAAAGCAACAATCAAAAAATCAAATCATATATTGCACTGGGTAAATCTGATTCAAAAGATGTCACTTTGAAGACTAAAGTACTGCTCATGCCTTGGTATTTTCGATCACCTCATATGTATTCCAAAGCTGGAAAATAAATAAGATCTTTGAATTATGATGTTAGTGAAGAATATTGAAAATATCATGAAATATCAGAACTAACCAATCTATACTAGAAGAAGTATAGCCAGAATATTCTTTACTTCTTCTTATGTACTTATGAAATATTATCCAGAGGGACTGGTTCCTGAAGAAGGACATCATTCTTGCCCAGAGGATCATCGAAAATAAGGATGACACTTAAGAAGACGGATTGACACCTACAATGGGCTCCAAAATAGCTATGATTGTGAGAATGGTGCAGAACTGGGTGTTAATTTATTCTGATATGCATAAGGTCACTATGAGTTAGAATGAACTTGACTGCACATACTGATAACTACAATATGACTGATTTGATATGTCAACTTGGCTAGACTGTCTGCCTAGTTATTTAATTAAACACTAGATGTTACTGTGACGGTTTTTGTTAATGCGCTTAACATTCACAGTTTGTTGACTCTAACTATAGGAGATTACCCTATGTAACGTACATGGACTTTATCCAATCAGTTGGAAGGACATAAGAGACAAAACTGAGGTTCCCAAGAGAGAAGGTATTCTGCCTTATGACTGCAAAAAGTTATTCTGCTGGAGTTTCCAGCTTACCATCATGACTACATATGAACTTTGAACCTGACAGCCCACAAAATTGTGTGAGCCAATTTCTTAAAAATTATATCTATATCCATCTACACTACTGGTTCAATTTTCTCTATAGAACCCTTATTAATATGGGTGGTGTTAGGGGCTGTGTGCTGTGGAGTCGGTTCCTACTCATAGTGATCCTGCATAGGAGCAGAAAGCTTCATCTTTCTCCGGCAGAACAGCTAGTAGTGTCAAACTACTGACCTTGAGGTTAGAAGCCTGGCTCATAACCACTATGCTACCAGAGCTCCTTATTAATATAGGACTTTAACTGTATTCTAAAAAGGAACGAAGATAACCTTTCAAATGTGATAGATATGAAGTTGAGGTTAAGCAGTTCAAGACTGCAGCTTAATTTCCACAGTAGATTACTGGAAAGATTTAATGCAAACCTAGAGGGAATAGTTATGAAATGTGTGAATAATCACACTAATATTTTAGATGAGATATTTTATTACTCCTGTCATTAACATATACAGGTATAACACTGGAATTACTTTTTCATAATTCAGATTTATACACGGAAGGGAAGATAAGTACGTTTAGCCATGAATTACAATATCTCTACTAGAACTACATCAAGTCAAGCATATCTTTTTTTTTTTTTTAATGTTTTATTGTGAATTATGTGATAGTTTACATGGGAGAACATTAGCTTTTCATTCATCATATTGTATAGCATTTCAAGCATATCAATTTTAAGGTAAATTTATTTTATTTTTTAAAAAAGTTTTTTATTGTGAATTATGTGGGCTTACATGGGAGAACATCAGTTTTACACTCATCCTTTTGCATTTCATTTCATTGCAATGACGACAATCCCTTCCATGCATCATCAAACAACCAAAGGTACATCCCACAGGCCTGTCCCCTTGGCCATCAGCACATTCCCTCTCTCCTCTCCCTGAGTCCAGTGTCCCTAGCCACTCCTTCTGTCCATGCCATTGTCTCTGCCTCCATTTCTGGTGTCACTGCTTCTCTGGGTAGGGTCCAGCAATCCACTCTTCTCACTTGATTGTCTCAGGGACCTCTGTTCCTGGACTGCAAAATCAGTCATTACCCTCTTTTTGTTACAAAGAACCTACCTTTACATTTCCAACCCTCACGAACAGTCCTGATAGCAATTATTCACCATTGTACCGCACGAGTCTTATTCTCATCTCTTTCTATTAGCCCCAACCCAAAAGGTTGGAAATCACTTAGTGAAGATTCTACCTTTCCCCGCCCCGTCTGAAACTAGGCTCCCTCTTGAAAGCTTGTAAGCCAGTCAATTCTTGCCTTTGTACCACCACCACCCTCATAGTGGGTAGCAAATGTCTAACTTGCCCATCCCTGTCAAACCTGTGTACAGATGGAGTGAGAGTGATACTTGCTATAAAGATTTGTTCCCTTTTTTGAGGGAACAAATATAGGTAAAGTTCATCAAATAGTAGCAGGTTACTTTTTTTCCCCTCTTCTTTCTTCTTCTAGTTGAATTCTGACTATCCAGACATTGAAGCCCGGTCAAGTGGGTACTATCAGCAAATATGGGTGTTCTTGTGCATCTCCCCTCACTTCATATCAGCTGGATGCTTCGCTTTCCGCTCTAGGTTTCTGTGGCCATGTCACTGCTTCTGGGCCCAGGAGTCCCCAGGTCTTGCCATACTGCTGGCCAACCAGGTCTCCACCCAGGTTCACAGGAGTCTATTGAATGTGGTGAGACTCAGACTTAGCTTCCAATTTCATTGCTGTTTTTCCCCCTCTTCCCCTTATTGGTGACCAATGTGGTCATCAGCCAGACCACATGCCTACTCATGTATTCCCCTTGAGTCTTAGTCTTGGAAGGGGGTTTGTCCTGAGAGAACCTTATCACTTGACTTGATGACTCCTGGTCTAACAACTTACTTGTATTTGTAATAGTCAATCAGACTCCCGTTATTTTTTTATTTTTTAAAATTTTTTCCTGCCGGTCTGTTTTTCATGAAGTATCTCCTGTTCTTCTAGCTGCTCCATGCTGGTCTACTTGTTCTTTCAAGTGGAAATTTCCCACCTCACACAATTATGGATGGGATTCAGGATTCCACCTATGGTCTTTTGCAATGCAAAGACTCCACAAGAAGCCTCTTTCACTGGGCAACTTCTAGCCCCCTTTAAGGTATTCCAATCAGTTATAGGCTGAAGACAGACTTACAAGCTTTCTATTGTGATGTTTCTGGCTATTCCTTTCTCTCCCCCTCAAGTATCTATTTTACAATGGTTGGCAAAGGAAAGTAAGATTCAAAAGATGGTCAAGCATCTTAACATCATTCCTCTTTTTTACCCATTCAAACCATGTCTCAATTCCTGTATCCTCGAGCCTTGTTCTTCCAAGGTTGTGCATACATCATCATTTACCTCTGACCCACTTAGGCGATGCAAACCTGCCTAACTTTTATACCATCTGCCTTGTTCTTCCATTCCCTTCCCCATTCTTCTGTATTAGCCCCCCTTCGCCCCCCTCGCACCCAAGTTATCCTGTGTCTATTCCCTAGCCTGTGCTCTATCTTCCCCTCCCTACCACTCCTCACCTCATCCAATACATCCCAGTGATCAACTAATGTATATATAATTTTCCACCCATTTTAGGGTGTGTTCTTTTTCTTAATCTTTTACAATAAAGGTCCTATGCAGTATTTCTCTTTTTGTGACTGACTAATTTCACTCAACATAATGTCTTCAAGGTTCATCCATGTTATGGGATGACTTGCAGCTTTTTGCTTGCTCTTCAAGGTAGCATACTATTCCACTGTGTGTATGTAACACAGTTTGTTTATCCATTCTTCAGTTGATGGGCACTTAGGCTGTCTCCATACTTTTGTTATTGTAAATAATGCTGCTATGAACATTGGTGTGCATAACTAGTATTATGGCTTGCATTTCTTGTGGGTAAATACCAAGTAGAGGAATTGCTGGATCATAACACATTTCTATTTACAACTTTCTGAAGAAGCTCCATATTGCTTTCCAGAGTGTTTGGACCATTTTGCAATACCACCAACAATGTAGGAGGGTCCCAGCCTCTCCACATCTTCACCAGCATTTATTGTCCTCTACTTTTTTGGTCTTTGCTGTTATTGCTGGTATGAGATGATATCTCATTGTTTTTTTTGATTTGCGTCTTTCTAATGGCTAATTCGGAAGGAGTTCTGGTAGCGTAGTGGTTATGAATCGGGCTGCGAACCTTAAGGTCAGCAGTTCGAAACTACCAGCTGATCCGCGGGAGAACGATGAGGCTTTCTGCTCCCGTAAAGATTTACAGCCTCGGAAACCCTGTACAGGGTTCCTATGGGTCGGAACTGACTCAATGGCACTTAACAACAACAATGGCTAATTCGGACTTCTGGTGTGGCGCGGTGGGCTATTGTGTCAGACTGTGAAGTCGTTTGAACTGCAAGGTTGGTGGTTCAAGCTCACCAGCTGTTCCTTGAAAACTCTATACAGGGTCGTTATAGTTGGAATCGACTTGAGAGCACTTAACAACAACAATGGCTAATGATCATGAACATTTCTTAAAATGTTTGTAGGCATCCCGGATCTTCTCCTTGGTGAAGTGTCTCTTCATGCCCTGGGCTCATTTTTTAATTGGGTTGTCTTTTTCTTGTAGAAGTGTTGTAGTTTCCTATATATTTTAGAAATGACAATGAAATATCATCTCACATCAGCAATAACAGCAAAGATTAAAAAAAGTAAAGGACAATAAATGCTGGTGGGGATGTGGAGAGACTGGGACACTTCTGTATTGCTGGTGGGATTGCAAAATGGTCCAGTCACTCTGAAAAGCAATATGGCCCTTCCTTAGAATGTTGGAAATAGAAATACCTTATGATCCAGCAATTCCTCTGCTTGGTATTTACCCACAAGAAATACGAGCCATAACACGAGTAGATATATGCACAGCAATGTTCATAGCAGTGCTATTTACAATAGCAAAAAGATGGAGAAAGCCAAAGCGCCCATCAACTGAAGAATGGATAAACAAACTGTGGTGCATACACACAATGGAATATTATGCTACCTTGAAGAATAACAAGGAGGCTTCAAGCCACAACACAACATGGATGAAATTCGAGGACATTATGTTGAGTGAAATTAGTCAGTCACAAAAGGAGAAATACTGCATAGGACCTCTACTGTAAAAGACTAAGAAAAAGAACCCATACTATAGTTGGGGGGGTTCTTTGCTAGCTACTGGGATGTGGGGGTAGGGTGAGGGGAGGGAGAAGAAGGTGAAGCACAGGGTAGGGAATAGACACAGGATAGCTTGGGAGCTAGGAATTGAGGCAATGTACAAGAAGGAGGAGGGGAATGGGAGAACAAAGTGGATGGGAGAACAATTAGCCAGGTTTTCATGGGCTAAGTGGGACAGAGGTAAATAATGATGTTTGCACAACCTTGGAACAACAGTGCTCTGGGATACAGGAATTGAGACATGGTTGAATTGGGCAAAAGGTGGGAAATAATGTTAAGATGGTTGGCTGGCTGTTGAATCTTGGTTTCCCTGGCATACCATTATAAAATAGACACTTGAGGGGGAGAGAAAGGAATAGCCAGAAATATCACCATAGAAAGCTAAGTCCGTCTTCTGCATATAACTGATTGGAATACCTAATATGAGCCTAAAATGTGCCCAGTGAAGGAGGCTTCCTGCGGAGCCTCTGCATTACATAAGATGATAGGTGGAATCCTGAACAGCATCCAGAATCTTCAGAGGAGGGAAATTTCCACTTGAAAGGACATGCAGACCAGCCTCGAATAGCTAGAAGAACAGAAAATTCTTCTTGAAATAAAGACTGACAAGAAAAATACAAAACAATATAGGCAGACCAACTGATTCCTACAAGAACAAACAAGTTGCTCACCCAGGTGACATCAAGGCAAGTGGTCAAGTTCCCTAAGAGCAAACCCCCTTCCTAGACTAAGACTCAAAGGGAATACACACTGTGATTGGTGACCATGTCCGTCACCAATACGGGGAAGTGAGGGAAAAGTAGCAATGAAGCTGCGAGCTAAGCCCTACAATGTTCAGTAGACTCCTGTGAACCCTGGTGGATGCCTGGTTGGCCAGCAGCGTGGCAAGACCTGGGGACTCTTCAGCCCAGAATCAGTGACATAGCCATAATCAGTGACATACAGTGGAAAGTGAAGCATCCAGTTGATAAGAAGAGAGGGCATATGCACAAGAACACCCACACTTGCAGATAATACCCACTTCACTTGGCTTCAATGACTGGATGATCAGAGCTCAACTAGAATAAGAAAGAAGAGGGAAAGAAAGAGTTATTTGCTACAATTTGATGAACTTGACCTATACCTATGGATGCAATAGCTCAAAAGAGGGACAAAATCTTTACAGCAAGGATCATTCCCACCCCTTCCATACACAGAGTAGACAGGGATGGGCAACTTGGACATTGGGTACCCAAAAAGGGGGGCTCCAAAGGCAAGAAGTGACTGGCTTATAAGCTTTCAATAGGGAGTCTAGATCCAGAGGGCATTCAGTAAGATAGAATCTCCACTGAGTAGTATCCAATCGGTCTAGGTGGGGCTGATGAAAGCCGATGGGGATAGGTCTCTTGTGATACAATAGTGAATAATTGTTATCAGGACTGATTGTGAGGGCTGGAAATGTAAAGGTAGACATTTTATAGCAAGGATGGGAGTGATTAACTTTTGAGTCTAGGAGCAGAGGTCCCTGGGACCATCAAGGGAGAAGAGCAGAGAGCAGGACCCTACCCAGAGAAGCCGTGATACCAAAGACGGAGGCAGAGATGATGACATGGAGAGAGGGAGCAACTGGGGACTTTAGACCCAGAGAGGGAGAAGGGCTGTGTATTGACGACCGGGAGAGCAGGCTTTCAGGGTGTACCCTGTGGTTGGCTAAAGATGCACTGGGGGGAATGTAACCATGGCAGTGAGATGATATACAATCAGATGAATGTAAAACTACTGTTCTCCCATGTAACCATCTCATAATTCACAATAAACATTTTTTAAAAATGCTGAAGTCTGTCATCTGCAATCTTACTCAATATTTTAAGTCCTCTGCGTTTTCATCAAGCAAAGTTGTATCATCCACATATCACAGGTTGTTAATGAGGCTTCCTCCAATCCTGATGTCACATTTTTCTTCATGTAATCCAGCTTCTCTGGTCATTTGCTGAGCATACAGACTGAACAAGTATGGTAAAAAATACAACCCTAGCACATACCTTTTCTGCTTTTTAATTACTTACTGTCCCTTTATTCTGTCTCTTGTTCTACGTATAGGCTCCTAATGAGCACAATCAAATAATCCATAATATCTACTTTCCTAATGTTGTCTAGAGCTTGTCATTATCCATAGCTGAAAGTCTTTGCATAGCCAATAAAGCACAGGTAAACATTTGTCTGGTATTCTCTGCTTCCAACCAAGAACCATCTTATGCTAGCAATGATTAGCATTGAATAACATTCATTCACTGCCCTCATGTGAATTCAGCTTGAACCATTAGCAGTTCCCTGTCAGTATATTGTTGCAGCTCTTTTTGAATTATCTTTAGTAAAATTTAATTTGTATGCAATATTGACATAGACTGATTATTTCTGGATTCTGTTGCATCACCTCTCTTTGCAGTGGGCAAATATATGGATCTCTTCCAGTCAGCTGGCCCGGAAGCTGTCTTCTAAATTTCTTAGTATAGATGATTAAGCGCCTCCAGTGTTTCATCAGTTTGTTGAAGAATTTCTACTTCTATTCCATCCATTTCCTGAGCCTGGTTATATGCCAATGTCTTCAGTGCACCTGTTTGTTGTTTTGTTTTGTTTTTCCATCAGTACCATTGACTCTTGACCATATGCTACCTGTTGAAATGATTGAACAACAGCCATCTATTTTGGCTACAGTAACTCTGAATTCTTTTATTCTTTTGATATTTTCTGTATCATTTCATGTTTTTTCCCCATAAAATCCTTCAATATTGCTTGCTGAGGTCTGAATTTTTCTTTAGTGCTTTCAACTTACAAAAAGCTGAGTATGTTCTTGTCTTCTGGTTTTCTATTTCCAGGTCTTTACAAATTAATTTATTACAAAGTGTATTATATTCATACGATTCTTGTAATTTATTTAGGGGCATCATGCATATGTAATTGTTAATGTTTTTTAAACTATCTTCTGCAAATTGTGTACAAGGATTATAAAGTGCTAATGTGTACCTATACTCCTTGTGTGGTGGTATAGGATCAGCACTGGACTGTGAACCACAAGGTTGGAAGTTCAAACTCACCATTGTACAGAAACATTGTACAGGGTCATTATGAGTTGGAACTGACTCGATGGCACTTAGTAAACTGCACATACAACCTAAAAATGATAATGAATTAATATTTATGCAAGACACACACTTGTATATATAAATTTATGTAAGTATATATGCTATATGGAGTCCTGGTCTGGGGCTATGGGTTAATGTGCTAGACTGCAAAATTGGTTTGAAAAATAAGGTCGATGGTTCAAGCTCACCAGCTGCTTCTCAGAAACCTTATACATGGTTGCTATGGACCGGAACTGACTCAGTGCCATTTAACAGCAACAACATATGCTATATGTATTTTTCTACAAACTGTTTAATATCAAATATTAACTGTTTTAATATCAAATATTAAACTGTTTCAATATTTTCGAATTTAAGAAGATTTCACACTATTGGACAAACAAACAAAATTAAAGTTTCAAAAATATTGGAACTGCACCATGGAGCCATCAAGGCAAGCAGTCAAATCCCTTCAGAAAAAAACTCCTCCAAGAATGAAACTTAAAGGGAACACATGAGCAGGCATTTAAGATTGCTTGTGACCACGTTGGTCAAGTGGTGCATGGAAGAGGGGGAAAGGCAGCAATGAAGATATGGACTGAGTTCAACCATGCTCCATAGATTTGCGTCAAGCTGGAGATGAGCGATATAAGAGGAAGGGCTGGTTGGCCCAAAGTGTGGAGATACCTGGGCCCAAGGATAAGGACATAGCCATGGAGGACTAAAGCATCCAGCTGATATGATGTGAGGGGAGACACGCAAGAATGCCCAAACTTGTAGCTCGTGCCCATTTTACCTAGCTTTGATGGCTTGATCATCAGAATTTGACTAGTGGAAGATTTAAAAAAAAAAATTTTTTTTTAAAGGAAACAAATTTAAATTGCTACAATTTGATGAACTTGACCTACACTTATGGATATAGTAGATCAAAATAGGAAAGGAGTCTTCATATCAAGTATCAGTCCTATCCCCTCTGTATACAAGGTTGATAAGAACAAGTAACTTAGACATTGGCTACCTAAAATGGAAGGTGGGGAGGGGAGGCTAAAAAGGCATGACATGACTGGCTTATAGGTTTTCAAGAGGGAGTTTAGTTTCAGATTGTGTGGGTGAAGGCAGAATCCTCACTGAATAGTTCTCATCTTATCTAGCCATGTCTGGTGAAAAGAGATGGGGATAAAATTCTTATGACTCAATAGTGAATAATTGTTATCATGAATAATTACAACTGTCACAATTGTAAAGGTAGAAGTTTTGTAATAAAAAGGGTCTCGTAGTTAACCTTACAATCAAGGAACAGAGGACCCTAGGACTATCAAGGGACAAGAGCTTGAGAGGAATGTGGGACCCTTTCCAGAGAAGCAGCCACACCAGAGATGGAGGCAAACATGATGACATGGAAAGATAGAGCAACTGAGGACTCAAGACTCATGGAAAGAGAAAGGCTGTGTGCTAGAGTCCAGGAGGTAGTCTTCAGGGTCAGGAAGCAGGCTTGCAGAATATGTCTTTTGGTTGTTTAAATGATTATATATTTCTGAGTGTTTCTGTGTACATTCCCAAGAAAACAAGAACAAAACCAAAAACAAAACAGAGGGAATAGAAGCAAATACTGTTGAATGATGATACAGGGAGGAGATTGTAATCATTGCAATGAAATGATGAGTGTAAAACCAATGTTCTCCCATGTAAACTATCACTCAACTCACAATAAAAACTTGAAAAAAAAAAAAAAAAAAACCATACTGGAACGGTATCCCAATATACCCTAACCATTGATAAACTGGTTAAGTTAAATATTGGAGGAAAAAAAATTATTATAAGAATAAGAGGATGGGACACCCTTAGGTTGCAATATGCCAATAATATATATGCTTTAATTGCTGTAGATCACTGAAAGAATATGTCTTTTGGGGTCAAAAAATAACGGATTTCATAAGCAAATTCAATATCATAATTGAATTTTTAAAAAACAAGCAAAAATAACACATAATAAATATTAAAACTGTTAAAAGGAGGAAGGATAATTTGCCACTAGCTACACCAAAGATTATATGCAATTTCTGTTGAGGAAGTCAACAGAAAATCACAAGTCGTATATGCAAATTAAACTGAATTTATTGGTTTTCAAGATTAATGTTGTTGTTAAGGGCCATAGAGTCAATTCCAACCCATACCGACCCTTTATAGGGTTTCTGAGGAGCAGCTAGAAAGGTTGAACAGCTGACCTTACAGTTCAAATGGCTTTGCAGCCTGGCCCATTAACCCACAGCGCCACATTGAAAATTACCTTTGTTCAAAAATATGACTATTGGCCTCTAACCCTACAGATAAAGATAAAGTGGATCTGGTGTAGATCCAAGCACACTACTCTTTAAGAAACCTTGTTATAACCGAGAGGTTTCATGGACACAATTTCCAAGATATAAGAAACAAGAAAGTCTAGGTCTAGATACTGCCAAGAGATCCACATGGTTGGAGACACCCAGCATCGAAAGATAAATCATTCATATTGTGTTTATTTCTTTGGAGAACAACACCTGAAGTAATGAAGGGGTCTGAGAGTATTTTCCAATCAGCATAAGAAATAGTAAGCCTCTGCTCATAGAAATAACAGTTGTACTTCACTGAAAATAATCTAAAGCTAGTATGACTTTCTTTATAATGGAATGTGAATCCAAGTGGAATGTCAATTTTTATAATATCACGTTCTGTAGAAGCGTGATATTATTTTCCAGAGTGCTTGGACTATTTTGCATTACCCCCAGCAACGTAGGAGGGTCTCAGTCTCTCCACATCATCACCAGTATTTATTGTCCTCTCTGTTTTTGAACTTCACTGTTACTGCTGGTCTGAGATGATATCTCATCGTTGTTTTGATTTGCATTTCTCTAATGGCTAATGATAATGAACATTTCTTCAAATGTTTGTCTACTGCCTGAGCCTCTTCCTTCATGAAGTGTCTGTTAATGTCCTTTGCCCATTTTTTAATTGGGTTACTTGCTTTTTGTTTGTAGACGTGTTGAATTTTCCTACAGATTTTAGAAATTAGTCCCTTGTCTGATATGTCATTGCAAAAGGTTTTTTCCCATTATTTTGCCTACCTTTTTACTCTTTTGGTGAAATCCTTTGATGCACATACGTTTCTAATTTTTAGAATGTTTCAATAATCTATTTTGTCTTTTGTTTGTGTAATTTTCACAACGTTTCGTAGTCTGTTTGTGCCCGGGATCAGAGCCCTTAAATTTGTCCCTGGTTTTCATTGACGACCTTTATAATTCTGGGATTCACATTTAGGTCTTCAATCCATGCAAAGTTGGTATTTGTACATGGCATTTGATAAGGGCCTTGTTTCAATCTTTTGCATATTGATTTCCAGTTCTGTAAATACCATCAGTTGAAAATATTATGTTTGCCAAACTCAGTGTACTTTGGCCCTTTTCAAAGATCAATTGGCTGATGTGGATTGGCTAATTTTGAATTCTCAATTCTTTTCCATTGATCTATGTATTTTCATTGTACCAGTACAGTGTTTTGACCCCTCTAACCATGTAGTGTTTTGGAAGAAGTGCAGCCAGAGTGCTCCTTGGAGGCCATGATGGCCAAACTTTATCTCTCATACTTTGGGCATATTGTCAGGAGGGACAAGTCGCTGGAGCAGGATATCATGTTTGGTAAGGTGGAGGGTCAGCATAAGGTCGCTATGAGTCAGTACTGACTCTATGGCACCTAACAACAGCAACAACAAAACCATGTAGTGTATTTTGAAATCAGGAAGTAAGAGGCTTTCAACATTGTTCTGTTTCTTCTTCT
>NW_006408569.1:17832849-17840146 GCF_000296735.1 Chrysochloris asiatica | reverse complement strand
ATGGAGCAGCTGGAGACTTTAGATCCAGAGAGGGAGAGTGACTGTGTGCTGAAGACCTGGGGGGTATGGGGGAAGAAATGCATGGAGGGGATTGTAACCATGGCAATGAGAAGATATACGATAGGATGAATGTAAAACTAATGTTCTCCCATGTAAACTATCTCATAATTCACAATGAAACATTAAAAAAAAAAAATTATATATCTTCCCCAAGTCAGGTTCTGATTGTCAAGTCATTGAGGCTAGGTCAAATGAGTAATATCTACAAGTTTGGGTGTTTTTGTGGGCCTCCCCTCACTTCATATCAGCTGGATGCCTCAATCTCAGCTCTATCCCTTTATGACTATGTCCTAGTCCATGGGCTCAGGGTCTCCCAAGCATCATCCCACTTCAGACAAACCAGCCCTTCCCCATCTCTCTCTCATCTCCAGGACAATGGTAGTCTATGGAATGTGATTGAACTCAGCCCTATTGATCATTGCTGCCTTTCCCTGTCTTCCAACAGTAGAATAGTGTAGACACCAGCAAGCTTACATGCCTGCTCATGTGTTCCCTTTGAATTTCAGTGTTACACAGCAGTTTCTCCAGAAGGGAATTGATTGCTTGCCTTGACGGCTTCCTGGTGAACAACCTGCTTATTCTTTTTTTTTTTTTTAATGTTTTATTGTGAATTATGTGATAGTTTACATGGGAGAACATTAGTTTACATTCATCCTATCGTATATCGTTTCATTACCATGGTTACAATCCCCTTCGTGCATCATCAACCAACTACAGGGTATAACCTGAAAGCCTATTCCCCGTCCCCCGCCCCTGTAGTCAGTACACAGCCCCTCTCCCTCTCTGGGTCTAAAGTTCCCAGCCACTCCACAGCTCCACATCATCGTCTCTGCCTCCATCTCTGGCACCACTGCTTCTCTGTGTAAGGTTCTGCTCTCCGATCTTCTTCCTTGATGGTCCCAGGGACCTCTGCTCCTAGACTGCAAAATTAATCACTCCCCTCTTTGCTACAAAATGTCTACCTTTACATTTTCAACCCTAACAATCAGTCCTGATAACAATTATTCACTATTGTATCACACAAGAGACCTACCTGCATTTCCTTTCATCAGATTAGATACTACTCAGTGGAGATTCTACCTTCCTCCATGCCCTTTGAATCTAGATTCCCTCTTTAAAGCATGTAAGCCAGTCACTTCTTACCTTTGAAGCCCTCCCATTTTGTGTAGTCAATGTCCAAGTTGCCCATCCCTGTCTACTCTGTGTATGGAGGGTGTGGGAATGATCCTCGCTATAAAAATTTGTTTCCTCGTTTAAGCTGCTGCATCCATAGGTATAGGTCAAGTTCATCAAATTTTCTGTCTTCTGGTTGAGCTCTAATCATCTAGTCATTGAAGCCAGGTGAAGTGGGTATTATCTGCAAGTGTGGGTGTTCTTGTGCATATGCCCTTCACTCTCCACTCTAGTTCTCTGTGGCTATGTCACTGACTCTGGGCCAATGAGTCCCCAGGTCTTTCCACACTGCTGGCCAACCAGGTATCCACCAGTGTTCACAAGAGTCTACTGAACATTGTAGGGCTTAGCTTGAAACTTCATTGCTGCTTTTTCCTCACTTTCCCTTACCTGTGACGAAAGTGGTCACCAATCACAGTGTGTATTCCCATTGCGTCTTAGTCTTGGAAGGGGGTTTGCTCTAAGGGGACCCGACCACTTGCCTTGATGTCTCCTGGGTGAGCAACTTGCTTGTTCTTGTCGTAATCAGTCCATCTGCCTGTACTGTTTTTATTTTTCCTGTCAGTCTTTCTTTCAAGAAGTATCTTCTGGTCTTTTAGCCGCTCTGCCCTTCCTTTCAAGTGGAAATTTCCCTTTTCTGATGATTCTGGATGTGGTTCAGGATTCCACCTACAGTTTTGTGTGATGCAGAGGCTCCACAGGAAGCCTCCCTCACTGGACATGTTGTAGCCCCATTTTAGGTATTCCAATCAGTTATAGGCAGAAGACGGACTTACAAGCTTTCTATGGTGATATTTCTGGCTATTCCTTTCTCTCCCCTTCAATTGTCTATTTTATAATGGCATGCCAGCAAAACCAAGATTCATAAGACTGCCAAGCATCTTAACATTATTTCCCACTTTCCCCCATTCCAACCATGACTCAATCCCTGTATCCAAAAGCACTGTTGTTCCAAGGTTGTGCATACAATATTATTTAACTCTGTCCCTCTTAGCCCATTCAAATCTGCCTAAATGTTCTCCCATCCACTTTGTTCTTCCATTCCCCTCCCCCTTCTTGTATATTGTCCCCCTACCTAACACCCAAACTACCCTTGTCTATTCCTTACCCTGTGCTCCACCTCCCCCTACCTTCCGTCACCCCACCCCCCACATCCCAATAGGCAGCAAAGAATCCATTCCCCCCTTTAGCATGGGTTATTTTACTTAGTCTTTTACAGTAGTGGTCCTATGCATTATTTCTCCTTTTGTGATTGACTAATAGCGTAGTGGTTACGAATCGGGCTGCGAACCTTAAGGTCAGCGGTTCGAAACTACCAGCCGTTCCGCGGGAGAAAGATGAGGCTTTCTACTCCCGTAAGGATTTACACCCTCGGAAACCTTGTACAGGGTCGCTATGGGTCGGAATCGACTCGACGGCACTTAACAACAACAACAATTCCACTCAACATAATGTCCTTAAGGTTCATCCATGTTATGCGGTGGCTTGCAGCCTCCTTGTTATTCTTCATGGTAGCATAATATTCCATTCTCTGCATATACCACAGTTGGTTTATATATTCTTCACTTGATGGGCACTTTGGCTGGCTCTATCTTTTTGCTGTTGTAAATAGTGCTACTATGAACCTTGGTGTGCATATATCTAGTCGTGTTATGGCTTTTATTTCTTGTGGGTAAATACCAAGTAGAGGAATTGCTGGATCATAAGGTATTTCTATTTCCAACCTTCTGAGGAAGCGCCATATTGCTTTTTAGAAAGGTTGCACCATATTGTAATCCCACCAGCCATGCAGGAGTGTTCCAGTCTCTCCACATCCCCACCAGCATTTATTGTCCTCTACATTTTTCATCTTTGCTGTTATTGTTGGTGTGAGATGATATCTCATTGTTGTTTTGATTTGCATCTCTCTAATGGCTAGTGATCATGAACATTTCTTCATATGTTTGTTGGCTGCCTGTATCTCCTCCTTGGTGATGTGTCTATTCATGTCCTGCACCCATTTTTCAACTGGGTTATTTGTCTTTTTCTCTTAAGAGGTGTTGTAGTTTACTATATATTTTAGAAATAAGTCCCTTGTCTGATGTGTCATTGCAAAATATTTTTTTCCCATTGTGTGGGCTCCCTTTTTACTCTTCTGGTGAAGTCTTTCGATGCACATAAGTTTCTAATTTTCAGTATGTCCCACTCATCTATTTTGACTACTTTTGTTTGTGTAGTTTTCAAAATGTTTGGTAGTCTTTGTATTCCCTGAATTAGTGCCCTCACATTTGTCCCTGTTTTTTCATTAATGGCCTTCATTATTCTGGGATTCACATTTAGGTCTTTAATTCATGTTGATTTGTTTTTTGCATAAGGTGTGAGGTGAAGGTCTTGCTTCAATCTTTTGCGTATCGCTTTACAGTTCTGCCAGCACCATCTGTTGAAGAGGCTATCACCTCCACATGCCATATATTTAGGTATTTTTTTTAAAAAATCAGTTGGTTGTATGTAGATGGGTTAATTTCTGTTCCATTTATCTATGTATCTTTCAATGTACCAGTACCAAGCTGTTTTGACCACAGTAGCTGTGTAGTAAATTTTGAAGCCAGGGAGTGAGAAGCCTCCAACCTTATTCTTCTTCTTAATCAGGGCTTTACGTATCCTGGGTTCTTTCCTTTCCATATGAAGTTTGTCATTTTATTTCCATATATTTGAAGAATGTTGTTAGAATCTGAATTGGTATTGCATTACATGTGTAAATTGCTTTGGGCAGTATTGAAATTTTCACAATGTTATTTCTTCCTTTCCAGGAGCATGGTACATTCTTCCATTTTTGTAGGTCTCCTTTGGTTTCTTGTAGTATTGTTTTGTACTTTTCTTTTCATAAGTAATTTATTTCTCTGGTTACATTTATTCTTAGATATTTCATCCTTTGTTTGGCTGTTGTAAATGGTATTGCTTTTCTAATGTACTTTTCAATGCTGTTGTTTTTGGTATAGAGGAATCTAACTGATTTTTGTATGTTGATCTTCTATCCTGCCATTTTGCTGAATCTTCCAATGAGGTCTAGTATCTTTTTTACTGAGTCTTTGGGGTTTTCTACATATAGGATCATATCATCTGCAAATAGAGAGAGTTTTACTTCCTCTTTGCCAATTTGGACGCCTTTAATTTCCCTGTCTTGCCGAATAGCTCTTGCTAAAACTTTCAGAACAATATTGAATAGGAGTGGTGACAATGGGCATCCTTGTCTGATTCCTGTTAACAGATGGAGGGCTTTCAATTTCTCTCCATTGAGAGTAATGTAGGCTGTTGGTTTTGTATGCATGCTCTTTATTATTTTGAGGAATTTCCCTTCAATTCCTACCTTGTTGAGGGTTTTTATCAGGAATGGATGTGGGATTTTGTCAAATGTCTTTTCTGCATCAATTGATATGATAATGTGGCTCTTTTCTTTTTTCTTATTCATATGGTAGATAACGTTGATCATTTTTCTAATATTGAACCATCCTTGCATCCCTGATATGAATCCCTCTTGATTATGATGTATTTTCTTTATGATGTTTTTCTCATATTTTTGTTCTGTTCTCGACTCTTCCTTCTGATGGTTTAATTCTGGGAGGTGATGTCACATCTGTTAGTCTCTGGTTGTTTTGTGATCTTGTTGGTTCTCAGTCCACAGAACTCCCTTTGGATGTTTTGTAGCCAGGGTTAGCTTTGGAACGTACCTTAGTTTCTGTTTATCATGTAATGTTTTGATTATTCCATCTTATTTGATTGATAACTCTACTGGATATAGGATTCTTGGTTGGCAGTTTTTTGCTTTCAGTGTTTTATATATGTCTCCCCATTTCCTTCTTGTTTGCATGGTTTCTGATGAGAGATCCAAGCTTAATCTGACTGGTTAGCCTTTGTATGTAACACTTCTGTTTTCTCTAGCTGCTTTCAGGAGTGTCTCCTTATCTTTGATTTTGGAGAGCTTGATTATGATATGTCTCGGTGATATTCCTCGGTGATATCCTTCCTGGGGTTCGTTGAGCTTATTGAATGTTTATCATTTCACTTTTCAGCATGATAGGGAAATTTTCTACCAGCAGTTCTTTAAGTCTTTCCTCTGTGGACTTGTGCAATTCTTTTTGTTCTGAAATGATGAAAATTCTTAAGTTATTCCTCTTCATGTTGTCCAACATGAATCTTAGACCTTTTTCAGATTTTTTAATCTTTTTTACTGTTTGCTTTTCTATCTTTGTAGTAGTCAGAGATTTGTCTTCCAACTCGCTGGTTCTGCCTTCCACCTATTCTATTCTACTCCTTTGCCCTTTCAGAATATTGTCTATTTCTGATATTCTATTATTGATCGTTTGGACATCTTTCTGTAGGTTTTGCATTGTTTCCAATGTTGTATCTATCTTATTTGTTTGTTCCTGTTGTACTTTCCTGACTTCTTCTTTATATTTCTCAACTCCATTGTAAAGTGTTTTGAAACATTTTATAATAATTTTTCTGAATTCCTTCTCAGGAAGTTCCAAGGCCTGCCCTCCTTCCTAAATGTAGTCCAGGTCTACCTCTAGGTCATTTGTCTCGGACATTTTATCTTTTTTCTGGACATGTGCTAATATGGTCATCTCCTTTTGCTTCTTGGACATATTTAGTGTTTATCTCTGGCCTTAATACTTAATTAAGTACATGTTTTGGTGATTTTTAAGCTTTCTTATTGCTTCCAGGTAGATGTGATCAAGATATGGGATTCCCTTTTCATTCTTCTTATTGCTTAATTTAGAGTAAATTTCACAGTTTTTTTCTGCCTCCCTTGTATATGGCAGTTGGTATTGATTCTTGCCTGGGTTTTGGCATTTTATAGAGTGTGGTTGTAGCTTGACTATATAGCAGCAGTTATTGTGTCTTCTTGGGTAATATAAGGAGAACAAGAGTCCCCCCAAAGGTAGAAGGGAGAGCATACAACAGAAAACAGCACCAGAAAACAAACAAACAAACAAACAAAAAACAAGAAAGCAACAACAAAAAGACAAACCTAGACTGAACACCAAAATCTATAATTGCAGAAAAGGGAGAGGAAGGAGAGGAAACAAAAAAATCTGTAGCCTAATATGAGTATGACTTTAATGTCCTGTCTTCAGCTTCTTGCTTTCAAAGCTGCCTGAGAGATTTCAAGATGCCACTGTTGGCTGTTATGCTGTACCTCAGGATTTAATTTCACTTTCATCCTCTTTTGTTTTTAAACCCTCTTTCCCTCTCTACACCCCTCTCGTGGCCTTTCCCACATTTATAAAACAAAAAACAAAAAAACAATTTAGGGCCAGCTCTTGGGCTGAGAGTATCTGTGTGCATGAATGGCAGAAGAACCCACTAGTGGTGAGGGTGGGGGTTGTCCACTCGCTCAGGCACTCCTTCTAGTCACCAGAATGGAGGTGCGCAAAAATGGGGAGGGGACAATGAACAGATACCAAAAGAAAATCACAAAAAAACAAAACTGACAAAGTGTACGTCCACCTTGCTCCAAGGTTCCTGCAGCATTTTTCCATGATGTGTCTGTTCCCTTACTTGATCTTGCCATTTTGTTTCTCCCAAGTTGTTGGCTTGTGGCTGCCAAGCCTGACAGATTCAAAAGTATGTGATTTCTTACTTTTGCTACAAGTTCCACTAGGTATAAGCCTGCAAACCTTTTAAATATTCCTATCTCTGAGATTCCGAGTTTTGGAGCTCTGCCCTGAATCTGCTTTGCCTGGTATTCTGTGGTATCGCTGAAGGCAAACTTCACTGCACCTCCACCCTAGCTACTTATCCTTGTAGTAGCCAATCATATCGCCATTTTGTTGTGTTTTTTTCTTGATGATCTTTCTTTGAACATGTACCTTCTGTTGTTCTAGTGTTTCATGCTGGTATGCTTGTTGTTTTCAATGGGAATGTCCCACCTCTGAAGGTTCTTAGTGGGTCTCAGGATTCCACTTAAGGTCCACTGAAAAGGCTCTGCAAGAAGCCTATTTCACAGGACAAGTTCTATAACCCCTTTTAGGTATTCCAAACAGTTATATGCTGAAAATGGGTTTACAAGCTTTCTGTAATC
>NW_006408569.1:17830119-17830577 GCF_000296735.1 Chrysochloris asiatica | reverse complement strand
CCCCCCTTCCCCCCCATCACCAACTTCCCAACAACCAAAAAGACATTCCCCTACCCCTTTTTGTATAATTTCTTTTTTTTTTTTTTAGTCTTTTACGTTAGTGGTCCTATGCAGTATTTCTCTTCTTATGACTGACTAATTTCGTTCAGCATAATGTCCTCAAGTTTCATCCATGTTAAGCAGTGGCATACCACTTCCTTGTTATTCTTCAGTGTAGCATAGTATTCCATTGTGTGTATGTAGCACAATTTGTTTATCCATTCTTCAGTTGATGGGCACTTTGGCTCTTTCCATCTTTTTGCTATTGTAAATAGTGCTGCTATAAACATTGGTGTGCATATATCTTTTTCTTGTGGGTAAATACCGAGCAGAGGGATTGCTGGATCATAAGGTATTTCTATGTTCAACCTCCTGAGGAAAAGCCATATTGTTTTCCATAGAGGTTGGACCATTTTGCA
>NW_006408569.1:17812263-17826716 GCF_000296735.1 Chrysochloris asiatica | reverse complement strand
TTTTTTTTGATCTGCAGGTTAAGGGATGAGACTGCAGAGCCTTTTGAACTGCAAGGTAGGTGGTTCACGCCCACCAGCTGCTCCTTAGAAACCCTATAAAGGGCCTTTTTTTTTTTTTTCCTTTCTCTTTCTTTTTGTGTGTGTGACTAGAGATTGCCTTATTTAATCTCGTTGTTTTTCTGATGCTGAATCCTTTGTCCTTTTTTTTTTGTCCTTTCTTTTTTGCTCTTGTTGGTTTTTATCTTGCTACATTATTATCTCATCCGAACTCTGATGTGTCTGTCCTTTCCCTGTGCTCTACCGTCTCCTCCTTCCACCTCCCCCAAACCACCCCATCTCATAGTCACCAGTAACTAACAAAGATTTTTTTCCCCCCTTTTAGTATGGGTATCTTTTCTTAAGCTTAAGGAGCAGCTGGTGGGCCCAAACCTCCGACCTTGCAGCTCAAACGGCTCTGTAGTTTGGTCCCTTAACCCACAGAGCCACATCAGGTTTGCCTTGTCACTGGTAGTAAAAACCCCCTCAAAGCTTCTCTGCTTGTGCCTTGATGGGCGGGGCCTGAGCCTTGGAGTTTGGGCAGAGGCTAGCATTTGCAGAGGGGGTGGAGGGTGGGATTATTAGGTGGTAGCTGATGGCGTCCCTGTCTGAGGTCATCAAAAAAATGTCTGCCACTGTCTCCCTGCGCCGTGGGCACCAGGCCGCTCTACATCCACGTAGGCAATGCTTCCTGTGGCAACGAGGCTCCCCTCCCCTCAGGAAGGACTGTGCCATTCCCTGTGGCCCCGCCGGCTCTCCGGGCGTGCCAGTCCTCCGAAAAGGTCTGCTCAGGTCCTTTGTTCTAAGCTCTGCGCGCGGGGCGCCGTCCCAAAAAGGGAACTGAGCGCAGGTCCAAAATGCACAAAACTCCGCAGCAGCTCGACCTTTTAAAAAAGCAAGTCCACAATGTTGAGGGCTAAAGTCTTATGTTTGTCCAAGGGCCGTCTGTCTACCAGGCGGGGTCCCCCCTGTGCGACACTGTCCACCCACTACCGGAGACCCCGCACCTGTGCTGTTGGGTCGGGGAAGTGCCTCCACTCGTCTCCCAAACCAATATTCGTAAACCAGTCAAGCATCTTAGTATTATTTCCCCTCTTCAGACTATGCCTCAGTCCCTGTGTCACAGAGCCCTGTTGTTCAAACGTTGAACATGCATCACTATTTACCTCTGTCCAATTTAGCCCATGCAAACCTGTTTCAGTGTTCCCCTATCTATGTTGTTATTTTACCCCTTACCCTTTCTTGTGTATTGCCCTCCCTAACATCCGAACTCTAATGTGTCTGTCCTTTCCCTGTGCTCTACCGTCTCCTCCCTCCACCTCCCCCAAACCACCCCATCTCATAGTCACCAGTAACCAACAAAGATTTGTTTTCCCCCTTTTAGTATGGGTATCTTTTCTTAAGCTTTTACAAAAGTCTTAGCTGATATTTGTCCATTTGTGACTGACTAATTTCACACAGCATAATGTCCTCAAGGTTCATCCATGTTATGTGATGGGTTACAGCTTCCTTGCTATTCTTCAAGGTTGCATAACATTACATTTTGTGTATGTACGAAAGTTTGTTTATCCATTCTTCCATGGATTGGCAGTTAGGCTGTCTCCATCATTTTGCTATTGTGAATAGTGTTGCTATGAACATTGTTGTACATATATCTACTTGTCGATAAATACCAAGTATTGGAATTTCAGGATCATATGGCATTTTTATTTCTGACTTTATGAGGAAGTGCCTTACTGTTTTCCAGAGTGGTTGGACCAATTTGCATTTCACCATCCACATAGGAGGGTCTCAGTCTCTCCACATCCTCGCCAGCATTTATTGTCCTCTGCATTTTTCAACTTCACTGCTATTGCTGGTGTGAGATGATAACTCATTGTTGTTTTGATTTGCATTTCTTTTAAGGCTGATGACCATGAACATTTCTTCATGTTTTTGACTGTCTGAATGTCTTCCTTGACGAAGTGTCTGTTCATGTCCTTTGCCCATTTTTAAATTGTGTTACTTGTCTTTTTCTTGTAAAGATGTTGTATTTTCCTATAAATTTTAGAAATTAGTCCTTTGTCTGGCATGTCATTGCAAAATATGTTTTCCCATTCTGTGGGCTCCCTTTATACTCTTTTGATGAAATCCTTTGATGCACATACATTTCTAATATTTAGAATGCCCCAATCAGATGTTTTGTCTTCTTTTGTGTGTGTGGTTTTCACAATGTTTAGTAGTCTGTGTGTTCCCTGGATTAGAGTCCTTAAATTTGTCCCTATTTTTACATTAATGACCTTTATAATTCTGGGATTAAAATTTAGGTATTTAATCCATGCTGAGTTGATATTTGTATATAGCATGTGATAAAAGTTTTGTTTCAGTATTTTACAATTCAATTTCCAGTTCTGCCACCACCATCTGTTGAAGAGACTATGTCTTCCCCACTCATTGTTCTTTGGCCCTTTGTCAAAGATCAATTGGCTGTATGTGGATGGGTTAATTTCTGGATTCTCAATTCTGTTCCATTTAACTATGTATTTTTCATTGTACCAGTATCAGGCTGTTTTGACAACTGTAGCCATATAGTAAATGTTGAAATCAGGAAGTGAGATGCTTCCAAATTTGTTCTTCTTATGCAGTGTTTTGCTTATCCTTGGTCTCTTTCCATTCCATATAATATTTGTAATTTTTTTTTCCGTCTTCCTAAAGAATGTAGTTGGAATCTTTATATGTGTAGACTACTTTGAGTAATATTGACATTTTATAATGTTAAATCTTCCTATTCAGAAGCTTGGTATATTCTTCCATTTTTGTAAGTCTCTTTTGGTTTCTTGTAGTAGTGTTTTATAGTTTTCCTTGTATAGGTTCTTTGTTTCTCTAATTACATTTATTCCTAACTATTTCATCCTTTGGGTGGCTATTGTAAATGGTATTGCTTTCCTAATTACTTTTACAGTGCTGTCATTATTAGTATAGAGGAATCCAACTGATTTTTGTATGTTGACCTTGTACCCTAACACTTTGCTGAATCTTCCAATGAGTTCTATCTAGGTTGTTGTTTTTTTGCCGAGTCTTTGGGGTTTTCTATGCATGGGATCATATCATCTTTAAATAGAAAGAGTTTTTACTTCCTCTTTGCCAATGTAGATGCCTTACAGCTTTGGCTAAGTCTTCCAGCACACTATTGGATAGGAGTGGTGATAAAGGGTCTCATTGTATGGTTCTTGTTCACAATGGGAAGGCTTTCAATTTCTCTCCATTGAGAGTTTTGTATATATGCTCTAATTATGTTGAGGAATTTCCCTTTAATTCTGATTTTATTGAGTGCCTTTATTAGGAATGGATGCTGGATTTTTCAAATGCCTTTTCTGCATCAATCATTATGAACATGAGGTTCTTTTCCTTTTTCTTATTAATATGATGGATTACACTGATTGTTTTTCTAATGTTGAACCATCTTTGCATCCTTGGTATGAATCCCACTTGGTCATGATGTATTATTATTTTGATGTGTTGTTGGATTCTGTTGGGTAGGATTTTGTTGAGAACCTTTCCATCTATGCTCATGAGGGATAATGGTTTATAATATTCTTTCTTAGTGATGTCCTTCTCTGGTTTGATATGAGGGTTATACTTCCTTCATAAAGTGAATTAGGAAGTTATCCATCCTCTTCTATATTCTGGAATAATTAGAGTAGAATTGGTGACAGCTCTTCCTTGAATGTTTGGTAGATCTCACCCGTGAGGCCATCTGGACTTGGACTTCTTTGGTTGGGAGATTTTGATGACCTTGTCAATTTCTTCCTTCGTTATATGCGAGATCAAGTTTTCTACATCACTCTGTGTAAATTTAGGCAGGTTACACTTTTCTAAAAATGTATCCATCTTGTCTAGATTTTCAAATTTGTCAGAGTAAAACTATTCATAATATTCTGTTATTATCCTTTTTATTTCTATTGTTTCTGTTGTCACATCACCCATGTGGTTTTGTATGTGTGTTATTTGTATCTTTACCCTCTTTTCTTTGTTAGGTTTGCCAATGATTTGTCAATTTTAATAATCCTTTCAAAAAACAAGCTTCTTATCCTGTTGATTATTTCTATAGTTTTTTTCTGTTTTCTATCTCATTTATTTCTGCTCTAATCTTTATTCTTTCCTTTCTTCTGTTTACTGTAGGTTTACTTTGCTGGCCTATTTCTAGTTGTTGGAGATGTTGTGTAAATGTGTTGAGTTTGGTTCTTTCTTCTTTTTGGATGTGTGCATTTATTACTATAAATTGTCCTCTAAGCACTGCTTTTGCAGTGTCCTAAAAATTTTAGAGTGTTGTATTTTCATTCTCATTTGTTTTTAGGAACATTGTGGTTTCACGTTTTACTTCTTCCACTACCCAGCAGCTTTTCAGCATGGTGTTATTCAATTCCCATGTATTTTACTTTATTTCTTTTGTTTTCCAATTGTTAATTTGTATTTTTAAAGAACTGTGGTCTGAAAAGATGTCTTATAGTATTTTGATGTTTGTAAATTTATCGAGGCTTGTTTTGTGGTCTAACACATGGTCTATTTTGGAGAATGTTCCATGTACAATGGAAAAGGATGTGTATTGTGTTGTTGTTGGGTTGCATTGTCTATGAGAATTCCTTGATTAGACCTAGTTGATTGATGGTGTTGTTTAGTTTCTCTTTGTCTTTGACGAGTTTCTTTCTGGTTGTTCTATCCTCTTTCAAAAGTGTTGTATTAAAATCTACAACTCTTATTGCAGATTTGTCTATTTCTTTTATCAAATCTACTAGAGTTTACTTCATATATTTTGTAGCTCTTTCATAAGGAGCATAGATTTTTATTCGAATTATGTCATCTTGTTCAATTGACTTTACATCATGAGATGATGGCCATCTTTACTGTGCTGGATTTTTGCCTTACGGTTTATTTTATCAGAGATTAGTATTGCCACTCCTGCTCGTTTTGTTATTGCAATTAGCTTGGTATGTATTTTTCATCCTTTGACTTTTAATCTATTACTGACTGTTTGTGTAATGTATGTCTCTTGCAGACAGCATATTGAAGGATCTTGTTTTCTTATCCATTCGTCCATTCTTTGTCTCTTAACTGGTGGCTTTAATCCATTTCCTTTCAGTGTTATTATCAATAGGTATGGATTAATTCCTGTCATAATGTCTGTTCTTTTGTGGTGCTCCTGGTTTCTTTGTTCTGCATTTATTCCTGCATTGTGTTCTTTTTTTTTTTTTTTTTTTTTTTTTAGTCAGTATCTTCATAGTTTAAATGTGTCCATGTTCATCTTGAATTTTCATTTCTTGGTATGTTTGAAATATTAATTTCCTTTGAGGTTACCTTATATTCAATTAATGTTTCCCTCCATTTAAAACAGTTTATTTAACCCTATCATCTATTTGACCTTCTCACCACCTGGATTGCTGTTCCTATGTGTTTACCTTCTATCACATTGTAATTATTTCAGCATAGTATGACCTCCCAGATCCTCGAAATTGGTTTCTATAGTTTTGTTCTAGTCTCGACTCTTGTATTTGTCAAATTGAGTTCTGGGTGGTGCTGCCAAGTAAGTCATTATCTGGTTGTTGCCTATTCTTGTTGGTTCTTAGTCCACAGAATTCTCTTTAGGATGTTTTGCAGCTCAGGGTTGGCTTGGACAAAATCGCTTAGCTTGTGTTTGTCCTGGAATGCTTTGATTACACCATCGTATTTGATTGACAGCTTTGCTGTGTAGCAGATTCTTGTTGTTGTTGTTGTTAGGTGCCATCAAGTAGATGCTGACTCATAGCAACACTATACACAACAGAATGAAACACTGGCCGGTCCTGGGCCAACCTCACTATTCTTGCTACACTTGAACCCACTGATGCTCTTACTTTGCCAATCCATGTCGCTGGGGCTCTTCCTCTTTTTCTCTGACCCTCGACCTTACCAAACGTGATATGGTTCTCCACTGACTGGTGCCTCCTGACAATATGTCCAAAGTAGGAGAGACAAAGTTTCTCCAAGTTGGCCTCCAAAGAGCACTCTGGCTGCACTTCCTCCAACACAGATCTCTTTCTTCTTTGGTAGCCCATGGCACTTTCAGTATTCTCTTCCAACACCACAGTGCAAAATCATCAATTCTTCTATGGTCTTCCTTATTCAATGTCCAGCTTTCACATGCATATGAGGTTATTGAAAATACTATGGCTTGTCAGGCACATTTTAGTCCTCAATCTGACATCTTTGTCTTCAACACTTTAAAAGGTCATGTGCAGCAGATTTGCCTAATGCAATGCGTGGTTTGATTTCTTGACGACTGCTTCTGTGAGTGTTGATAGTTGATCCGAGAAAATTGTAGTCCTTAACAACTTCAATCTTTCTCCATTGATAAGAATGTTGTTTATTGGTCCAGTCGTGAGCATTTCTGTTTTCTTTACATTGAGATACACTCCATTCCAAAGGCTGTGCTCTTTGATCTTCATCATTAAATGTTATTAGTTCTCTTCATTTTCAACAAGCAAGGTTGTATCATCTACATATCACAGGTTGTTAATGAGTCCTCTTCCAATCCTAATTCCACGTTTTTCTTCATAGAACCCAGCTTCTCAGATGATTTGCTCAGCATACAGGTTGAATAAGTATCGTGAAAGAATACAACCCTGTTGCACACCTTTCTTAATTTTAAACCTCTTGGTCCATGTACAGATTCCTCATGGGAACAATTAAGTGTTCTGCAATACTCATACTTCACAATGTTGTTCATAGCTTGTCATGATCCACACAATCAAAAGCCTTTGTGTAGTCAATACAGCACAGGTAAACATCTTTCTGATATTCTCTGCTTCCAGCCAGGATCCATCAGACATCAGCTTTGATATCCCTCATTCAACGGCCTCTTCTGAATTTGGCTTGAACCTCTGGAAGTTCTCTGTCAATGTATGCTTGCAGCCATTTCTCTATTACATTTAGTAAAACATTTCTCACATGGAATATCAAAGATACTGTCAGATGATTTCCACATTCCATTGGGTCACCTCATTTTCAAATGGGCACAAATATGGATGTCCTCCTATCAATCAGCCAGACAGTTGTCTTCCAAATTTCTTGGCAGACATGAGTGAGTGCCTCCTGTGCCGCCTCACTTTCTTGAAATATTTCAATTTTTGTTCCATTAATTCCTGGTGCCTTGTTCTTTGTCAATACCTTCAATGCACCTTGGACTTCCTATTGCAGTATCAATGGCTTTTGATCATATGCTACCTCTTGAAACACTTGAACATTAACCATTTCCTGTAGGTACAGTGACTCTTTGTATTCCTTCCCTCTTCTTTTGATCCTTTCTGAATTATTCAATAATTTGCCCAGAGAACCCTTGAATAACGAATTTGAGGCTTGAATATTTTTTCAGTTCTCGCAGCTTGAGAAATGTTGAGTGTTTACTTTCATTTTGGTTTTCTGACCCAAATCTTTGCACATTTTAAAATAATATTTGACTTTATCTTATCGAGCTTACTTTTGAGATTTTCTGCTCATCTATTATACGTCTTCATTTCTTTCATTTGCTTTAGCATCTCTACTCTGGAGAGCATTTTTCAATGTCTCTTCTGACATCCATTTTGACCTTTTCCTTCTTTCTTGTCTTCAATGACTTGTTGCTTTCCTCATGTATGAGGTCCTCAATGTCATCTCACAACTCTGCTGGTCTTTAGTTTTTAGTCTTTAATATATCAAATCTGTTCTTCAGGTGTGATATATTCAAGTTCATATTTTGGCTCTCAAGGCCTTGTTTTCATATTCTTCAACTTCTGTTTGAATTTACATATGAGCAATTGATGGTCTGTTCCACAATCTGCCTCTGGCCTTGTTTTGACTGCTGTTATGGAGCTTTTCATTGTCTCTTTCTGCAGATGTAGCCAATTTGATTTCTCTGTATTCCATCTGGTGAGGCTCATGTGTATAGTCAGTCGTCTTGTATGCTGTCTAAAGAAGGTATTTTGAATTAACAAATCATTGATTTTCAAAATTCTATCATGCAATCTCCAGCATAATTTGTATCACCAAGGCCATATTTTCCAACTGCTGATCTTTCCTCTTTGCTCCCAACCTTTGCATTCCAATCACCACTAATGACAATAATCTTGATTGCACGTTTGACCAATTTCAGATTGAAGAAGTTGGTAGAATTCTTCTATTTCATCCTCACTGGCTTTAGTGGTTCATGCATAAATTTGAATAACAGTGGTATTAATAGGTCTTCTCTTCACATGCACGGTTATTATTCTATCACAGACAACATTGTACATCATGACTGATCAGGATATGTTCTTTTTGACAATGAATGCGACATCATTCCTCTTCAATTTGTCATTCCTGGCATAGTAAACCATGTGGTTGTGAGATTCCAAATAGACAATTCCAGGCAATTTCAGCTCACTAAGGCCTAAGATTTCAATGTTTATGCATTCCATTTCATTTTGATAATATCTAATTTTCCTAGATTCATACTTCCTACTTTCCATGTTATTACTAATGCATGTTTACAACTGTTTCTCTTCATTTTGAGTTGTGCTCCATCAGCAAATGAAGGGCCCAGGGATTGTACTCCCACAGGCTTTACTCCATTTGCGTGATCATGGTCACCTGTACATTTTGAATACCTTCCAACCTGAGGGGCTTATTTTCTGGCACTAAATCTGAGTGTTTCTCTGCTATTCATAAGATTTTCAGTGAGTAAATATTTGGAAGTAGTTTGTCATTCTTTCTTCCTAATCTGTCTTCATCTGGAAGCTCAAATGAAACCTGTTCCACCATGGGTGAACCTGTTCATATTTAAAATACTGGTGGCATACCTTCCAGAATCACGGCAAATCACAAGCAACCACAGTACAACAAATTGACAGATGAATGGTGGAGCGGCTTCTTATTTGTCAGGGTTTTTGTTTTGTTTTGTTTTTTCTTTCAGGGTTTTATATATGTCTCCCCATGCCTTCTTGACTGCTTGGTTTCTGATAAGACATCCAAGCTTAATGTGATTTGCTTACCTTTGTATGTAACACTATCTTTACCCCAGCTGCTTTCAGGATTCTGCCCTTTTCTAATTTTGGAGAGCTTAATTATTATGTGCTTTGGTGATTTTCGTTTGGGGTCTATGCTTGCAGGGGTTTGTTGAGCTTCTTGAATGCTTATCTTTTCATTTTTTTAAGGATGTTAGGGAAATTTTCTTCCAGAAGCTCCTCAACTATCTCCTTTGTAGACTAGTGTGATTCTTCCTGTGCCAGGATGAAAGTAATTCTTTCATGGTGTCCAATGAAAATCTAGATTTTCTTCAGTTTTTTTATCCTTTTTTTATGCTTGCTCTTCTATCTTAGTAGTATTGAGAGATTAGTCTTCCAGATCACTAGTTCTGGCTTCAATCTCTTTAATTCTACTCTTTTGCTCTTTCAGTGTATTATCCATTTCTGATATTCTCTTATTAATCATTTGGACTTATTATTATTATTAGTTTTTGTAGATATTGAATTGTTTCCAATGTTGTATCTTTCTTAATTGATTGTTCCCGTAGCACTGTTTGACTTCTTCCTTATTTTTTTCAAACCCTCTGTGAAGTGTTTCATATATTTCATTATCATTTTTTCGGAATTCCTTCTCAGGCATTTCCAAAGCCTGCCCTTCTTCCAATGTGAAGACTATGTCTACCTCCAGCTTATTTGTCTCACTCACTTTATCTTGTTTCTTGACATGTGCTGATATGATCATCTGTGTCTGTTTCTTGGCATCTTCAGTAGTTAGCTGCAACCTTAATATTTAGATGAATATATGTTGATGTTTTATTATGCTTTCTGATTGTTTCCAGGTAGATGTGATCAGGAGATGGGCTTTCCTTTTCACGCTTCTTATTACTCAACTCAGAGTAACTGTCACAGGTGTCCACTACCTATCTGGTGTATGGCAGCTGGTGTTGGTTCTTGTCTGGATGGTGGCATTTTAGAGGGTGTGATTGAAGCTTGGCCACATGACTGCAATTGCTGTCTCTTCTTAGGTATTATAGGGAGAGAAAGAGCTCCATAAATGTAAAGAGGGAACCAAAAAACAGAACAGCAACAGCAAAAAAGACAAGTTGGATACTGTAGTCTAAAATTGCAGAAAAGAGAGAAGAAAAAAAAAAATCTGTAGCAAAATGTGAGTATGACTAATGTTCCTCTCTTGGCTTCTTGCCTTCAAGGCTGCCTGAGAAATTTCAAAATGCTGTTATTCGTTGGTAAGACGTAACTCAGGATTTGATTTTCGGCCTGTTTCCTTTTATAGGTTGTCTTTCTCCCACTCCACAACCCCATTCAGGCCTTTTTTTCTACTGATTAACAATTCAGGGTCAGCTGTTGCCATTTTTTGCTGCCATTTGGTTTTAAAGGGATCCTTTCCCTTTAAATTCTGGGTAGATCTGTGCACGTACATAATAGAACCCTCCAGGGGCGGGGGTGTGTCCACTCGCTCAGGCACTCTCTCTAGTCATTAGAATGGAGGTATGCAGACAGCTAGATTCCAATGAACAGAGAAAGAAAAAAAGGAGAGCAAGAAAGAGAGAATGTCAATGACTTTATCTCCAAGGAAATGTCATGCGTCAGCCATGGCTCTGATCCTTCCTTTGCTCCATCTTGCCGAATATAGCCACTCTGGAAGCTCCTGAGGCTGGCCGATCAGAAAGCTCCAGATTTCTTCCTTCCACTACAAGTTCCAATGACTGTAAGCCTTCAAAGTTTCTAAATATTCCTTTATATGTGGTTCAGAGTTCTGGGACTCTTCCCCTAAACCTGTTTTGTCCAGTATTCTGTACTATTTCTAATGGAGGTCCTCACTGCACTTCTCCCCAGCTGCCTCCAAGCTCTGCCCTTGCATATTACAGGTTAATGAGTCTTTCTTCAATATTAATATCACATTTTTCTTTATATAATCTAGTGACTTGAATTATTTCTTCTGCATACAGACTCAATAAGTATGGTGTAAGAGTACAACCCTGATATACACATTTTCTGATTTTAAATAATTTAGTATCACCTTTTTCTGTTCTAACAACTGCCTATTGGTCTATATACAGGTTTTTAATGAGCACAATTAAGTGTTATGGGATAATCATTCTTCACAATGTTATCCATAGCTTGTCATGATCCATTCCACACAGCCAAAAGCCTTTGCATAATCAGTAAAGCACAAGTAAACATCTTTCTGATAATCTCTACTTTCAGACAAGGTCCATATTAGGTCATGCATGTTATCCTTAGTTCCATCTTCTTTGTTGAATCAGGGTTGATTTTCTTGCAATTTATGATCAATATACTGTTGCAATCATTTTTAAATTATCATCAGCAAATTTTACTTGCATGTGATATTAATGATATTGTTTTATATTATCTGCATTCCATTGGGCCACCTCTCTTTGGAATGTGCACAGCTATATATATATATATATTCCTGTGGATTATTCAACTGTCTTGGCATAAATGAGTGAGCATCTCCAGTGTTGGGTCAGTTTGTTGAAATATTTCAATTTGTATTCAATTAGTTTAGTCTACTTTTTCACCAATCCCTTTAGTTAAGCTTGGACTATTTCATTCAATACCATTGTTTCTTGACCATATGCTACCTATTGAAATGTTTGAACATTCATATGCTACCTATTGAAATGGTTGAACATTGACCAATTCTTTTGATACAGTGACTCTGTTTACTTATTTTGATGCTTTCTGCATCATTCACTATTTTGCCCATAGAACCCTCAACTATTGTAAGGTAAGGCTGAAATATTTTCTTCAGTTCCTTCATCTGGAGAAATACTGAGTATTCTATTCCCTTTCGGTTTTTTAAACTCCAGATATTTGCACATTATTTTATACTACTTGACATTGACAAACTGTCCTTTGATATTTTTTGTTCAATTCCTTTACTTCCTTATATCTTCCATTTTCTTTAGCTTTTTTATGCTCAATATTAAATTTCACAGTCTCTTTTGATATCCAGTTTGCAATTTTTATTTTTTTCTTATCTTTTTAATGACCTGTTCGTTTCTTTCCAACCATTCCAGAACTCTTTCAAATCATTCCAGAACTCTTATGATCTTATGTTATTAATGCCAAATGCATCAAATATTTTTCAATGACTTCCAAATTCAAGTGTGATATAGTCAGGGTCATATTTTGGATCTCTTGAACCTGTTTCAATTTTCTAATTCTTCAATCTGAATTTTCATTTGAACAATTGATGATCTGTTCCATAGTCAGCCCCTGCCCTTACTTTAAGGCTATGAGCCTTTACTTTGGCTTATGATATTGAGCTTTACCACCATCTCTTCCCACAGATGTATTCAGTTTGATTCCTGTGTATTATATCTGGTGAGGTTCATATATTTACTTGCAGTTTAGGGTATTTTAAACCACCAACATTGTGGTTCAAACCAACTTTACCATCCATGCTTACCCTACAGCGCCACAACTGGGCTCCTCATCATCATACAGTTGTGAAAAAACAAAACAAAAAAAAAAAAAAAAAAACAACTAAGATCTATTGATGTTCACCAGCTACTAAAATAAGTGAGAATAATTCTTCCTCTCCAGGATTCTAGGTTAAATGGGAACTGTCATTCAGTTAACCAATCTATTGTAATGGTTTTTAAATAAAGCAGAGCTATTGGAGATGGGTTCACTCCCTAGTTCTAATGCCATGGGACCCACTCTTCTTACAAAGTTTCTGTATATTTTATTGAATAAATATTTCACATTTTTTGTAAGCCCTTTGATCATACCTCAGAGATTTTGAAAGTTTGTCTTTACTAATTTTGATCAGCTCAATAGATATTTCTCTAGAGGAGAGTTTTCCTTAACCTCTTTACACCATCATTCCAAAATTCCTTAAGGGTTTTTGCAAATAAAAATAGATAAAGAGAACAAGCACAACTTCAGGATAGATTTCATAAATTTAACATACAATCTACAGATTTCCATGGTCAAATCTTTTTGGGAAATACTAAGATTAAAACAAAACTAAAGAGTTAAAACACACACATATATGCACACAGAAAAAATAATATATATATATTTTAAAAAAACAACCATCACGTAGCTCATAGCCTTAATATGTTTATGTGAATTTCTGAGTCCCAAGAAGATTATATCGAATGTATCTTACTGCAAATTTTTGTGACCAATTGACCATTCTGTTTTTATTTGTTTGCATGTTGTTCATTGAGCACTTCTCATGACTTTATTATTGAAAAGACACTTTAGGAAACAGGGTGTATGTATTACCCTTTAAATCATGAAATTCCAGGATAAACAGAAGCTAAGGGATTTTGCCAAAGCCAACCCTGCACTATAAAACATCCTAAAGGGAGTTCTGTGGACTGAGAACCAACAAGAACAGACAACAACCAGAGATTGACATACATGGCAGCACCTCCCTGAATTAAGTCAACAGAAGGAAGAGTTGTTAATAAACTATGAAATTCACCTGATTCTTTCTAGTACCTGTTTTATTATTTAGCCAGTGAACTAGGGGCATTTGCTATACACAATTATCTATAGAGCAAGATTGCCAGGCTTTATAAATCAAGAATTTGTTGCTGTTAGGTGCCATCAAGTTGGTTCCGACCCATAGTGACCCTGTATAGGGTTTCCGAGGAACAGCTGGTGAGTTTGAACTGCCAACCTTGCAGTTCAAACAGCTTTGCAGTCTGGAGCATTAATCCACAGTACTACACCAGGACTCCAAATCCAGAATACATATGAATTTATGGAAAAATTCAAGGTGTTTCTTAATTGCTACCTGCCAAACTGGATAAGGAGAAATGTAGAAGTACCGATTTGGACTTCTGAAGGCCAAATACTGAAGACAAACAGTGAGAACTGAACATCAAAAAATCAAGCTCACTGCAATTTTGACTATTCTGACTCATATTGACCCTGTAAGACAGAGTAGAACTGCTTCATAAGATTCCGAAGACTGTAAATCTTTACAGAATCAGACTGCTACACTTTACTCCTGCATAGCAGCTGATGGGTTTGACCTTAGCCCTTTAGGTTAGCCACTGAGTTTCAACCACTGTGCCACAAGGACTGTATTGGATAAAGGGGACTATCAGAAATTGTTATCCAAGATATAAACCAGATCATTCTGAGGACTAACAAAATATTAAAGAATGGGTTATGCCCATATGGGGACTACTTGTTGTGTGCCCTTGAGTTAGTTCCAACTCATTGTGACCTTATATAGGGTTTCCAAGGCTATAAATCTTTACTGTAATAGAAAGTCTCATCTTTCTTCCATGGGAACATCAGATAGATTTGAAATATTGACCTTGCAGCTGGTAGTCCAATGCATAATCCATTACACCACTGTTGTTGTTGTTGTTAAGTGCCATCGAGTCGGTTCCGACCCATAGCGACCCTGTA
>NW_006408569.1:17810249-17812163 GCF_000296735.1 Chrysochloris asiatica | reverse complement strand
GCCTCATCTTTCTCCCGCAGAGCGGCTGGTAGTTTCGAACCGCTGACCTTAAGGTTCACAGCTCGATTCGTAACCACTACGCTACCAGAGCTCCTACACCACTAGGATTCCATATATAGAGACTAGAACTGTATTGTTTTTTGAGCCAATATATACTTTGATGTTTCCAGACTTCAGAGTCTCAAAAAATTCTAAAGAGTTCAAACAGGTTTCTCCTTCTTGAAAATAGTTTTGAGTAAAATTTCTTAGATGAAAGAGTGTGGGCTTAAAAAAAAAAAAAAGGCTCAAATTCTTTTTCTGAGTTCATTACTACAGTGACTTTTGAAAAACTGTTTATTAATTGAGCCTCAGTTCTCTCATCATAAAGTGGGGATAATAATATGTATTAGATTGACTTGAAAAATTACATCTGGTCTCTCTCTGTCTAGTAGAAAGAAGAGTAAAGAAAATTGAACACACATGCAAAAAATTAGTCTAGTGAATTAAAGGATCACATAAATATCAATTTCCATAAAACTGAGACCAGAAAAACTAGATAGTGACTGGATACCACTGCCAACTCCTCTGAAAGATATCACATTAGAAGGCTCTGCATAGAGTGAGAGAAAAAATACAGAACAAAACACAAAATCATAAAAAAAAAAAAAAAAAAGGACTAGGCTTACTGATGAAATAAAACCGGTGGAACCCCCAAGGATATGGCCCTTAGTAACCCTTCTGGTCTGGAAATGAACTCACTCCATGATTCAATTTTCAGCCAAACAATAGATGAGTCTATAAAGGTAATTGAGTCCTGGTGTGGCACAATGTCGGTTTGAACAGCAACATTGGTGGCTCAAACTCACCAGACACTCCCCAGAAACCCTATGAGACAGAACCGACTTTATGGCACTTTACAACAACAAGGGTAACAATAACACTAGGGGGTACACACATCTTAGAATGATTAATCACCTGAGATTAAAGAGGCAGCATTTACCTAAGGACAATGTTCAGAAACGTTAGGAAAAAAGGAGAAATGGAAACAGGAAACACAGAGAGGTAATGAATTCAATGAGATGAAACAAAATGTGTATGAATTGTTAAATGAAAACTGATCAGCTCTGTAAACCTTCATCCAATTCACAATAAAAGGGAAAAAAAGATTTAAAAAATATTTAATGGTCTTTGTGTGTTTTAATGGTCTTTAATGTATGCATTGTGTTTTTGGTTTTTGTGTACACTACCATTGCACTGTACCATTCTGTGCTATTACAATGCTGTCATTAACTGAAAGCTTTCCATAAAATTCAATGTTTCTGAGAGATGAAATTCATTCAGCATTCTAGACACTAAAATCATTGCCTTTTTGTACATGGAATGTGTTTGTAGTGGACAATTATAATATTTTTTAAACTATTTGCTTTAAAGAAATCATTCTGCTCTGTTTGATTCAGAACAATTTATTTTATCCTCACAAATGCAGTCTTGAAAGGGCAAAGAAAGTGTTTTAGAAGCATTAGCTTATGTAAATTGCACATTTAATCCAAGTGGTATTATATTTTACTTTATAAATTTTGATTGGATATTTTATAAACTAAGAATATTTTAAAGGCTTTCTTACTGTATTTTCAAAGAAATGACAACCATTCCATTCATTTATTTTAATGCACAAGCACAAAATGGCAAATAAGAAATGCATCAAGTCGAAACTAAACCAATGTTGACATAGTATGATGGTTCAAAATTTAATTGCATAGCAGTTTATTTTTTTTAATGTTTTATTGTGAATTATATGATAGTTTACATGAGAGAACTTTAGTTTTACATTCATTCCATTGTATATCATTTCATTGCCATGGTTCCAGTCCTCTCCATGCATCATCTTCCGACCAAAGGGTATATTCTAGAAACCCGTCCTCTACACTTCCCCCT
>NW_006408569.1:17803782-17809619 GCF_000296735.1 Chrysochloris asiatica | reverse complement strand
CAGGTCATGTGGGTACCATCCTGGTTGAGCTTTGATCATCCAGTCATCAGGTCCAGGTCACGTGGGTACCATCTGCCCGTGTGGGTGTTCTTGTGCACATGCCCTCTCTTCCCATCAGCTGGCAGCTCCATTTTCCACTTGAGTCCTCCGTGGCCACACCACTGACTCTGGGCCCAGGAGTCCCCAGGTCTCCTCACACAGAGCAGTTTATTTTTTTTAAATGTTTGCTTTCAAAACTCTAGATAATGAATCTATAAACCTCATGATGCTTCCTATGTAGGTTTTACTTTTAAGCATTACTTAGCAAGGTGTGATTAATAATTTGGAAAGACTTTTTAAACTAAGTGAGTGTCCATCTGGTTTCTGAAAACATGATCAATGATGCTGTGCTTAGATGTACCATTCCTTTTTTCCATGCTTTTAGGAAATGAAAATAGTCATGCTTATACTTCTTGTAAGGAGCTCTGGTAGCATAATGGTTATGAATTGGGCTGTGAACCACAAGGTCAGTAGTTCAAAACTACCAGCTGCTATGAGGAAGAAAGATGAGGCTTTCTGCTCCTGCAAAGATTTACAGTTTCAGAAACTCTGTTCAGGGTCACTATGGGTCAGAACTGACTCGATGGCACTTAACAGCAACAACAACTTTCTTCCTGTAATGCATTTAATTTTTAGCTTTTAAGAAATTTCCTTAATTGAATATAACTATATATATTCACAGATGTACACACACATCCACACACATGTACATATGTATATAAATATACCCACACTTGTATATAACACATATATACACACATGTATGCATGTTAGTATGTCTATATATATATGCACATGTGTACACATGTATGTACATATAAACACACACATACATGCACATTGTGTGTGTATATATATATGGAAGACCATAAAATAATTGATGTATTTGAGTTATGGTGTTGGAGGAAGATATTGAAAGTACCATGGACTGCCAAAAGAATAAATATATGTGTATTAGAAAAAAATACAACCAGAGTGCTCCTTGAAAGCCATGATGGACTGACTTTGTCTCTCATGATGGTGGTGGTAGCTATCAATAAATTTCCTTAGTAGATAGTTTCTTATCGAAATCCTCTTTGGTGTGATGCCTTTTTTTCGCACAACCCCTGGAAGTCACTACATTATCTTTTCTCTTTCAGATATGAAATACAGTGAAAAACCTGTTTTATAGATAATTGGTGATCTCTGTATGTTCTAATTTGGTGCTTTTTCCTTGTTATGATAAGTCATTTCACTTTAAAATCCAAGAAAATATATACCACGCCTCTGCCCAATCAGTTTTTGTAAGGTCCTTACTTTTAATTTTGCAATGTTTCAAGAATATTAATTGCTATTTCTAAAAGAAAAATCATCAGATTTGAGGTAACAGATGTCAGAAATTATCAAGACTATTAGAAGGTAATTATCTACCCAAATATCTGCTTAAAAGCAAAAGTATTCAGAAATAATTATGGCTTTCTATATTACTCATTTCAGCATTAGAAATTTCTTTGAGATCCATGAACTAGTTCTTCCAATCCTTCCTACTGCCCCATTTAGCACTGTAAGACACCTGCTTCGAGTTGCCTAGAAGATGAAACTGTGAAATATTATGTTGACATTATTCTAACATCCCTTGAAAATATTTAATTGAAATTTGTTGAGCAATGTAGAAAAGCAGTATGACGAAAACCAATGCATAATTGATTCAAGTCAACTTCGTCCTCAAAAGTTAGGAAACTTCTATTTTATAGTTGTTTAAAACACATATGCTAATGAATCTGCATGAACATTGGTACAAATTGAATTTACTGATTTCAAGATCCAAGGAATGCTCTACACTGTTTAGGTTTAGGTTTTCTGATTTTTTTTTTAGTTTTTATTGTGAACTGAGTGACAGTTTACATGGGGGAGCATCAGCTTTACATTCATCCTATTGTATTTCATTTCGCTGCAATGATTGCAATCTCCTCCATGCATTGTCATTCAACATTTGCTTCTAATAGCACCCCCCTTTTTTATGCACACCAAATCATTCAGGAATATATAACCATTAAAACAACCAAAGGGTATACCTTGCATGCCAGCTTCCCAGCCATCAGGACACAGTCCCTCTCCCTCCTTGAGCCTAAAATGGCGGGGGGGAGGCTATAAAGGCACAAAGTGACTGGCCTACAAGTTATCAAGAGTGGGAGGGGAGGTAGAATCCCCATTGAATACTTTTAATCTTGTCTAGATGGGTCTGGTGAAAGGAGATGGGGATAAGATTCTTGATTCAATAGTGAGTAATTGTTATGATTAACTGTGATGGTTACAACTATAAAGGTAGAAGTTTTGAAACATAAGGGAGGAGTAGTTAATCTTACATTCCAGGAACAGGGACACTAGGACCATCAAGAGATAAGAGCATGAGCAGAACATGGGACCTAACCAGAGAAGCAGTGACACCAGAGATACAGGCAGATGATGGCACAGAGATAGTTGATCTGAGGACTCTAGACTCATGAAAGCAAGCTTGCAGAATATACCATTGAGTTGTTTAAAGGATTATATATTTCTTATAGTTTTTGTTTACATCAGAAGAAGAAGAAGAAAAAAAAACAAACCGAGGTAACAGAAGCAAATACTGTTAAATGATGGTGGATGGAAGGGATTGTAATCAGGATAAGTGCAAAACCGATGTTCTCCCATGTAAACTAACACTCAATTCACAATAAAAGCATTAAAAAAAAAATCAATTTACACTGATCTTGTAAAATTCTATCATGTGATCTCCAGCATCATTTCTATCACCAAGGCCATACTTACAAACTACTAATGTTTCCTGTTTGTTTCCAACCTTTGCATTCCAAACACCAGTAATTATCAATACATATTGATTGCATGTTTGATCAATTTCAGACTGAAGAAGTTGGTAGAATTCTTTAAGGTCATCTTCACAGACTTTAGTGGTTGATATGAAATTCTGAATAATAGTGTTATTAACTGCTCTTTCCTGTAGGCATATTGATAGTATCCTATCATAGACAGCTTTGTACTTCAAGGCAGATCTTGATATGCTCTTTTTGTTGATGAACACAATGCCATTTTTCTTCAATTTGTCATTCTTGACATAGTATATACCATGTGACTGTAATATTCAAAATGTCCAATATCCATACATTTAAACTCACTAATACCTAGAATATCCATGTTTATACATTCCATTTCATTTTTGACAACTTCTAATTTTTCTAGCTTCATACTTCGTACATTCAATATTCTGATTATTAATGGATTTTTTATAGCTATTTCTCTTTGTTTTGAGTTGTGCTCCATCAGCAAATGAAGGTTCTGAAGGCTTTATTCCATTCTCATCATTATAGTCAACTCCACTTTGAGAAGGCAGCACTGACCCTATCATATTTTGAGTGCCTTCCAACCTGAAGATCTCATCTTCTGGCATGATATCTGACAATATTCTCATGCTCTTCATCATGTCTCAATATTCAATATTCTGGTGCTGACAGTGTTCCACTGCTATTCATAAGGTTTTCAGTGACTAGTTGGATGTAGTCCATCTCTCCTTCTCTAGTCATGGAGTAAATACCCTAAGGAGATAGGATATCAGGAACTGAAGTCCAGAATAAGAAGAGACAGTCTAGCAAGGTAACCTGAGGGACTGCATGATTCAGTTGTTTGGTTTTCTTGATGACAGGCACTCCAAGGTTTAAGATGAGGGAGAAATGATGTGTAGACATCTTGAGATCGTACGGTTGTTGTGTGCAGTCCAGGAGATTCCTATATGACAGAATGTTGTTGTTGTTTTTGTTGTTAAGTGCTGTCGAGTCAATTTCGACCCATAGCGACCCTGTATAGGGTTTCCAAGGGGAAGCTGGTGAGCTTACACTGCCGACCTTGCAGTTCAAACAGCTTTGAAGTCTGGCGCAATAACCCACATATGACAGAATAGAACCGTCGAATACAGTTTCTTGGATTTTATGGGAGTGACTAGTGGGTTCCTATGGCAAAGCTTTTGGTTAACAGCTGAGGACTTAACCATTTTGTCACCAGAATTCCAGGAGCCAAGCCAAGAGCAACCTTATGAAGCCATTTGTCAACCGGGACCCCCAAGCTAAAAATTCATTCCACTCGACTGGGAATGGCCCTTCAAAAACCCTTGGAAGTTACAAACAAGAGCTTTCTCTGATCTAAACGGAGTTCTTTGCCTCACACGCAGCGCCACCTTCTCCGCCCCCTCCCCCAACCACCACTGTTGCCACTAACACATATGCACAGCCCCAGTCAGCCACAACTCAGGGGGTGCTGCTCCCACCAATGGTTTCTAGTCCCAGAAGGCATTGCGGTAAGATTGAATGCTTTCTGTGAGGTGACGTGCCATCACCTATGCAGGAGTTGGCGGGGTGAGAGAACCGACTTTAGTGTCTGTGAGGCGAGTCAGGAAGAAAGGGCGAAGATAGGTCTAGGAAGAGGCCAGGACTGGGCAAGGGCTGCGGTGGGATAGAGCAAAGCAGTGAGGGGCTAACCAAGTGGTGGCAGTGTCTAGGCCACAGCAGCCATGGCTGTGAACTTCACTGACCCTAGGAGCGGTTTCCGCCACAGCAAGGTATTCATGTTCGTCAATGAAGAGATCATCAGTGATGGCAGCGGCCCCGACTTCTATGTGACCTACCGCTCGCAGTCTTAGCACCATGTAGAGGACCAGCTCCGCGCCATGGTTGTGGACCCGCAGGTGCCCCAAGCCCGCAAAAGGGCCTGCACCTGGAGTGGGCTGCCCCTGAGTGTGCATTTTCTGGAACAGCAGCATCAGAGGCAGCTTAGTAAGGTGCGGCGACTGCAGGAGGAGCTTGCTGACAGAGAGACCGCCACCTGAGGCCTGACCTCCCAGCTACAGCAGCTGAGAGAGGTGCACGAGAAGATGGCTGCACAGTTGCGCCAAGCACGGGATGACCTGCAGCAATCAATGCAGGAGCGCGAATTGCTATGTAAACAGCTGTTACAGGCAAAGAAGTCAGCGTATTCAGGCCCAGAATCCCCTGAAGTAGATGGAAGGTCACTAACCCAGTCTCAGTGGGCCAAGGCTTGGCCACAGGATCCAGAGGAGCAAGGTAGGTTGACAACCACAACGGCATAAAGCAGGAGGCATGTAGAAGCCTACCAGGAGGGATCCCAGAGTTTCTCCACCCAGATCATACAAGTCCCTCTACTAATGAGTCCATCACATTCATTTCCATACCCCATACCATGCCCAATGACATTCCCATACCATGACATGGAGGAAGGATCTCTGATGACCACCTTGGTAAAACCCACTGAGCTCAGCTGGAGCCAAGGAAACCCAAGAGAACAACAATAGCAAGAGGAGAAGACCAAGCCATCCAGTGGTATGAAAGGCCCCAGACGTCAGGGTGGGGGGATGGATAGACACATGGAGCAGAGCATGATGCAGTTTTCCTCTCAATTGTCCTGTTCTAAATGCAAGAGATTCTACCTATAAAAAACAAACAAACTGGTTCATCATTTATCTCCCTCCTCAAGCAATAGCCATGTTTAACACAGTGTGCTTTTTTTTTTTTACATACGTGCACCTCTTTCTCCAGTTTCATATTTTACCTTTGTATGTGTGTGTGCTATTTTTACTGTTTTTAAGTTCACAGGTGGTGGACTCTGGGGGACTGATACCACTTGGGGGACACCCTGGAGAGGCCAAAGTGTGGAAACTTGCTTTCTTTCTCATCTGTCTTTTTCTTAACTACCTGTGTTGGCATACAACCAGGTCTTTGAGCCCTGCTTCAAAAGGATAACATCCGTTCTATCCT
>NW_006408569.1:17795078-17801687 GCF_000296735.1 Chrysochloris asiatica | reverse complement strand
AGCAGAAATTGATTTAGATATAGGGGCATAAAGATATATAGATTCCTTTGCCAAAACAAAATAATTGCTTTGCAACATTGGTTTTATACTTAATATTATGGCATAAGCATAATCTCATACATTTATCTTTGAAAATTATTTTAAACAACTATGTAGCATTCTATCCTGTCAATGTCCCACAGTTTATTTTATTAATCCTATCTTATAGGCATTAATGGTGTGCTGGTGTGGGGCTTTAGGATAAGCACTGGACTGTTAAATGCCAGCCCCTCCTTGGAAACGCCTTCAGTATGAGTTGCACCTCAGTGTAAAACAAGAAAAAAATCCTCACATCTTGATTAGTAAATGTTGAATGGCAAAAAGTTGTAAAATATTTCATTTTGCTTGGATCAGTTATCAACACTCATGTAAGCAGTAGTAGAGAAATCAAACAACGTATTGCATTAGGCAAATCTGCTGCACAAGAATGCTATAAAGTGTTCAAGAGCAAAGAAATCAGTTTGAGGACTAATGTGTGCCTGAAGCAAGCTATGGTATTTTCAATCATCTCACACGCATGTGAAAGTTGGAGAGTGAATAAGGAAGACCATCGAAGAACTGATGCATTTGATTTATGGTGTTGGAAAAGAATATTAAAAGTACCAATGATTGCCAGAAGAACAAACAAATCTGTGTTGGAAGAAGTACAGCCAAAATGTTCCTTAGAAGCCAGAATGGCAAGACTTTGTCTGTCATACTTATACGTGTTATCAGAAGAACCAGTGCCTGGAGAAGGACATCATGCTTGGTAAAGTGCTGGTGGTGGTATGAGTCGATTCCTACTCATAGTGACCTTGCATAGAGTTTCTGAGGCTGTAAATCTTTATGGGAGCAGAAAGCCTCATCTTTCTCCCACGGAACAGCTGGTAGTTTCGAACTGCCAATCTTGAAGTTAGCAGCCCAACTTGTAACCACTACACTACCAGAGCTCCTTTGGTAAAGTGGATTGTCAGCAAAAAAAGAGAAAAACTCCCAATGAGATATATTGCCACAATGTAAGTAGCAAAACCCTCAAGCAAAAAAGTACTTGTGAAGATGGTGCAGGACCAGTGTTTTATTCTGTTGTGCAAAGGGTAGCTATGAGTCAGAACTGACCTACAGCAATTGACAACAACACAATTTCTATGGAGTCCTGGTGTGGCTACATAGGCTAAGCACTGGACTGCTAATGACAAGGTCAACATTTCAAACCTACCAGCCACGCCTCAAAAACCATATAATAGGAGTCCTGGTGTGGCACTGTCACTGTGGCAAGGTCAGTTTGAACCACAGGGTTGGCAGTTCAAGCTTACCAGCCACTAATTGGAAACCCTATACAGAGACACTATGAGTTAGAACCGACCCAATGGCACTTAACAATAACAACAACGAGTCAGAACTGACTCAAAGACACTAACAACAACAAAGGATTCCCCAAATTTTCTATTTTAAAGCAGATTGAATATTCAATATTGATTATTTCTTTTAAATGCTGTCTATTATAGCATGGCAGGTATGTCAGAACAGAACTTGAATCTACCCACACAGTAACTGTGTGACCTTCAACAAGTTACTTAACCTCTCTAAGACTAAGTTTCTCCATTTGTAAAATGGAGATAATACTACCACCTCTTGTGTAAGATTTTAAAGATAATTTTAAAAGATGATGCCATCAGGTACATAAGAAACCAGTCCAGTTGCCATCAGTTCTGACATATATTGACCCTATTTGTGTTAGAGGAAAACTGTGTTTAATAGAATTTCCAGTGGGTGGTTTTTTTGGAAGTAACTTGCCGTGATTTTCTTCTCAGTCACCTCTGAGTGAATTAAAACCTCTAAACTTTCAAGTAACAGCTGAGTGTGCTAACTGTTTCACTCAACCACAAATTAAGCAATAATTGTTAGCTTTTTTTTCCTTTTTACTTATGTCTATTGGGATCTTTTACATAAAAGTGGTAAAAGTGAACAGGTTAGATAAGATCATGGAAGAAGGAAGGAAAGGTGTAAAGTAATAGAAATTCACACATCCACCCACTGTTATTAAATCAATTGCCACTCATGTGGGACAAAGAAAAACTGCCCATTAAGGTTTCCAAGACTGCATTCTTTTCAGGAGCAAATTGTCACATCTTTCTCTCAAAGAGTAGTTGGTGGGTTCAAACTATCAACCTTTTGTTTAGCAGCCAAATGTTTTAACCACTATGACACCAGTAGTCCTCAAAATTCATGCAAGCTAGCTTAAAAAATAAAAAGATAAATGAATTGTGATGTTATAGGATAAGATTCATGGAATCCATTTGAAGTATGTTTATCTGGGACACAAAGAGATCAATTATAAAGCTTCAATTGAGAGAGTATGCAGGTGGTATTTACCATGTAAGTTGAGTAAAAAGTGAATATTTTGTAACACTGTGCACTGCATTTATTAAAATGCATTCTAGAACTGCAATACAAAATATGGGAGATTAGGGAGAGGTGCAGTGCAGACCTCCACCATCAATAACACAGAATACCCAATGAAGCAGGTTGAGGGGACAGTCGCAGAACTCTGAACTACATAAAAAGGAAATTTAGAAAGTTTGAAGGCTTACTGCCAGTGGAATTTGTAGCAGAAGCAAGAACAGTGGTGTTTTCTGATCAGCGGCTCCCAGTGGCTCCCAGAATGGCCATCTTGGGAGTGATGGAGCAGGTGAAGTATTAAAGGAGTGCTCCCACCTCAAATGTCTGACCATTCCTCAGAGATAAAAGTGTGGACATTCTTTCTCTCTCTCTCCGTTCATTGGTCTCCCACTGTCTGCATACCTTTACTCTGGAATCTAGAGGGGGTGTCTGAGCCTGTGCACACCCCTGACCCCTGGAACATTCTACTACACATGCACAAGGATCTGCTCAGCAAAAACTACGAAGAAGGGACACTGTGTAAAACAGCTACAGCTGGTCCTGATCTGTTTATGATTAGGAAAAAGTCCCAAACGGGGTTGTGGAGTGGGAGAGACAGAATAAAAAGGAAACAGGCCAAAAAATAAATCCTGAATTACATCATAAGGAGTAACAGTAACATCTTAAAGTTTCTCAGGCGGCCTTGAAGGCAAAAAGCCAAGAGAAAGCAAAAAGTCATAGTTATAATTTGCTACAGATTTTTTTTTTCTGCAATTCTAGACTATAGCATTTAAACTGTTGTGTTTATTTATTTACTTATTTATTTTGCTGTTTCTATTTCATTTTTGGTCCCCCTTTTACCTTCAGAGGGCTCTTTTTTTTTAATGTTTTCTTGTGAATTATGTGATAGTTTACATGGGAGAACATTAGTATTACATTCATCCTATCGTATATTGTTTCATTGCTATGGTTACAATCCCCTCCATACATCATCAACCAACCAAAGGGTATACCCTGCAAGCCTGCCCCCCCTGTCATCAGCACACAGCCCCTCTCCCTCTCTTGGTCTAAAGTCCCCAGCCAATCCATCTCTCCACGTCATCATTTCTGCCTCCATTTCAGGCATCACTACTTCTCTGGGTAGGGTCCTGCTCTCTGCTTTTCTCCATTGATGGTCCCAGGGACCTTTGCTCCTAGACTGCAAAGATAATCACTCCCCTCCTTGCTGCAAAACATCTACCTTTACACTTCCAACCCTCACAATCAGTCCTGATAACAATTATTCACTATTGTATCACAAGAGACCTAACCGCATTTCCTTTCATCAGCCCAGGGGGCTCTTTTTATCCCTACGTTACTCAAGAAAGACAGCAATTGTGGTCCTATACCCAAGCTACAATCACACACTATAAAATCTCACCATCTATGCAAGAGCCAATACTAACTGCTATACAACAGATAGGCTACCAATACCTGCTACAGTTACTCTAATTTGAGTAATAATAAAAGTGAAAATGGAAGCCCATCTCCTGATCACATTTACCTGGAGGCAATCAGAAAGCATAAAAAATACCAAAACACACTCAAATAAGTATTAAGGATGGAACTAAGCACTAAACATATCCAAGAAGCAAAAACAGATGACCATAGCAGCACACGTCCAGAAACAAGATATAGTAACTGAGACAAATTATCTGGAGGTAGACCTAGACTTCACATTGGAAAGAGGGTAGGCTTTAGAAATGCCTGAGAGGGAATTCAGGAGAATGATATTGAGGTGCATCCAAACACTCCACACAGGAGTTGAAAAAAGTAAGGGCGAAGTCACAAAAGTGATACAGGAACAATCAAATAAAATAGATACAGCATTGGAAACTATTCAAAACCTGAAAAAAGAGGTACAAATTATTAATAATAAAATATCAGAAATGGACAATACACTGAAAGGGCAAAGGAGTAGAATTGAAGAGATGGAAGCCAGAACTAGCGAGCTGGAAGACAAATCTCTCAATACTTCTAAGATATAAGAGTAACCAAAAAAAAAAAAAAAAGGGGGGGGGGGATAAAAGTATCTGAAGAAAGTCTAAGATTTATGTGAGACATCATGAAGTATTATTAGCATTCCAGAAGAGGAAGAATCACACAAGACCACAGAGGAGATAGTTGAAGGGCTTCTGGAAGAAAACTTCCCTAACCTCCAGAAAGATGAAAAGATATGCATTCAAGAACCTCAACCAACCCCAGGAAGGATAGACCCCAAAAGAAAATTGCCAAGACATATCATAATCAAGCTCTCCAAAATCAAAGACAAGGCGAGAATCCTGAAAGCAGATATGGAAGAGAGAAGTGTACTGACAAAGACAAGCAAATCAGATTGAGTTCTGATCTCTCACCAGAAACCATGCAGGCAAGAAGGCAATGGGAAGACATACATAAAACCCTGAAAGAAAAACAAAACAAAAAAAAACTGCCAACCAAGAATTGTCTACCAAGAAAAGCTGTCAATCAAATACAATGGTGTAATAAAAACATTCTTGGGTAAACATAAGCTAAGGGATTTTGCCAAAGCCAACCCATCACTTCAAAACATCCTAAAGGGAGTTCTTTGGAATGACAACAAGCAGGAACAGACAACAATCAGAGATTAACATACATGGAATAACTACCTAGAAATCAATTGACAGATTGAAGAGTCCAGAGTAGAACAAAACTATGAGAACGAATTCAGAGGAATTGAGAGGTCACTCTATAACCAAAAGATTTACAATGGAAAAGAAGGTAAAACACAGGAACAGAGATCCAGCTGATGAGGAGGTCAGATAGATTGCAGGATAAAATAGACTGTTTTATATGGAAGAAAAAGCTAATAGAGTATAGGATAACCTTAAAGAAAATTAATACTTCACAACATACCAAGAAAATGAAAATCCAAGAAGAACATGGAAACATTAAAACTATGAAGAAACTGACAAGAAAGAACATACTCACACACAAAAAACAAGAACTCAGCACATAACACATGCAGAACAAAGAAACCAACAGTATTACAAAAAGAAACAAAAACAAACATAATGACAGCAATTAATTCATACCGATTAATAATTATACTCAATGTCAATGGATTAAATGCACTAGTAAAGAGGAGGAGAGTGGCAGAATGGATAGGAAAACAAGATCCTTCAATATACACAGGGACAAAAACATTAAAAGTCAAAGGATAGAAAAAAATATACCAAGCTAATTGCAATAAAAAACGAGCAAGAGTGGCAATACTAATCTCTGGTAAAATAAACTTTAAGGCAAAAACAAGTATAATAGATAAAGATGGACATTATTTCATGATTAAAGGCTCAATTGAACAAGATAACATAACCATAATAAATATCCATACTCCCAAAGAAAGAGTACCAAAATATATAAAGCAAACCCTAATAGATTTGAAGAAAGAAATAGACAAATCTATAATAATAATGGAAGATTTTAATATACCACTTTTGAAAAAGGATAAAACAACCAGAAAGAAACTTGACAAAGACACAAAAGAACTAAACAACATAATCAGTCAATTTAACCTCATAGAAGGGTACAGAGCATTCAACCCAACAGGACAATACACATTCTTTTACAGTGCACTTGGAACATTCTCCATAATAGACCATGTCTTTGGCCATAAAACAAATCTCCAAAAATTTACAAATATAAAAACACTACAAAGCATCTTCTAAGATCGCAATGTTATAAAATTGGAAATCAACAAAAGGAAACCTAAAGAAATGAAGCCAAATACATGGAAACTGAATAACACTCATCTTAAAATATACTGGCTAGTAGAAGAAATAAAACACAATATACCTCATGCAAAGATACAAAAATTCTCAACAAAATCCTACCCAACAGAATTCAACAACAAATCAAAAAAATAAGACATCATGATCAAGTGGGATTCATATCAGGGATGCAACATTAGACAAACAATCAGTGTAATTCATCATACAAATAATAATTTTTTTAAAAAAGTAAAAGAACCACATGATCATTTTAATTGATGCAGAAAAAGCATTTGACAAAATCCAACATCCATTCTGGATAAAAACACTCAACAAGTTAGGAATTCATGGGACATTCCTCAACATAATTAAGAGCACATATACAAAACAACCAAATAACCCAATTAAAAAATGGGCACAGGGCATGAACAGACATTTCACAAAG